>NW_011948412.1:16190029-16302475 GCF_000503995.2 Ceratosolen solmsi marchali | reverse complement strand
CACACACACACACACACATATATATATATATATATATATATTATGTCAAGCTCTGGATTATATTAAAACAAAAGAAAACTGAATAAACAAGAATTTATAGATTCTTTTAATTATTTAATTTAGAAGCTTTCAAAATTTAAAATTAAGTAATATAAAATAATAGAGTTATAAAAGTATCAATCTGTAAACATTTAATTAAATATAAAATATCCTTTAAAACTAATTGTGATGATTAAATATGAGCCTATATTATTAAATATATGAAAAATTGTTAACGTATTATGAGTTTATTTAACTCTTGTATGAATCTTTTAAAATACCTAAAAAGACAACCGATGATATCTATTTTCAATAGGACATTCATAAACAATTTAAAAACGCATAGTAATTTACAATCGTTGATTTATAAATAAGATTTTTTAAATAAATATCATATGCGATAGTTTTTGCAAATAATTGAATAACAATCATGTGTTAAAATTTGAGCGAATTATATCGGTAAAATTAGGAAAGAAAGACTAAAAAACTGTATATGGCAGTTTTTTTAATATAATTTGAATTAATTATGAAAAGTATATAATTATAATAACAATATATTGCAGTTAAAATTGTTGCATTCATTTTTATTATCTTTATTTTCATTTTATTATCTTATATTAACTAAAAATATTCCACCGATTGACTATTAAATTATTCATAGATGTTTACGATAATCCTAAACATTGAATGGAAATGTATACAAAATAAAAATACACTTTTTAAAATATTAATTAATAAAAAATAATTAATAGATACGCTAAATATACAAGATTATATTATTTGGTTCCTTCTGATAATTAAAATAACAGATAACAATAAAGTGGAAAAATATTTTAATGTTAAGTAATTTAATAAAATAAAAAAAAAATTGTATACCAAGCAATAGCTAAGTAATTATACATATTTGGACAATGAAAAACTATAAAGAGATTATACAATGTAAATATTAATCATTGATAATTCTCAGCATAAAAACACATTTGACTTTATGCAGTAATAATATCAAAATATATATGGTAGCTGTGTAGGAAGTTAATAAAAATATAGTGACCTGTTTATACAAAATGTATTATTAATTAGTCAGTTATGCAACGCTGCTTGTGATAAATAAACCATAAGCGTTGGATTAATTTTAAAGATAAAAATACGAGATAAAAAATATTTTAATTTACTCTCAGGGGTTTGATGTTCAGGGTAATTTGTTGGATATATATAAACAAAATAAATGGATTATAATACTCAGGGTAGTACCTTGAATGCAATTTTGTTGCAGTCAAACTAGTGATCTTGTAAATTTAAATATAAAGTAGAACTGGGATTGCTTATGTCACAAATCTAATAAAGAAACAAATAAATATAGTACATATTCACTTCAATTACAAGATTTCTTTCAATTTCATTAACATAATTTACCATTTTCAAATTTGTTTACATTTCAACGTCAATTCCAATGACCAAATCAGCTTGCATATTTGTTCATTTTTCATATACGCATAAAAATATATTTTAATAAATATACTGTACAAAATGCAACTCGTCGTTCCGATTTGTTTTATCAAGGCAGGTTCGACGGATTCAATTTGATGCCGTTGACAACTCAGAGACCACGCGTGTTGTGTGATAGCGATGACAGGTCACAAGTGGAAGGGATATTATAATAATACAATAAAGATATGGCTGAAGTATATGCTATTTATTCTGTTATTTATTAATGACACGGTTGACTAGTATTACTATTATTACTTGTAGAACTAAATTCTTGGATTGAAGTGATGTGTTGCGGAGACAATTGTACAATAATCTATGCAGCTTGATTGTTGATAATGAATGTCGAATGGCGCGAAGTTTCGTTCATCGACACTAGCGCCTTTTGAACGAGCACGCGTGTGGTTGAGGTTATGAATTCAGCTTTATGATTGAAAGATATCGCAAAGTGGCGCGAAACTGGATTGTCGACACTTGCGCTGGGTTTTGATTTTAACTAAGGTGAGGATTACGAAGTGGGATGCCCTTGGCGGGTGCGAAACTTGACGACGCGTACTGGAATTTATTCCGCACTGTCATTTTAAGAGTCGCTTCTTCGTCCTTAGTGCTTGTCGATGTAATACTCTGAATCTCAATATATGTATAAGTATTGTAGTCGATACTACTTACAAAGACTAATCGTTGATTCGTCTTTGGACTCTGATAGGTGGATTGTCGTAGCTCCCTTGAAACAAATAACTACAGTGCAATATCCTTTGCAGTAGGCACTTGCAGAATTGCATACAGAAAACGCAATGCCTCGTCCGGAGTATGAAGTGGAAGACTCGTCTTGCAGGAGGCGCATGCCGAAAGCGCAGCGCTTCGTCAGGAGATCCGAGAGAGGAAACAGTAGTTAGCACGACTCTTCTTGATTCACTCAACTAACTGCCCATGTATCTGGTGTCCCTTCGCACACCTTCAGCCATTCGCGGGAGCTTTGCCATCGTATAGTGCCTATCGTGGCTGGTGCATTCGCAGCATCAGTGCCGTACGAGGCTGGCGCGTACGTGCTTTCAACATTTGGTTTCTCTTTCAATTAAATTCACAGAAATTCATTATCTTACCTAATTCTGTGATGAGTGCGTTGCTGGTGCGCTTCTTATTTAATATTCACTCTTGTAGTGCAATCAGCACTCTTGACTGCTTAACTATAGCGCACTTAAATGGTTATAAATGATTGTGGCTTCACTATTGGCTTACTAGCTTCTTATTGCAGAGTAATGAGTGTTCAGGATTGAACTACCCAACAAAAAATAAGAATTTATTGTTTGTTAAAATACGATTCCGATAAATCACATTTAGATTAAGGCGCAATATTTGAATTATATGTTACAAAAATTCACTGGAATTCATCAAAGCTTGCTTCCAGAGAATTGACTATAGCCCCCAAGAAATTATAACACTAAATATACGCAATCGTATTTAAGAAGCAACGAACGGAGAAGAAAACAGTCTTGTTGAATTATTCAAGTGAAACAAGTGTCAGTAATATCCGTGAAAGTCGAACTCGTCTGAAGGAATTCGTGCAAGGTATATTATTATTTTTGTTCTTTATGAAACTGAGAGTGGTATTCAACGGATCAATCCCTTCAACGTCGGGACACTCACTAAACAATATAATGCACACGGGAGCTAATCTGAACCCAGCCATCATAGACGTACTCATCTGGATACGCAGACACCGATACATGTTCTCCACGGACATCACTAAAATGTATAGACAGATAAATGTTCATCAAGATGATTGGGATTTACAACGAATTCTATGGATGGATGAGCAAGGCCATGAAGTAATATATCAACCAACAACAATTACTTATGGTACAAAGGCTGCTCCTTTCCTAGCAGTGAGAACGATATTCCAACTCATAAAGGATGCAGGAGATAAATATCCACTGGCACTACCATCTCTGAAGTACGGGAGATACGTTGACGACATTTTTGGTGGTGCAGACACCCCACAGCAACTCGTAAAAACAGCGATACAACTGCGGGACCTCTGCATGGTGGGTGGTTTTTCATTGGCAAAATGGCCTCTACGAGACAGGAAGTTCTCACCGCCATCAGAGCATACCAGAATCCAGAACAATCAATAACTTTCCGCGACCACACTACAAAGATCCTTGGATTGCAATGGAGGCCTCACGAAGACATTTTACATTTTCAACATCATTGGGTTCACCTAGTACCCACATAGTAGTAATAAGAGCAAAAATACTGCTCCAGTAATTATGGCTACACACTATCAGATGGGACGATCCACTGCTCAACGAAGTCATCAACCGATGGCACGCGATGAGATGGGACGTAACAAAGATGAATGAAATAACAAAACCTTGATGGATAAAAACAGAAACTTCATCCGTTATAGAATTACATGGCTTCGCAGACTCAACTTGCAATCGCCGCAGTTATTATACATTACCACTCACAACAACAACAAAGGCACGAATGTTGCATTCATGTGCTCAAAAACTAAGGTAGCACCGCTCAAAAAACTTACAATCCCAAAACTGAAATTAACAGCTGCGCTACTATTGTCAAAACTCATGGCTCATATCAAGACCACACTAGGTATGAAGGTAAGTGCTACGCATTTGTGGACTGACTCTCGAGTAACGCTAACGTGGATTAAATCTCAACCCGTCACGATGGAAGGAATTCGTCTGCAATAGAGTCACCTAGGCTCAAAACTTACCTCCGAAGAACAATAGAGATATGTGCCAGGAACATCAAACCCAGCAGACTACGCCTCCAGAGGACTAACAACTCAGCAACTGAAGGTCCATCCATTATGATGGACTGGACCACCATGGATGATTACACCAGATTCATGGCCAACACAACCAACAGATGGGGATAAACAATATATTCAAGAAGCTCGTCCAAGCATATTCATTGCATGCCTGCAGGGGGGACAGACCGCAAAGGGTCATCTCACACCCGCGGAGATGGAGCAAACAAGAATTCAGTGGATAAGACTGACACAAGAAACATACTTCGCCCATGAAATAAGATTAATGAAATCCCAAGCCAAATCCCCCCCCCTCCTCATAACCATTCCATCGACTCACCGCCTACATCGATGCACAAGATATCATCAGAGTTGGTGGAAGACTAATGAATACTTCACTGACAGAGGACAATAAATACCCAGCCATCCTCCTAAAACTCTCACAAGTCACCAACCTCATCATTGAACAAGCACACCTCAAAACACTGCTCGAAGGTACCCAAATCACGCTAGCGAACATGCGTCAACTGTACTGGATAATGGAAGGACGACCAGAGATAAAAAACACATACTAAGATGCGTCACCTGTGCCAAGCAAAGAGGAACTCTCGCCCACCAGTTGATGGGTCAACTACCCTTCGCGCGAGTAACACCCTCACGACCATTTACCCACACTGGTGTTGATTATGCTGGCGCATTGACAATAAAGACCTGGAAGGGACGAGGAGCCAAAACTTATAAGGGTTGGATCTGTGTGTTTATGTGCCTAACCACATCCGCAGTACACATAGAAGTGGTGAGTAACTAATCTTCGGAGAAGAACTAATCTTCATAAAAATTATGAAAGAAAATGACGAAGGGCATATATTAAATATTGACAGTATTCGGTATTGGAGCATTTTCCAAGAATTTGAACATTGGGAGAAGTATAAGGCTTCTACCTTTTGTGTTTGTAAACATTGATTCCGCGAATTCTCTTATTTTCGAGTGTCCTGCAATATTTCTGCATAGCAACGTCAATTGGAAATTCTTGAATCAGTTGTAATATCCCATTATGGCCTTCACGTCTTCCAGACGTTCCAATTCCAAAATTTTCAAGCAACTATTTAGCATGACCAATGTTCCGGGATCTATTCCAATCGATAATCCTAAAAAGCAGTAAGCTCAATGATGTACAAAAACTACATTACCTCAAAACATCACTTGGAGGCTCAGCAGCAAAATTATTTCGGATTTATTACAACAAAATACCTCCCTTAAAATAGCATGGAAAAAATTGACAGAAAGATATGATAACTCTCGATTGGCTAAAAAAAACCCCAACTGCAAAAACTCCAAGTCTCTTCACCAACAGTGAAAAGTACAGCTCATTAAGTTGAAGAATTGGTGAGTGATGCAAATGACTTAGTACAAGGATTGTATTTATTAGACAGTTCATCAAGTCACGAGACAAATTGATCACCAAACATGAGTACAGTGGGAACGGTCACTTGGCAACTCTACATCTTATCCTAAATTTGAACAACTTTTTTAATGTCACAAGTAACAGCATTAGAAAATATAGAGGAACCTAGGGATTCAAAGGGCCCATTCCAGTCTCAGTCACCGAAAAAAAAATCGGTGAATGTCTATCAGTCATCCGTAAACACTGATTCAAAGAGCTCTCAAGAAAGTAACCGGGATAACAAAACATGCAACTGCTGCCACAATGAGCATTGGTTTCCAGCATGCCCAACATTTAAGGAAATGCCGATAGCCGGAAGAAGGGGTTTAGTAAATAGACAACACTTGTATTACAACTGTTTGGAAACCCACCACTTGAGCATTTGCAGGACCAATCAGAACTGTATAACTTAACAGCTTTTAGCAAATTAGCTAACCTTATTGAATTCTATAAAAGTAATCGAATGTTTATAAATATGTAATATACATTATATTGAAAAACCATGTACTGTAAATATGTACACATATTTCTATAAATTATACAGCTTGGGTATATATTTTGAAAAAATAATTTCAAAAAGTTTTAGAAATTTGTAAAGAAAAGTCTGCATCAGTTGTCAATAAAGTTAAGTTATAAATTTGTTTAACATATGATAAATAAAGTAATAAAAATAATTTCAACGCTTTTAATAATATATATGAAACAATTTATTGCACTAAAACTAAAAAGATTAATTCATTAGCGTTGCAGGACATAATGTACCTATTATCAACATTTTAAAATAGACAATTTAAATTTAAATGTATATTCACCAACAAAATTTGCGCTCACATCGTTATCTCAGGTTTTGAAAAGCGAATTAAGTGGTTCAAAAATTCGTGTAACCGTAAGTATGTTCAAATTATATTATAAATATCTTAATCTGTAAAGAACTAAGTTACATATAACATTACCGTTTGAAATATTAATTAAATTTTTAATTTTATAGTATATACATTTATTAATAGAATTTGGAGTATATGTAACATTAACAATCGACAATCAAATTAATATTATTAATCATAAGATTATAATATTAAAAATAATTATTTTATTAGTTTGCAAAGCAATTTTTAAATTAATAGGAGAATGAAAATGTTCATCTTATTTCAGATTATTAGTTCAGGTTAGGTAAAGACAGAAATGGCAAATTTAAGTGATAAATTAACCTTTATATCTATATTATTTCATATATAATATTTTTCTATATATTAATTACCAACAGAATCATTTAATATTAAATGTTAACTTCATATACACAAATAAATAAATTGTTCATTAAATGATAGGGAATATATTAAATTGTATTTATAAACATATTTAAAGATTCTTTTCGAACACTATCTCGATTATAATCAAGAACTTAATCATTTAATTACAATTTAAATTATTTAAATTAGTAATCTAATAATGTGGATTCTGATGAACATCTAGTCGATAAAACAATGAATTATTAATATAGGACATTAATAATATAAAATTATTATAAGTTATACATCTAGCAATTATCTATTATTACAAATTTATTTTAATATTTGATCAATGGCTTCTAATTTTAACGTTTGTTCGTTCTAACTTGCGTAAGCATACAGTATGTTATAGAATTTATTAACACACAGCCCTTTATAATACTAAGTACCAAGCAATTTATAATTAAATTCATAAGAACCAGTTGATACATCAATGCAGTCTTGATCTAAATAATTGGGTTTGGTGCCGAAATCTTTTTTAGAGATATGCAAAAACTATTCGCGGAAATATACTTGCACTTGTTTTTCGATTATTTTAATATGTTTGTGGTGAGTTATATAACATGACTAAGTCACTGAAATTAAAAGACGTAAACTAATCATAATGGGTGAGTTGGGAAATATTTTAAAATAAAAAATAATGCCTTGACAAATATTTTTATCGGCTCGTAATAATTTTATCTTTATCTTAATATATCTTTAAAGCTATTAGTGCATATTTCTTTGCATTATAACATACTAAATATTTATGAAATTTTTAATTAAATGGAAACTCAAAGTGTATTAAAGAATAATTTAATATTTTATATTTCGAAAATAAAATAAGAATTTATTTTTTATTTATTTAAAATCATTCCAGAAATAATTAAACTACTAACAGTTAGTCTTATCATTGGTATTATGAATGAGTGTCGTTCAATATTTTATAGTTTAATGAAAAAATTACACATCACATAAGCGCGCGGTCGAAGACGCCCCCACACGCATGCACACACACACACACGCCACGTATATATATTACCTTACTTACTAATAAATTTCTAGAGAATGATAAAAGATTTTTAAAAGAATTAGAGTCTATTATAGAAATTAGTATTCTATTCGGAAATTAAAACATATTTAAAAGGTAAATATCAATTTCAACTTATGATAATTTTGTTTTACAAATAAGTACTGTACAATAGAACTATACGTATTTGTTTTTAAAAGTTGTATATATGCTTAAAAATTTGTAAATGCATCGTCACGTCCTATTTAAGGTTGAATGAATGTATAATATTTAATATTAACAAAACAAAAACTGTATACGTAAAGAGTAATGTAATTTCTTGAGTATTTGACTTTTTCACTTCAAAATCAATAATTAATAAATACAGGAAAATTTGAATAAATATGTCTCAGCATTTTATTATAATTTTCATTAAAATTAAATGAGGAAATAATTAGTTCATTAAGTATAAATATGAAGTCTCGTCATTTTTGTAATATGATTTACTAACCTTGTTTTATATCTACCGAAATCATTCAAACGATAATTTATATTTGTTCTTTTCAAATTGTATTCGAATCGGTAGTAAGAAGAATAAATAAAAATAACTATAATTAATAAAAAAATCGTGAGATGGCGCCAGTCAATGCAGTGAATATTTAGAATTTTCAATAGCCAGGACGCAATTATTTCATTTTTCTTGTCTGTTAATTGCATTCTAGAATTATTTTTTATACTTTTCATTTCTGATTGTCATTCAAAATTATTGTTTATATCAATGAGATTTTGTATTTGATATTTAATTACATAAAGGCATAAAAATTTCATGTTTATCACACATTGCTTATTTCACATTTATTATATAACATATTTTAAAAATTAAGGAATAAATTCATGTATTAGAGTAAATTTCATATTAAATATTTATAAAATCGCTTGATTCGGGCTTGATGAATTAAGCCCTATTTTATTTGAAATATTACTATATTAAGTAAAATTATATAAGAATGTATTTTCAAGAATGTACATTTGCGTCAGATACTCTAAAAAGCATGTGACATGATGATTCCACTTTGCTATAAGCGTCAGTTTGGGTTTACTTTTACATTATATTGTACGTGCTTTTCGGATATTATTTAAGAATCGGTAAGTGAAATAATTAGCTTAAAGTAATGAAATTTTAACATAATAATAAATAAATAAATAAATATACATATATATATATATATATATATATATACATTTATTGATTATATCTAATAATATTATTTATTAAAAATATAAAGTTTTAGCTTAAAATTTTTAAATATTCAATGTCGATGCATTGAGTAACAACAAATTCAAATATTAAATTTATTTTAAAAACTGTAGTATTAGAATAATATCTTATAATATTTATATATTTTATTATTTACCATTAATACTACTATTGGATCATGAAACTAATCAAAATAATACCAAGCTAATGGAAAGAATGTCATAATCGTTATTATTTTATCAAAGATAATTTCAAAGCAAATAAAATCAGATAAAGAAAATTATTTAAATTAATTTAAAATATTGAGTTGTTTAATATTAATACAAAAAAATCGCTATTAAACGATTAATAATATATTTTCACTTAATAATAGTGAATAAATACAGTTTGCTTACGAAATTTCGTATTAACTATAAAATACACGTTCATTTTAAGTATTTAAATAAATCTTATTCGTTTACATCAACATAATTAAGTTGAAGCATAAAGGAGACCTAAGTCATTATTATGTTCTTATTTATATTCACAACTTTTTTAACATAAAAGATTACACATCAAAGTTATATTTTAACTATTCAGATATGTTACAATAAGTTATATACATTTAGATTTAATAAGATAATTTTGCTCTTCTACCGTGCGTCGTATAAGTACGTTATTATATTTAAAAATACAATCTAAATATTTTTATTTAGATGAAAATATATAATAGTTTAAAATACTATTTACATAAATGGTTAAAATTTATTTAAAAACTGGTGACTTACAAGTGCTTTACGATTATTATAGCATTTTTTTGTTCGATGCTATTTTTTTTATACTTTATTTTGTTTCATGAATTACGTTCGTTTCTGTCATATATTATTTTATTATTGATTGATGTTATTAGGCTTTACTGAAAATGTCGTTCAATTAACATTACTTACATTTCAAGACAAGTATTTGCTGCTTTATTGAGAGATAAAAATACCCACAACTACACACTCATGCACTCACTTATCACCCACTCATTCACTCCTCCACAATATTAAGCTGTAGAACAAAAAAATTATTATACGAAATTTGAATTAAATAACTCAATTATCTAAACAGTTATAAATTTAATTTGAGACTTTCTCTTAAAATTTTTGAAAATTTTTCGATTTTTAAATATCAAATTCTGAAAATCTAAGAAATTAAAAATTTTTCGAAGTAAAATGTTTCGTGCAAGATAATTTAAATTTAAATAATCTAAAGTATTCCAATACAAAATATGAATTACATAATGAAAATTAACACGGGGCGATAAATATTTTATTTAGATCATAATTTTTTTTAAGACAGATATTCTTTATAATATATTTATTTAATTTTATTAAAAAATATATTCTTCTTGTCTATAAAAAGCATCTATCTTGTTGCAAGTAATGAAAAGTGATATTCCAAAACTCCAAAACTCGGACAAACGTAATCTATACAAAAAAAACTATAATAAAACTTGATTATATAAAACTTTATTAAGGCAGTCATTAATGATGGTTCATCTTTTAAAAACTCTGATAATAAGTATATACGAGATGTAAAGCAAAAAAAGTTATATCGTCATGTTAGATAATTAATTTCCTTCGTACATAATTTTTATAAATAAATGACCAGCTACGCTTGAATCTCACTTTAAAAAATATCTCAAATGTATTGTTAGATACTTCAATAATTTTAATTTATATCAAAAACTACTTAAATATTTGTACAAGTTTAACAGATATGAAGTATAAGTAAATTTTTTATCCATGCAGATTTACAAACATGTTTGAAACAAAAGAACTAATGAGAATAATATTTGGGGCTGTACTACTTACTTGCTACAGTCAACCGACTAACAATTTAAAGATACTCGGTATATTTCCGTTAAATGGAAAAAGTCATTTTATAATGTTCGAACGTTTGGCGAAGGGTTTAGCTGAAAAAGGCCATCAAATTGATGTCTACAGTCATTTTCCATTAAAAAAATCCATACCCAATTATAAAGATTTTAGTCTTGATGGAAGTTTACGTATTATACAAAACAATATGACTTATAATGATATGTTACAATACCAGTCTCTAAATGTACCAAATATGATGAACGCCGTTGGTACTAACATATGTGAGCTTATGAGCCATCCCGTTTTTCAAAATCTTTTGAAAAATCCGCCTCGAAATCCACCATACGACATTATCATCGTTGAGGTAAATATTACTTTATATCTTCATAAAAATGTATATATAATTGGAACATATAATATGTAGTCATATAATTTCACAAAGCGATGCAGTATGTCTTGACTGCAATAATAAAGTAATTAATTAATGAAAATCAATGTGAAAATCAAATTTATCGCTTTATAAATAATTTCTTGAAATTTCTGTCATATGATAATGAAGATATCTTTCAATAGAAATTTATATGAGCTCCTCTTTTTAATTATTTCAATCATTTTTCATCGATGTTATAATGAATTTTTAATAAGCAGGAAGTACACGATTATTAAATTGGTGAACTTTCGCTGATCGAAGGGACTATAAATTATAAATAGACGAATGAAATCCTATCGCTATGGAATGGAAATAAAATGTGGAAGCTATTTGTTTATATATTGAGTTGCTCGTATAAATTACCTCATATTTTTGCTAATGGGATAGATTTCTTAAACTAAAACTTATTACTTATAATCGTTTGAAGGCTAATATTCATATTACAGAATGATGTCTTCCATTTCATTTCAATTACTTAATCTATTCGATTTTGTTATAATGAAAGACAAATATTTGTTATGACGAAAAATCAAAAACAATATAAACGCAAATAAAACATGTTGAAGTTTAAAACAGTATTGAATAAATATCAATTACGTTTCTGGTTCATTTTCCTTCAATAATTTTATTATTACATTAAATTAAAAAAAAAAAATATATATATATATATATATATATATATTAACATTTCAAATAAGAAATCCAATTTTTTATTTTGAACCTTTACTTTTATACAATGTAGAGAAACGTTAACAAATTTGAATAAGTATACATAGAAATTAAAAAATATATAAATAAAAAATTGTTTACAATAATATGCAATAAATTATTATTAATTTTAAAATAATATTTTAAACCTTTTTACAGGCATTCTTATTCAATTGTCATTTTGCTTGGGGGCGTTATTTAAATATTCCAATGGTAGGTATAATGTCAACAACAATATTAGATTGGTACCATAAATCATTTGGTAATCCCTCCATGCCAACTTTTACATCTGGATCCAACATTCTACAAATGACTTTTATGCAGCGATTAAGCAATACTATTTTTAATACTTTAATGAGTCAATATATTCAGTATCATATTCTTGGTCAAAGTAAATATATTGAAAAATACTTTGGACCTGGTTATCCTGATACAATCGAGATTCAAAAGGATTTAGATTTATTGCTGGTCAATTCACATTTTTCACTCGAAGGGATCAGAGCAAATACTCCGGCGATTGTTCCAGTTGCAGGCCTGCATATCAAGGACGATGATACAAAATTAACAGAGGTAAATTTTTTTCTACGTCATGTAAATAAATGGAACAATTATTATATTAATCAAACTATATGTTCATATTATATTAAAGAAACTAGAGTTATTTCTATCGTAAACAAATTATTATTTGAAATTCATTTATATTCATTCAATTGATATATATTATATTTAAAAATTATATAAACAATTTTATACAAAATTATACAAAATTCTGTTTTTCAAATTTTCTAAAGTCTAAAAGTATAATATGCATTTGCAGTAATTTCTTCGTAAATATTAGAAAAATAATAATTTTTCATTTAACGTGGAATTTTTATTATATTACTCTAGAAATTAAAAAATTAAGAATTCTTTTATTAACAAGTAAGTTTTTAGAAATGTGTTAAAACGTAATGATCCATATTCTACATATTCACAAATTTGTTGAAATTGATATTAAACGCTGATTGAAAAATGCATTGTGTAAAAAATTTATCCTAAGTTTTTGTTTATAATTTTATTTTACGTTTTCACTAACAAACAATTTTTAATTGACAAATCCATTTGATAAGATTTTTCATATCCATATATCCAATCCATCAAAACAAATCAATTTTATAATTGCAAACTTCTAAAGCTATTTTATTCACTTCCAATATAATTTATGTTTTACTTCGAATAGGTTTAAAAAAAATTAAGTATTTCCAAATTTAATATAATACTCTATTATATATTATGCTTTTAATATTTATTTATTCTTTTAGAAACTTAAAAAATGGTTAGATGACAGTAAAAGTGGATGTATTTATTTCTCATTTGGATCAATGGTTAGAATAGAAACTTTTCCAAATTCAGTTTTGAAAGCAATTTACACGACGTTTAAAAATATTTCACCTGTTAGAGTGCTTATGAAAATTGCCAACCCTGATGAACTACCTCCAGGTTTACCTTCAAATGTAATGACTCAAACATGGTTTTCTCAAGAACAAGTTTTAAGTACGCAAATTATAATAAAAAATTTTAATTTTACAATATATATATATATGAATAATAAAAAATGTATTTAACAAAATTATTCAGAGCATAAAAATACTAAGCTATTCATTACTCATGGAGGGCTAATGGGAGTACAAGAATCTATATATTTCGCTGTTCCGATGATTACCATTCCTCTTTTTGGTGATCAACACATAAATGCACAATGTAATGTTGATCATGGAATTTCAATACTGATTGATCATCATAATATCACTGAAGAGAGTTTTACTTCCGGGATAAAAGAAGTCCTTCACAATCCTATATACAAGTAAGTATTATAAGGTTAATGATCGCTATGATTATTTAAATACTTTCAAAGGATGTAATAATTTAAACTAGTCTTCAAAAATATATAAATAATTTTTATTCTTTATAAAACTAGTTTATTTGTAATTAAAAACTTAATTAATAAAATAAATGATAGATAAAATATCTTGATAGAAAATAAGGTTCAATGATCTTTATTTCTATTCATAATGTGAAAATTTCACAAAAATATTAAAAAATTACTAAACTTTTTTAAAGAAAAAACTTGTTTTCGTAAAATAATTTCTTATTAATAATATTGATTAATTCATTTTTTTAAATTTTACTATTAGTGTACTGTCACTGCCACTATTAATATATTACAAACAGCTATAACAATCTATTTTAATAAATGTATGTTCTAGTAATAATAGTATAAAAATCTATTTCAGCCACTTAAATGCTTATTATTATTATTAAAAAAATTATTATTTTCCATTATGCATTGTATTTCTTATTGAAATAAATTATGCTACAATTATATTAAAAAAATGTTACAGAAAAAATTCGGACAAATTAGCAAAACTATTCAGAGATCGACCAATTAAGCCATTAGATACAGCAATATATTGGATAGAATATATAAGTCGACATGGAAAAAAAGCTATACAATCACCATTAGTTGAGATGCAATGGTGGAAAGCCAATTCTCTTGATATCTACGCATTTATTTGGCTTGTTCTTTTCTTTTTCTTGTACGTTCTTCAAGTTATAGTTAAGAAAATATATAAATTATGTTGCCCTTCTAATCAAAATCGAGCTTCTAGTCTAATAAAATCCAAAAAGATTCAGTAACAGTTATAAATTATAGATTATGTATTTTCTATACAAATATTTAATTATATTGAAAATAATAAGGTAGAAATAATATATCTGTATTTTCAATCATTTATAATATAAACTTTCTCTCGCTGTCTCTCTCTCTCTCTATATATATATATATTTGTGTGTGTGTGTGTGTGTTTGCATGTATGTTTGCATTTATATATAGGTAGAGAGATATTTTTAAATAAAATTGTTACTATATATATAAAAATATTTTCATTAGGGATATTTCTCCTATATATATATATGTGTGTGTGTGTGTGTGTGTGTGTGTGTGTGTGTGTATTGGAAAAATACTCCTAAAGATATATAAAAACATAATTACTTATTTAAAAATATATTTTAAAAAGGATTTATTTTGTAAATATAAATTTTTAAGAATTTTACAAAACTAAAAAATAAAAATAGTAAATCATTTTTTCATATTGAAATATTTATTATCAAATAATACATTTTATAAAATAATACAAATTATTTACGAGATATAAAATATGTCTGTACAATGAAATTACATAATTTTATTTATATAATACTGAATTTTAATATTCCAAAAACTAAAGAAAAAAAACAATTAATAAAAAATGAGTATTTGTAGAAAATTTATGTATTAAAAAATATACATATAATATAATAAAATGAAGTGCAAACGTTAGTGATAAATAACAGTTTCCAATATAAATCAGAGACTTAATCATTTGATAAGTACAGAAATTATAAATATTATTATAAATGCTTGTGTAAAGAATGATTTTTTATTTATTGATAAGATATTTAAGCATATAAAGATAATAATTTAATTTAAAAAATTGTTTTATTACATTTTTTAATACAAAAATATATATTCATATTTTTATAAAAAATTTCAGATCTATAATTTCTTTTACTTAAACACATAACGTAATAATATATTTTTTAATACATATTTCACAGTACTGCAAATATTTAATTTAATCAATATATTATGAGTAATGAAATGTTTATTAATAGGAAACATAATATTATATTTTTTCATAAAGCCTAAATATAGAAAAATATAAATATACAACGAATAATGCAAATATGCATTTTCATATTGTATTTTTATAGTGGCTAGAAAATTTTTGTTAAAACATATTGATTTAATTTTTTATCATGTTATAATTAATGAGTATAAATGATCAAACTTTTTATCGATAGCTACATTATATCAAAACAACGTACTTTCAAGGAATTAAAGCTTCCTATTAACAGGATATAAATTGGAAGAAAATTCGAAAGATCAAAATTGCAATTAATTTTTTAAGATGTTTGATATGATAGAAAAAAACTTTAAAAAAAATGTATTAAAATATTTCTATTTTAATGAATTATCTAACATTCCAAAGACCACATTCTTGATAAATCATATAATAGCTTGATTTTTTCTTAATAGTTAACCTTTGGTTTAATAAAAGCTAAACATATAATTGAATTTTAGCGAATAATCAACATTAGTTGATAAAAATTATTTAATGTAATTAAATATTTTATTAGGAAAAATCAGATTTTTATAAGAAATTTTACAAGATATTTTTATATTATAATTTTTTAATAAAACTCAGATCAATTTCTTACTAATAGAATAATTTAAATATATTTTTAAAGAATTTAAAGATTTTATACTAGTAAGTCTATATTTCTATTTAATGCTTTACATACAAATAATAAAATATGTTATTTATATAAAATATCTTTTTAATTTTGTGTAATTTAAATTTTTTTTTATATAAAACAAAATAATAAATTTATTAACATAGATATATAAAAAGGCATATAAATTTTTATGAGATCATAATAAAATTCATGATGAATAAATATTTTAGACATTAAAAAAAATACATCATTACAATTATTTACAGAAAATCACTATTTTCATAAATATAATATATATACAAGTTTACTATTCATTTAATACAATTAACATTAATTCATCGTTGTTTAAATTACTCAATATTTCACGTACTACTACTAATGAAAGTTGCAGCCATTTCATAATTCCGAATAATATAATTTCAGCATTTTCAACAAGACCTCTTCTAATATAACTTTTGTAAAATCTGTACTGTAACATTGGACCATATATTTTGAATTTTTTAAGAACATCATTACTTGTACTTAAAGCTTCGATTACTCCTCTTCTTTTTGTATATAATGTAATTTGATTATAATTTTTAGTTAAAAAGTCATAGTATGATATGTCGACTAATTTTTCATTCATCATTTGTTTAATTTCGTTTTCACACCTTTCAATAAAAATATAAATTGATAAATAATATTGTGCAGTTACTGTATCACTACTTAATATTATCAAAAGTGATTGAAATATTTCTAAATTTTCTTTTGTAATGTAATAATTTGCTGTTATTAATTTTGAGGCATGTTTTAGAAGTAATACAGCTCCTATTTTTAAATCAAGTAAAGTAAACCAACAGTTAAAATCTACATCACAATATTTTTCATTATTAAAAACTTCGTCGTTATTATCAAAATCAGAAAACTCATTTATTCTGTCGTAAATATAATTAAGAGGTGTTTTGCCATTATTGTCTACTGCATTAATATCTAAATGCAAATCTAGCAATGCTTGAATGACTGCAACATTACCTACTTTGGCAGCATAATGCAGTCCTGTTCTTCCCTTATCATCGCACACTGGGTCCTCACCATCATAACATGCTAATAAAACATCTGTTGTAAGAGCTACTATATCTGATTCTTCATTATTATCAAAACTTTCTCCCATACTGATGACATTAATATTCATTAATTCCATATCATGCTCTGATAATAGTAGATTAAACAGATTAAAATTATGATTAACTGAAATATCAGTTTCTTCTGATTCTATAAATAGATCCATTATTTGTTTAATAATTCGTATCATTTCTGCTTGCTTTTTAGTAAATGGCTGCTTGTGTAATAAAAATGATCGATACCAAATTTTAACATTAATAAGAAAGATTTTATGATATCTTACTAAGTCGATTGTAGTTTCTTCAAGACCATGTAATAAAGAAATCCATAGCATCGTTGTATTGGTAATATCAGTTTTTTTTACTCTAAAACCATGGTTAACCATAGATTTAACAATTATTTCATCTTCAATTGAAAAACTAAGTAAACTTGTATAAAATTTATCACGTATAATGTCAAGGTCAAAATCTGGACTATATTTCAATAATAAGTCAACCATTTCTACAGATCTAGAATCTAATGCAGAAGAAAGAGGTGTATTGCCTTCATTATCTTTTATATTAATATTTGCACCAGCATTTAACAGAACATTCGCCACTTCTATATCACTCATTTTGATTGCAATATGTAACATAGTTTCGCCATCTTTAGTTTTCTGATTGATATCAATTTTGCTAAGTGAAAATAACAATGGAATTGCTTTTGGATCTATTCTATGATCTTCTTGATCCATATTTAATAATGCTATGAAATTAAAAATTAAAAAATTACACTGCATTTTATATTTGTAAATATAAGGTATAATCAAAATACATTAAATATATTTTAATTAATCATAATGTTCAATCTTATTTCATTAGTTCACATAAAAAACTGTTAACATTTTTTTTTAAATATATAAGATAATCATTGTATACTATAATAAAAAAAAATTCTGTACATAGAAAATTAAAAAATCAACTGTACTAGTGAATTAGTGTTACATACTTATTTTAAAAAACTATTTACTGAAACAATGGCGAATTGTACTATTAAGGATATATTTATTCGAATTTATTTAGTTAAAACTTGAAAAAATTATTCATTATCAAATGTATTTAAATACATCCACTTTTCCACTATAATTTAACTGAAAATTATTTGATGAAAACACGTAAATTATATTACACTAAAATAACTACTATACTTACTTGTCACCTAATCCAAGAATAAATATTAATTCTCAAAATTATGTAAATAAAAAAATTTTATAATTTATACAATATTTCACCGAATAATTTAATTCATCATTGCAAGTTCGTTCGAAATACATTTGTGTACATAATATTCCATCGTTCCAGTTTCCACAGACGACAATAAAAAAAAGATTATGGACAGTGATCATAAATATATATTACATAATGAAAATAATCATTAAATCAAGGATTTAAACCAATTGATTTGTTTCTTACTTCTTCTAAATTCGATTTTCGAAATTTTATTTATTTTTCAAGCATACGGTCACTTTTAGGACGAAAAAAATAATTCTATATCTTCTGCACTGCATATATGTGAACTAGATAAAGCCAAAATACAAAGATTTAGTTTATATAAATTAACTATATTTAATAAAAAAATAAAACAAACTCTTGAATACAAACTCTTATAATTGGTATCTCTCTACGCATTATAAATAACAAAAATTATAATTTTGCTTTCTTTCTTACATAAATACATTCAAGTAAATTTTATACGAAAATATTTTATTTAATGAAATTGAATTTTAAAAAAAATTAATTATGACAGATCTTAAGTTATTAAATTTTTACTCAATAAATATTGCTGCTTTTTAAGAAAGTTAACTTCTACATAAATTATGTGGTAAATATTGTGTTATTAGAAATTAATAAATCACACATCCGCAATACTATATTAACAATAGTTTAATTTACATTTTATAAGTAAATAATTGTTAAATTAGTTAATTTTTTTAATTACTCGAGTTGCTAAAATACTTAGTTACTAATATAAATCATTTTTAATATTAATTCTAAATTTTATTTTAATTTATCTTGATACAATTTATAATTGAGGGTTCGAATTTCGATTCATAATTTTATTAACGAATTTAGTAAATTGTCAGTGAATGATATATGAATAATTATAAAATTATTTTCTTCCAAATACAAGTATTCAACTATATGTCAGACAGTCATAAAATGTAAACTGTCTTGAATATTGCAGGATTGAGATAATAAAAAGGAGCATAAACAAAATATAACCTTATATATAAGGAAATAGATAGATTCTTACATATAAATTAAAATTAAAGTTAAATCATATTAAAATGGTTGGAAGATTTACGTTTTGAAAGAATTCTCGATTCATGAGTTAAATAAATAAAAAGGTAAATGTAAAATTAAAAAGGTAAAAAACCTGTCTTTTAAAAGTAACCTGTTTTATTTTTTATAATTTTGTGTATCATTCAAAATATTATATTTAATATGTATAGCTTATAAGACAAAATTTTCATATAATAACAGTTTGTATTATTGAAATTTAATGTAAGTAAACTAATGTAAAAATATATATCTAGAAATAATTGAAAAAATGAAAGAAATTAATTTATAGATGAAGTATGAAATCTACATCATGCAAGATAAAAATTTACTGATTAAAATTAAGCACTAATTATTAATAAGTATCTTGTTATTATTAAAAATTCTATTATAAATGAAATATTTAATTTAAAAATTACAAGCTAATAAATTTACTTTTTAAAGTGTAAGATATAACACAATCATATAGAATTTTTTTTATTCATTATGTGTATTGTGAAAGTGAATTATAAATAAAAGTGTTTATCCAGTGCAGTTCAATAAAGAATCCAACAATATTTATTTAAGTTTATCAAAATGGAGGACAAACATAATTCAATATCTAATTCAGAAGATGGATACAAATCTAATAAAGATGATATTGAAATCAATTCAATTATGTCGCAAGATCCTTTTGCACCTAATACAGCAATATTGGCTCCTGTGGAGATTGAGGAACTTGATGCATCATCTATCAATCAACTGAATTTTGACATGGGTGGTTTTGTTGAAGCTGAAGCAATAAAAATTGATAAAATTCCTGAACAACTATCGTTAAATTCTGTAGAATATCTTGATTGTAGTAATCCAGATGAAACGATATCTGATATAGAAGAACAAAATACACTTTTTTCAGAAGAAGAAAATTTGTTAACTAAACAGTTTTTAAATGGTGAATTAACATTTTCTGAATTTACTGTAAGAATGGATCAAGATATTGACATAGAAACAGAAGATCAGTCTGGGTAAATAAATTATTTAATTTAAAAGTTTAACTGAAGTTTTATAAAAGTTGCTTATTATAGAAACATCAGTAAAATTGTAATAGCATCACCTGAAGCAGATAATCAAGTTAATAATCGAAAAATTGACAAACTCAATAAAACTCGCCCTAGACGATCTAGAAAAACTCTTCCAGTTGCACTACAAGGTCTCATGGGAGAAGCAAATTTGAGATATGCAAGAGGTGAAGTTGAATTAGCAACACAAATGTGTATGGAAATAATAAGGTACGAAAGTGAAAAATGATATAAGTTATTAAAAATATATTTTATATAAGCTATTTATGTATTAAATAGACAGGTACCGAATGCTCCAGAACCTTTTCATACATTGTCAATGATTTATGAAAATGATCAGCCAGATAAAGCTTTACAGTTTGCTTTAATAGCAGCACATCTTAGTCCAAGAGATTCTGAACAGTGGGTTCGTTTAGCCAATTCATCATTGGAATCTGAAAATATAAGACAAGCCCTCACTTGTTATTCCAAAGCCATTCAAGCATGTCCAAAAAATATTGAATTATATGAAACCCGTGCAAGACTTCAAGAACAATGTGGAGATAAAAAAGCCTTCATTCATGCCTATTCAAAACTACTTAATCAATTAGGTCCAGAAGATGGTCAAAATATTTTAAAATATGCTAAATTGTTGGCAAAACGTTGCATGCATGAAAATTTATATGATATAGCTTTAGACGGGATGGAGAATATTTTTAAAAAATGTCCACAACTAGTCACTCTTGAAGAAGTTAATGTTATCACTGAACTTCTAATAGTATCAAAACAATTTATTCGATGTTTAGATATACTTACAAAGTATACAACAATATGGATAGAATATGCAGATTTAGATTCACCTAAGTCTGCAGAAGATAAAGAGAGTAAAATCAATAAAATAACCTTCTGTAGTATTCCAGACGATCTTGCAGTTGACTTAAAGGCAAAATGTATTATTTCTTTAATTGAATTAAATGAAATAGAAATAGTCGACACCCTTATACCAAAGTTTCAGATTTTAGAAAATCCAGAGATATCGGGAGATTTATTTTTGGATGTTGCAGAAGCATTTATGAGTAAAAAAGAATTCAAACGAGCTTTAAGTTTACTCGAACCATTAGTTAATAGTGAAAATTTTAGTTTAGCTGCAGTATGGTTAAGACATGCCGAATCATGGGTAGGATGTCATGACTTAAATAAAGCTATAAAATCGTATGAAATAGTAAGGAAACTGTCTCCCCAACATTTAGGTGCGCGTATGGAATTAGCTAAATTATATAAATTAAAAGGTCAATTCAATAAAGCAATACAAGTGTTAAAGCAGGATTTAGAATTAGATGTTCTTGATCCAGGTGTCATTTATGAAAGAACAAAATTATTATTGAAAGTCAAAAGATATAATGAGTATTTTCAATCTGGAATGTTGTTACTTTCAAGGCATTGTGTAACACTTAGATCTAAATTAGAATTAACTGCTTTAAGCAGAACAAGTGGAGTTCGACAGAGAATGGAAATTTTAAACAGAGATCGTTTGTCTCGCGGTGAATCGATACAAGATGAGAATTTGCCTAGTTTTTCCACAAACAATGAACCAACAGATAAACAGGAATTTATTCTGATGCTTCAAATGTGTCGACTTGCTTGTAAACTTAAAAAATATGGTTTACTACAAAGAATTTGCTTCACTGCTCTTACATCAAAAAAATTTTCAAATGAAAATTCTCATATAATGTATCTCTGCTTGATATCATGCATACGTAATAATGATTCTTATGATGGTTTTAACGTCGTTCGAGAATTAGTCAGGAGTCGAAAAAAATCGAAAACTTGGAACTTACTAAATATTATTATTCAAAGAGCTGAAGATTCAAGGCATAATAGATTCATGATGAGACAGCTTGGAAAAGAAGATGCATTTTCATATCTACATGTTTTACATGCGAACAATTGTCTTGTTTCTGGAACTTATAAATATGCATTAAATGACTATATCTCTTTATTTAAAGTTAAACCAAGTGCGTTATTAGCTTTACTTGTTTCAGTCACACTCTTACAAATGGCATGTCAGAAGTTTTCAGCAAAGAAAAATCAATTAGTTATCCAAGGTAAGTGTACTTTATGATTGAAATTGCATTTAAAAGAATATATATGATAAAATATTAATTATAATAAAATAAAAAATTAAAACCATTTTCTTAAATTGGATTATAAAATTGATTTTTCAGCCATTGCATTTATGAAAACTTATATTAAATTAAGAGGGGATCAAGTATCACAAGAAACCAACTACAATATGGCCCGGACTCTTCATCAACTTGGTCTTTTGCCCAGTGCTATACACTTTTATAAATTAGTTTTAGAATCCCTGGCTCCAGAACTTATTGAAAAAAATGCAAATCTATTAGATTTAAAAAAGGAAGCAGCTTTCAATTTGCATTTGATATATATGCAGGCCGAAAA
This sequence comes from Ceratosolen solmsi marchali, assembly GCF_000503995.2. Lineage (NCBI taxonomy): Eukaryota > Metazoa > Arthropoda > Insecta > Hymenoptera > Agaonidae > Ceratosolen > Ceratosolen solmsi. Next base: position 16,278,984 of record NW_011948412.1, on the reverse strand, counting down.
TTACCAATTAGCTAGAATGTACCTTGAAAATTATATAACAATTTAAAAATAATAATAAAATAAAATTTTTATTTATAATATTAATTTTTTATACTACTTTGCCTTATTGTCCACAAATATTATAACTAAGTCAAATAATTTACCAATTTTATTTAATTCATTATACTTACACTTGATAGAAGAATCATTTAAGTTTCTATATTCCTATTTTAATATGACTACTACTATTACAATTAGTTTAGTCTATTTTATGAATGTTTAATGAAAATATATGACTTGTAATCGTTTTTATCTACTTAAATTCCAGATTGAAAAAAGAATTTGATTAATTACATTACATTTTATTTTCATATTTATTAAGGATTTATGACAAAAATTATAAAGTAATAAATATGAGAATATAATTTTAACACTTAATTTATTACTTTAATAAACATTTAATATTTATATTGTATTCTTTATTTTTTAAATATTAAAAATTTCAAAATATCATTATTTAGATCATTTATTTTTGTTTTTATAGAATATGTCTGTAACTTTGGATTCTAAAATTAAATTTAGACAACTCTGTAATTTATTTGAAAATATATATGTAGCAAAAGGATCTCAAAAATTCCAAACGCTACAACAATTTCTACGAGAATGTCACATCCTTGCGTATAAAATAAAAGCTGATAAGCCAAACACGGTAATATAAAATCAATGTCTTCACAAGCATTCAGGAAAAAATATTTATATCTAATAATTCTCTTGGATAATATTATATTCTAGGATACATCGTTATTTCCAATATTTCGACTAATAATGCCAAATTTAGAACGTGAAAGAGGTCCCTATGGATTGAAAATAAAAAATTTGAGTAATTTATATATACGAATATTCTACTTTGGAAAGAAAAGTAGTAATGCAGAGAAATTAATAAATTATAGGTAAGAATATGAATAGATTTTTTAATTTAATTCTTCTAAGAAGTATAAAATAATTTGAAAAATTATTATAATTTAATGTGGTATTTAATATTATATAAATAAATTCTTCAAAAATGTATGTGAACAGATTATTATAAATTTAGACTAATTTTATATCCTTCATATAGAAAAAAATTGTGGAATAAAACATTAATTACATACTTTCAACATAAACAATATGCATTGTTTTTTGTATACTTGATCGTAATCGATTTAATCTTATCTCTTAATAATATTACTTATATATACATATCTAAATTAAAAATTTATACATATATATTTGATATTATAGAAAGCCATTAAATATACCAAATAAAAATGATGACTTTGCAGAAAGAGAGCTTTGGCTTATGCGTAATCGTCTTCAAAATGATGATTGCTTGACAATTCAAGATATTAATATATTTCTTGATGATGTTGCCAAATACAATGAATTAAACTATAAAAAAGATGAGCTTTTCATTCACATTATACGTAAAATAAATGCGATAGAATTAAAATGGCTAACGCGAATTCTTTTAAAAGATTTGAAATTAAATTTATCACAAAAAAAAATGTTTAAAGGTAAATTAAACTATACTAAATAACTATATTAAAAATAACTTACACTAACTTTCATAACTTGTATATAATTATTACTTAAAGTTGATTCGATAAAAAGATTTATTTTTAATTAAAGCCTATTTGTTTCAATTTGTTAATCAAAATATACTATTTTAAAAGCAATTATATTAAAAATGTAGCTATGCATCCGGATGCCGGAGAATTCTTCAACGTAACATCTAATTTACAGCGAGTTTGCGATAGATATTCGACTTTACATTCTGAAGAAATAGATATTCCCATTCAAATAGAAATTTTTTCTCATATTAAGCCTATGCTGTTGGAACGACTTAAAATAGAACAGATTGGGCAACTATTTACTGAATGTCAACAATTATACGTGCAAATCAAATTCGATGGAGAAAGATCACAATTGCATATGAAAAATGGAAAATATAAATATTTTTCAAGGCAAGGCTACGACATTACAAATAATAGTAGTTACGGTGAATATCCCGATTCAGGTACGAAAAATTTATTATTTGAAGAGTATGAAATTTAGTATATATGTTAAACAAATAAATATATATTCACAAATAATTGTTCCTTCGCTTTATTGAATTGATCATTAGAAATAAATTATAATTTTTTAGATGAGCCAAATAAAGGTGTTAAATAATAATTTTTAAATATTTATAATCATATATAATCTAACGCAAACATTACAATAAACAATGTTCATTAATTTTACGGCGTTTTAAGAATTCGTTTATTATTACTTATTAATTATACTTTTTAATTATATTGAATCGACGTTTTATATTTTTAAATAATTAATAAAGTTAAAATCATGAAATATTTCAGGAAGATTCTTAACTTCTAATATAGCCCTGCTATTAAATAAAAATATTCATACGATTATTCTCGATGGTGAACTAATGGGATGGCACAAGAGAAATAAAAATTTCGGATCGAAAGGATATAGTTATGACGTTAAAAAATTAACAGAAAAAAGTAATTATCAGCCATGCTTTGTAGCCTATGATATTCTCATATACAATGATGAGCATCTTATAAATAAAGTTTACTCAGAGCGTTTAAATTATTTAAAGTCTGCCTTCACTGAGAAAGAAGGTATCCTGATGATGTGCAAAACAAAAACAGTTTCCAATGTGTAAGCCAACATTAATTACATCTTACCACGCAAAATTTTCTAATACATATTTTATGTATACAATATTTTATGTATATATACACTTAATTTTATGTTTATAAATTTTACTATTATAAAAAAGTAATTTTTGATAATTGTTATTATTATATTAGAAATTAATAGGTAATGCATAATGGATATAATTAAAATCATTTTTCATATCCTTTCTATGTCTAATGACAAATATAATTTGGTTTAAAATTGATTTATTATTTAAATACTTTATACATTTTTATTAACATTTAAATAATAGGTAATAAAATATAAATAAGTGTTTTTAATATATGATTTAATATTATAATTTAAATTTTAAAATAATAATAATAAAATAGATAGAAACTAATATTAATGAGTAATAGATACGTACACAATGATTCTAAAATATTTATCAATTTAATACAGATTTGAAAAATATTTTTTATTCACTTAAATTTTGTCAAAAGAACAATTAAAAAAAAAAATATGAATACAAAACTAAAATATAGATTAATGTTCCAAAATATCATACGGCCAAATATTTATTACATTCGACTATTGTATATAAGAAATATCAACAATTTTTATTTTGCCATTAAAACTATTTAATAATTATATTTTATTTTAGCAACGAAATTGTAGATGCATTTAATGTTGCATTGGATAATAACGACGAAGGCATTGTTATTAAAAAATGTAATGCTCTTTATAAACCGAATGTTCGAGAAAAAAGTGGATGTTTTAAAATAAAAGCTGAAGTATGACACATTATTAATAACCAAGTTAATAGATGTCAGGATGGAGGTTTAAGATGTTTTTTGAAAATTTGTTGTAATATACAATTTTAATACTAATATTGCTTTAAATTATAATATAGAATTATACATAAATAAAAAAAATTATGTCATTTCAATCACTTATATTAAAACGATATTTTACTTACAGAATGCTATTATATATTTAATTAATGCAATAAGTAATTAGTTTACAATCAATTTATTTATTAATTAATTATTTATTTTTTAATATAATATATTAAAAATAACTGTCAGTCTAATTTAAAAGTCAATCAATAAATATAGTTAAACGTGTATTACAAATTCATAATATTTTTCTCATGCTTCATTATTTATCAACAAAATTGATCATTTTTAGTATTCTGATCAACTCATCCAAGACTTAGATCTAATTATTCTGGGAGGTTATTATGGTGAAGGTGTTCACAGTGGACAAGTAAGCAGTTTTTTAGTCGGGGTGGCAAATTCATGTATAAACAAATCGAAGTTACCATCAAAATTTTTCGCCGTCGTCAAAGTTGCGTCTGGTTTAAGTGATGCTGATCTGAAGATAATTCAAAAGAAATTTAAGCCACATTGGATGGACAAAAAGCCAATTGGAATTGTCGGCCCTACTGTAATAACAAGTTTACTTAATATTTTTAAATTTTTGTTAAATTGTAAGAAAATTTATCTTTTTCTAATAACTATAGTGATATATAAATTAGTGTATCATAATATTTCTATATTTCAATTTCATTTACATTACTTAATTTATGAATAATGTTATTATACAGTATATTTATAAGAAAAAATTTTTTACGCTTTATAAAATATTGTTAATATCTTTTTTTATAAAAATCGATAATTTTTTCATTCTTAAGTTTAAAAATTAATAAATATAAATTATTTGAAAATCATCAACATTTAAATGAAGTACGAAATATTATATTAACTTAAAATCATTAAAAAAACATAATTAAGATAAACATTGAATTTTCAGAAATCATTGTTATGAAAAAAAATTACACTTTTATTTCTATTGATAATCATAAATATTTTACTATAGAAAAATGATATCTATAACAGTAATATATTGTAGTACGAAATATTTTTCTTTGTCTTAAAAAATGTTTAAAAAGTATTTTTAAATTTGAAATCACATAATATAATTATATAAAATAAAATTATATAAATTTGATTAAAAAAATATAATTTTCAAAACCAATTAATTTCAGTCCCAACTTCCGGATGTTTGGATATCGCCAAGAGAATCTTTAATCGTACTACTACGTGCAACAGAAATTATCAAAACAAAAGTTTATCCTCTCGGTTACAGCATGCGATTTCCAAGAATTTTAAAAATTAGATTAGACAAATCTTGGTTTGATGCCTGTTCTTTAAATGAATTTAGCACTCTTATTAAGGTAATTTCAATATTAGTATATAATTAATTTTTTTAATTGATATATTTAATAAATTTTAATTCTTTATTTTTTATATGAATAATATGGAATTGAAAATTTTATTAATTTCAATAATAATAATACTAAAATAATTAAATTGACGGTCACTTAAATCTTTAATTAATTAAACTATAAAATATTATTTTATGTTATAATTTCTATTTATTATTATTTAAAATTTGATGAAAAAATAAAATAAATTAAAATATATGTTATTCGTAATAACTAGATTGTAGAACTATTGTAATTTTAAAAATGATTGTACGTAGTTTAAAGATAAATTCTAACTATGAGATAAGAATATCTATATTATTGACATTAACTTTATTATTCAATTAAATATTGTCAATAATTTAATAGTTTCGTTAACATTATAAATTGTATAAGTTTTATCTTACTTCGAACATTTATTTGATATAATTAATTTTATAACTAATTCCACTGTACGAAAATTAATATTGAAACAGGATAAAAAAGTAGTGCAAAAATTAACAAAAAGAAAAGTAACAACAGCTGATATAGATGATGTGATAGATAATGAAAAGTGTAATACTGGAAAGTCTCTAGTATCTTCATTAAAAGTCTATGATCCTTTTTTTCATGCGAAAAAAGAAGATATAGTCCCAATATCACGTTTATTCGAAGGTAAAAAATTTTGCGTAATCAATGGGGATGACGAACTGAGCAAGAATGATATAACTGTGCTTTTGAAAAGGCATATGGCAGAAGTACTACAAAATCCCGGGATAGATACGTTCTGCATATTAGTTGGAAATCCTGAAACTGTAAGTCCATAATTACAAAAAATAATTATGAAATTACATCTATCTACATTGATTTAAAGATTTTTCGAGCTTATTAAATAAGATTATATAATTAAGAAAAATATTTTTAACTATTTAATTTAATTTCATTATCTAATAATATATCATATTAGTATCATTATAACTTAATAGTATATGTAATCTGTAACTAATTAATACAAGAAATAATTGTTGAATAATAATTAGTTAAAACTAAAATTTTTATATTCTTTTACAAAAGTGAGATATATTTTAAAATCTAATTTAATTTAAATTATGTCTTAGTAGAAAGTAGTAATGAATGTGTATTCGATTATGTGTTCATTACCAATAATTAATTTTGTACAGGTACTTTGTATTAAAAGAAAATTATATTTAAAATAATTAAATGTTTCATTTGTCACTACAAACAAAGTAAGAAAAAAAGCTCAAAATTTATTTTTCTTATTATGAACCATTGAACCAATGAACCATTAATTTAAACAAATTTTTGCTGATGTGTAAATGTAGATAATCATATTTATTATAATCAGATTATAAGAAATATTCTAGATTATTAATCTTCTAGATTTTGTAAAAGAAAATATTAATTGTTCGTATTCTCGTATATGTTTATTTTTTTATACGTTTTAATACCCATTTGGAAACGCTACCATAAAGTTTGTTACAATAAATTTTTTCAGCTGAAAGCACAAAATATAATATTGAGCAATAAATACGACGTAGCAAAGCCAATCTGGTTAAAAAGAGTAACAAGATCAGAGAATCTTTCGAAAATACAAGAATTTTATCCTTGGGAGTTGTTTGCTTCATGTCCCGCAACTAAACGAAAGCTAGAAGATATCTATGATCAATACTTTGATAGTTACATAGAAGACACCAATGAAAAATGTCTCATGAAATCTATAGAAAAAATTGATGAAATGGTTAATATTTTATCTTATTACAGTAATTGATTGAATAAAAAGTAAAATATTAAATATAAAAATTAAACACTTTATTCTTTATTTATATTTTACAATTTTCTGTAATAAATGTACTATGCATGCTATTCTTCTTATTATTTTTTTATAATATATTTTTAATATATAACATCATAACGTAAATATGAAATATAATTAATGTAAGCATTTTTTATTTTTACTTACTTTTTTAAAATTTGACTTAATTAATTTCTAAAATATATTATATGAATAAATGAAACACGCCATACACATAGTACAAATATATTCAAATTTTCAGCTTGAAGACAAGAGCGAACTTTCTTTATTAGAAATGAAGAAATTAGATGAATTAATGTTTGAAGGTTCAGTGTCGCCATTTTCAATTTTCCGAGGAATAACTGGTTATTTTTACAAAAAAGATGATATCGAAAAATTTTCATTTAAGTTTATGAGCGGAAGAGAATCAAAAAAATTAAATACGAGCATTGATTATGTTTTTGTTGCTGATGATATTTCTGTAGATGCTTTACAAAAAATTAAAGGTGATTTAAGTAATATATATAATAATACTCGAAAATCAATTTTAATTATAAGAACAAAATGGATTTGCGATTGTTTTACAAATCGAGAACTGTGTTCGGTAAAACATTATACTTTGTGATATTTCTTTATAGTATTTATTTATTCTATTAATTGTACTTTTGTTATAGTCGTAAATATTATAAATTGTACATTCGATAATTTAAGATTAATTTTTGTTATAAATATAACAATTTAGCAACTGAAAAAATAAAATGTATTTTCTTGTAATATAAAAAATCTGATTTTTTGTAAATGTGAACTTCTAAAATTACTTCGATAAGATGTAGAGAAATATGAAAAATTAACTGGTTTTATATTTAAATATATGTATTTAAATAAGTAATACTGCAATAAAAATAATAATTTATAAATAAAGCAATAAAAAAATATGTATTTAATTAAGATCTTATCCGCACAATACATTATATTATATATAACAATACATTATATTAAATATAACAATTCTATAAATAGAGGCATATGTGTATTTTGCTAATATGGGATTATTGTTAGAAAAAAAATTATAATGTTATTTACTATGGAAAACATTTTTTATATTTGAAAAACAAGATAATCATTACTTCAGTCGAAACTTCAGTATTTTTTTTTTAGTAAAAATTTTTTATTTATTTCACTATTTTATTATAATCATTTCACTGTTTCACATAATCAAAGTTACGCGTAAGGTAAATATACGTTTTTATATTTAAAAAGATTGTCACAGCTTAGCTTTCCTTTGAAAACGTCAAAAAGCCTCTAAGTGTAATCGAAACGGAAAAAATAATCAACTCTGAGTGACATGTTCTCGTTGGTAGTAACTGTAACTTTAGAAATAGATCGGGTCACTTTGACTCTCGTATTTTGGTTTTCCAAGAGCCAAAAAGAGAGAAAGACACTTTAAAGCCAGGAGCATTGCGTTGTACTGACAGCCAGCCAATTTGCTCATTTAACAGGCTTTTATGAATATATTATTGTAGTCGTTTGAAAGCATATGTAAAAAAAAGATTGATATTATAATATATATCGTGTAAAAACTTCCTGTGAAAGATATATTATTACAAAATACAAATAAAAAATAAAACACTAAATATGGACAATAAAAATAAAACATTATTAAACGCAAATAATATTTCTTCATCACGGGTGATAAATTTAAAAATTATGTTCCAATTCTTCGTTATATATTAATATAATCCTTCGTTAAAAATTAATTGCAATTTTAACGAAATTAAACTATTTAACTATAATTAAAAATATTAAATTTTATAAACAGACAAATTAATATATCATACATTTTTTTCAAATGATGATGAAATAGAACCTGTAACAAATTTAGAATTATTTGTTTTTCATAGATAAGGTGCTTGACAAAAAAACGTAAAAATGATAAATTGTAAGAAAATACACTTTAACAGTAGAATATTAAATTTATCAATTTTTTGCTGGATTACGTATCGATCATAACATTATTTTTTATAACCAATTAACTTAACATACAAATATGTTTATTTATAAAAAATAATTATTAATTTAAAATAAATAAATTATATTACTATGAAGTTGAATACAATTTTAATAACAATTACGATAAATATTAAATTATGATAATTTTAAACTAAGAATTTCATAAAAAAATCGAATAAATTAATGAAAAAAAAAAAATTTATTATTAGCCTCTGAAGCTTACCTTCATGTGATGTATTTTAATTGATGTAACTATTGAATTCATAAATCTTGGCAAAAATATAAATAAAGAATTTGTTGAGCTTTCATTATGCTTCATATTCTAAATTCATATTAATTTCAATTAAAAAAAAAGAAATTAATATTATGCGTATTTGTTCATTTTATTTATTATAATAATTATTTATGTTCTTATTATAAGATTGAATTATCTTTAAAAGATGTCAGATATTTGTCAAACATACTCGTAGATAGTATTTTATAGTAAATTCGTATTTTTATAGTAAACTTGTTCTTATTATAAGATTGAATTATCTTTAAAAGATGTCAGATATTTGTCAAACATACTCGTAGATAGTATTTTATAGTAAATTCGTAAATTTTATAGTAAACTCGTAGATAGTAAATTATACATGCTACTGTGTGCATTACTATGTCATAGATATTATGTCATATTATGTCATAGATAATTAAATAGTAATATACGTAACTTTTTTTTATAATAATTAATAGCTCGTTAAAACATATAAGAAAGAATATTAGTAAATGTAATAGAAAATTTATAAACATTTCATTATTTTACTATAGTTCTTTATTCCAGAAATTATCGTTAATAAAACTAATTAATAATTAACTTCGAAAATGTATTTATTGATTAAATCTATCCTATTTTCATATGGATATACACATAATTTATTAATGTTGTATTTATTAATATAAAACATAATATATTATACATACATAATTATTTATTTTTATTTTCATTTTATTTGACAACATATATCATTCTATTTATATATAATTTAGCACACAGATTCATTAATCTTGAATTAAAAGAATACTTTGATTATAAATGCAACACAAATTGAAAAAGTAGTTTTCTCGGAAATTACATTTATTTTATTCACATTTATTAATGTTAATATTTAATTTAAAATTTTACATGTATATTTACAAATATTAATGTGAGCAAATGATGCTCTTTATATTTTGTCTTATATATAACTAAAATCCAAAAAAACACGAAATATAATTCTGACATCATTAAATTGAAGTATACATGCTTAGTTTCTGAAAGTATTAAATTGTGATTAAATAGTTATTTTTTTCTGTATGCATTGGAACGTAATGCATTTCCCGTTATATAATGCGTGATAAAATTTTAAAATAAGTTTTTTTCTATTAACACATTCAAAAATTAAAATTTGTTGCATAAATTTATTTAATTAATGTTGCTTTTAAATTTTTCTCAATTTTATTTGTATTATTTATCACTATAATATAAATTTAATGCTAAGTGAAACCATTGATGGATAACAAAAGATAATTCCGGCTCATTATAACTAAGAATTTTTCATTGTTATTTTAATTATTAAAACTTGGATTAATACATTAACTGACTTTCATTTTTTTTCTTTTTTTGAAAAGCACAGGTCGTTTTCGTATTAGATAACGAAATTTATAAATCAAACAAAAATTATCGACGAAAACGTAAATGCCATTAGAATTTCAAACAATGGTAGAACGAAAGCACGGGATGTCAAACGACAAAATTGAATTTATATTTCTAATAAACAGTAGGCTTTAAAACTCCTTACGGTCTTATTTAAAACGACACAACACATGAAATCCAAGAAGCGCCTCTTCTATTTTATTTATCCAATTTGAAAGGAACAACTTGGCTGGCTCGCAACCGCACATTGCCTCGTTAGAACGTCCATGCACGCGCATACGCGTACTTATACATAGAATGTCATTCTCAGGGCGGTTTCCACTTATAGACCCGTCAAGCCGCCGCCTGGACGCGTATTAATTGAGTTTTGGAGTTTTCGCCTCCTGACCGTCCTCTCCCAAGCGATAATAATTTAACGACGTGACTCTCACCTCGTCAACGCTTCTCGCGGCTCCTTATGTATCTTGATCTCTCACGCGAGCGGCTTCCCGCTGGCTGCGCACAACCGACGAAAGACGTCGCGGCTCCGCATGTAGCTTGATCTCTGTAAAAAAGACGTCTAGAATGACTCTCTTTATCTCGATATGCGCTGTGCGCGTCAAGCTATAAGGCGCGATTATTATGGCTTTGGCCAATCTGGCGGTTAGTCGGACTCGGCGGGCACCCACTCCGGTGCAAAGTGATGGTTGAAGTTTATTATGCGAGCTATTGGGAAAAATCGCTATTCAATTATTGTTACAGAAAAAATGAAACTTAGCCTGTGTAGTATCTATTACGGAAACGATCATTTTTAATGTTACAATATTAAAGACAGACATGATTGTTTCTAACAATATTTCTCCAATCTAAGCTATTGTTTCTAATAATATTTCTCGTTCATTTTTTTACATTACACTTCGTGAAAATTTAAGCCTATATTGGCAAAACAGTTTTTCTTATTTTTGTATTTTTCTGGACATAAGCTACATAAATATTATCTATTTACGTGCGAACTCCCCATTCTTTTGCTCTTTTGTTTATTTTGACTTTTCACTTATCTTCTTGTTATACTTATTGTTATACTCTCTCTCTCTCTCTTTCTCGCTCTCTGTCTCATTTATGTAAAATTATCAATAATATCTTTAGTTTATACATTATATATTGCATCTCAAAATGTTGTAAACATATTTATTAAACTCATTTCAATAATATATATATATCCCATTTCAAATTTATATTTACTTGCAAATTACATTCATGTATAATTTGATGATTTATTAATAAAAAATTTAAATAGATTATAATTTTATTTCATGACAAATTTATCTGAAATAAATTGAGTAATAAGAAAGTACAACTGTATATAAACAATACAAGTAACTATGCAAACTTAAAAATTACTATGAACGACTAATTAATAATAATAATAACTAATTACTAACTTTTTATTAAATAAAAATTAATTCCCAGTTATTTGACTCATCGGAATTCATTTTTAAATCTTAAGGATTTTGAAAAATTATCTAATGCAATTTTCATTTTTTTTGTTCCGTTTTTTTTGTTTGGTTTTTGTTTCGTTACTATTGAATATATTGTGTAACTGCTTATCAGCTATTTTATCTCAAAAAGAAGTAAACTATATTTTTAAACAAATTTAACTAATAATTAATTATAAATCTTTATAAACTTGAATGTAATTTTAATTTGAAATTTCATTTTATAAACACATATATTTAATTTTTAGATCGGCAAATATTTTAATATTTAAATATTATTATTATAAAATCATTACCTTATTCAAAAATATTTTCTATTTGTATTTTTTACTTAATATTAAGTGTTATTGAAATAATTAAAATTAATTAAAGTAGAACTTCTATATTTAATATTAATATTACCCTATTATATAACTAAATTTTTTTTCAAAAACTTTAAATTGAAATACTTTAACTTAAAATTTAACTTTATTAATAAAAATAAAAAAGAAATGATGTATTCTAACTATTATCTAAATTATAATTATTAATAATTTTTTGATAATTTAAGATTTTAAACTTTAAAACATTGAATTTTTAAATCGTTTGAAATAAATTTTTTAAAAATTAGTTTCCTACATTTTCAAATTAAATAAAAATTATTTTATGTAATAGATTATTTTTACTCGAAATAACTGGAGTTATTAATACTTTTTCAGATAATATGTCTTTCATCTTGGTACAAGCACATTGACTTTTCCATATTCTCCTGTTGCACTTATCAATATTATTTTGAACCTGTTCAACAAATAAATTAACAGAAATTATAATCATAATAAATGTTTATATTAAAAATTTAATTAAAATATTAATAGATAACTTGTTTAAATTAAAAAATTAATAAAAAAAATGTGGCAGTCTCATAAATTTTAGTTTTAATTTATGATACCATACTGGTGCCACTCATTTACTAAAGCTAGATTTTTTACAACCAGGTTTTATTAAGAAATTAATGTCTAATTCATGACGTTAGTAAAGATCACAAAAATATAATTTTGCAATTTGAAATACATATCGAATGAATGAATCTAAATGTCATTACCACAAGAACTGTGCAATCGAATACGTTTCAATGTAAACAATGTAATAATGGATATTTAAAGTGAAAATATCGAAATTTCCCGATTTCATACTTTTCATTTAATTATAAAAATAAAACAGCAAGAAACTAAAATATTTTGCTATATTTTTAATGAAGCTTAATTATATCTTTATTATTAAATAAGACAACTAAAAAACATGTCAAAAAGTCATATCAATAAAATTTAATTTTTTAAAAGTTTTATAATATACGAACTTTGTTTTAATGTTTCATCTCGACTGCTTTCGCATTAAAAAGGAGTACATATTATTTAAAATTTTTTATATGCATTTAAATAATATTTTTAAAAATTTATAATCATATTCTAATCGTACTTTTTGATAAGTAATTAGGCCAATGCCTTTGTGATTTTATCATTACTGATTTAATTGATACGTTTTTTATAATAATGAATTACTTGTGTACTGTTTAATTTTTTCTTTTCTCCGTGATTTCTTGAAGGACAATACATTATTCTATCAATAAAATGAGGAACGCACCTTCCTGACAAAACTTGTATATTTTTTGATGGAGTATGACTGACAAAATTTAATTTTTTCGAACAAAGAGAGCAACATTCCATTGATGACTAAAAAAATTTAATTTTGATTTACATATTTTATAAAATACTGACATTTACAAATTTCAGATATTTAAAATTAATTATAATTATATATTCCTTCACAATTATTATCCTATATAAATATTCTTTATTATTATATATTATTAAATTTTTACGTTCAACTATGTAGTGACAGTAAAAATTAATAATATGTATTGATTTAATATTCTATTCATTTTTTTAATTTTACAACGATATTTATCAGTGATGAAATAATATCCTGGTCAAAGATATCATAAAAAATTAAAACAAAAATTAATTTATAAAATCATGTCATTCGACTTCAATTTTCATACTATATTTTAAATATTATTCATTTAATATATTTTTTAATTATTTAAAATATAAATACACTAATATCTTAATGTCATATATATATATATATATATATATATATATATATATATTCCAGAATAAATTTAGATAATTTTTTTATAAATTGAAATTGTTGCTTTATTAAAATATTTTGTTACATTTAAACTTACAAAACAACGTGCATTTGGCTATTTCACCTATGTAATTTTTATTTACTAATTATTATGTATTTATATTTACTATGCAAATTCTACCCATTTTTTGCACAAAAATATTTTCAGCTAATTTAAAATAGTGATTTCATTAATAATGCCATAGATTTATGTATCAACTTTTATAAAATCTTAATATTGCATTTTCAACGAAATCTGTTTTTCACCTGTTTCCGAGCATACAAAATCACACAGAAATCAATTCTTCAATTCAAATACATTGATAATTAAATACTTATATATATTAGAGATAACATTGTTTTCTATTGAAGAAACGAATATTTGAAATAATAATATTATAGTTCATAAATTTTTGTGTATAATAAGGTGCTTCGATTGAAAAGAAACGATTTCCTAAATGTAAAATATAGATACGAACTGTCTTTGAAGTTTTGGTAGTATCCAGAAGCTTTGTCGTCGATTGGACGAATCGTTTACTCAGCTTATCGAGATTCAAAAGAGTCTCACAAAACTTCATTTCCATTTCTTCAATCGACTCGAAACGGTCACCTTCCAAAGAATTCGATTTTATGGTATCATAATTGGAAATGACAGCCCTATCACAGTTTTTTAACACTCCGCAGCAAGAATCCAATTTCGAGGACTTTCTGTATTTTTGATAGGCTTTCTTCGTTCGTTCTGTGAATATAGCGTATGAATTCATATGGGGTTTCACTCTACACGTGTGTCGTATTTTATAATATGGATGATAATCATCTCGTCTATCCTGGACATCAAATTTGACTTGATTAATTTCTTGTTTCTTAAATTGCTGAGTAAAATAATAAAAAGTGTAATTAAAATTATTTACAATTTATTTTTATTGTACACTAAATGAAAATTACTCTAAATAAAAATCGTTTGAAAAATAAACAAATGCATCTTAATAAACAATTATATTATTAAAAAGTATAAAATAGATTAATTTTCTTCTCATATTACTAAAAACAAATAATTAATGATTATGCTTTTATTCACTGACTGGTTTAATGTCTTTACGGTTACTTCCAATAATTCCGTCCACATGATAGCAACCAAAATTTGTATATGTAGAGATTGATTTTGATAAAATTCTTGTACTTTGATCCTCTGTAGTTTGACACGTTTCTAAAGCTGTAATTCAATAGTATAAAAAATTCAAATAAACTATAAAAGATGCATAAATAAAAGCAATATCACAATGTTTGAGTAAAAATTGTAAAAGATCTGAGAGAAGTTTATCTCTTATTTACATTTATATATTCTACAGATTTTTAAAATATACATTTTTCTAGCTGCTATAATAAAATAAAGCTAATTATTATAATTATATAAATTACAAATATAATGTAAATTAAATTCAAAAATCATAAATTTTCAGAAATCAAATTTTAAGATATATTTTTCAAAATATATAAATTCTATATTAAACAACGAGTAGATTTTCATTTCTCAAATAAATGTATTTTACTTGTCGTACACGCAATCACGATTCAACATTACAAAGCCAATTTTTGATTTTTATTAACTTATTTATATATCATTTTATTAGTAAGTTATTTACAAAAATAATGTTCAATATTATAATTATTTAGTAATGTAAAAACTGTATCGATTTTGGATATATTATTCTATCTTTTAATAGACAGCAAATATTTTTATATTAAATTTCTGACTCCAATTTTGACGTAAAATATATGAGGTTTGAGTGTAAACAAAACATTTGTATAACATGATATAAATTGTTGCAATAATGTTGAATCAATATTGCAAAAAAAGGAAAATTAATTAACTTACGTTCGGTCTTTGATAGTTCCACGTTTGTCTTGCTTGTTACACTACACTCTATACAAGTTAAAAAAAAACATTATCTTAATGCATTGGAATAATTGGAATAATTGAAATATTGAATAAGTAAGATAAATATATAAATTACCTTTATCTAATAATATTTTTTTCTTTGCTGGACAATATTTAATACTAAATCATTAGATTTACATAAACAATTTTTATGATAAAAATAATTGTTGGCCATACGATGCAAAAGCAGGTCACTTTATTAATCTTTGTTAAAAATTTTCAATAATATATTTGAGTACATTTTACATTAATTTGCATGATATCGAATTAATTTTTCTATATATATTTTTTTAAAATTTTTTTTTTACAGAAGAGAATAATATAAACATAATTTTTATATAAAGCAATTTGTAAATTAGGCTAATAAAAAATTCATATTTACAACAATAATATAATAATTTTTTTATTCCAAATAAATTATGTTTTGTAAACAATTTATATAAAAACTGAAAAACGACATTTTATTGTAGCTTGAAGAAACTTGAATAATCACGAATGATATATAGTACAGGTAGTTAAATAAAATATTAAGATCCTGATTAAGGCCAGTAAATTTTTATATGCTTCTTAGTCTTAATATAAATTGTGTACAATTATATGTTGTTAAGGCGCATATCTAATTAATGCTCGTACGGCCAACATTACTCACTTTTTTGCTTGTTTAATTAAATTTTTATCATTTGTAGGGTTTTTGCCTTTTACATTCCTAAAAATAAAACTAAATAGAATTTTTCATCTTTTAATTACCACTTACGTGTGTAGTTTAAAGTTCTGAAGAAAATATAACCATACGTTTTTTTAAAATATCCAAAATAAAGAAATAACATGCCCGTGAATCCGATAAGAAATTTTCCAATATACCATCCAAAGTGTTCTGTACAATGTGGCATTTCAATGTTAGCAGATGATCAGGTAAAGTATTATTTGTAGCAATAATTTTGTCGATATTGGCATAACCTTAGATTTACCCAATATTCTCCCTCAATACTAGAAATTACAATAAAACATTATTTTAAAATAAAGATAGTCCTTATGAATATAAATTTAATTTATTACAGTTAAAATATTATTTCAAAGTAATGTACGACGGACAAAAACATTTTTATAATATAATATTACAAGCAAATAAACTCAAATGGTTTTGAATATTAAACGACTAAAAATAACAATATATATCGCATCAATTTCGATCGGATCAAACCGCAACATGCTTCACATGCAAAGTCATGTCAAAGTAAAAAAATCATTCATGCATTTCTTGTTTTTCATTCATTAACATTCTCCCATTCGATTTCCTATATTGCAACTGCTACGAAATTTCTCATTTTTCTTCGTATTTTTTACTTGCCATTGAAAAGTATCACGTATTACAAAGACTATATTTAAAATCTTTGATCTCAGTGAGCGAAACGAAGCAGCGAGTGAAAGATTTTTTTTTTAATCGAGGGTGAGTCAAACAAGACATATTCTCCATATGTTAAAAAAACAATATTTTCCAAGAATTAAAATAATAGTGTTTCTTACTACATGAAGTTGCACTGTAGCATAACAGAATATAAACTACGACTATTAAATGAAATTTCGTCAAAACCTATTACTTTGATGAAAAATCAATGAAAAAAATAATACCCGAAAATTGTTATTTATAATTTTACATAATAAATGTAGTTGCTCTAGCATAAGATGTATTTATTACATGTATTTGTCAATATTTCTTATTGAGGAGATGCTAATAATACACGTATTATAAATATTTTAAGCATAAAGATATAAATAGTTAATAAATTATTTATGTCGATAATTATAAATGTTGATATAGTTTATTAATAATGAGTTTGTGCTATTAATTTTATTAGAATTTTATCTAATTTTATAACAAAAATACGAAACAGAAAATAGGAGGGAAACAATTTTTAAGTATTGTATATAAATTTTGATTTCACAATCACATCCATTGAATGAATAATAATACATTAAATAAATTAAATGAATTTTATTCCTATTGAACATAAAATAGTCGTACTTTCAATTAATCGATTAAGAGTTTCGTTAGATAAATGGCATAAAATAGTTTATACTTGTTTATACTTTTTATTAAGATTATACATAATATAATTAAAGAAATAATCTAATCTTATATTTTTGTTTAGAAAAAGTGTAAGATTGTAGTTTTAATGAAGTTGCCAATCGAGTTCTTAACATATGCTACAAGATATACAAGATAGAAACGCTTGTTAACTGTCTGAGAGTTTGTGTGCAGGTGGACTTGTACATGAAAAAATGTAAAATGAGATATTTTTTTGTAACATACACTTGATTTACAGATTTAGTTATATTTGCATATTTTGTTCTATTAAATTAGATTTAAAAATGGTATTGTCATTTTATTTAACATAGCGATTGGTATTAACTGCCAAGAATTAAAAGGTTCAGAATTGAAGTGCTGACAATTGTATACATAAACCTATGTTCTTTGTGTCTGACCTAAAATAATAGTAAAGAACACTGTTACTGATCTGTACAAGACATGCGCGAATGCATTTTGTTTGACTTAAAGAAACGAAACGATTTTACAGTAATGAAGGGATGCGCGTGGAAGAGCGACAACTTTATAAAAACATTCATACAGTTTCAGTGCGCATACACATCCGTGCATCTGCAGTCTCATGTGCTATAAAAACAGATCCTCAACTTCAGCCTAATATTAACTACGCCTTGATAACATTCGGCTATATGCCAAATGGGTTTTAAACATCTTGGTAAAACAACAACTAAATTAAAAGTTACGAGTTATCCGTACTTGTATTTTTTTAATCTTAACTTCTCGCATAATTACCCCTGACTAGTTAATTACTTAGGCATAGATATTCATTTATGTACTTTTGATTTTTCATAAAATATTCTATAAAGTAAATAATATTAATAAATAATATAACATTAAACGTACAAACCCTACAATTAAATTTAAAATAAATGTACTATCCAAGAAAAATTTGAATTAAAATACTTATAAGTATATTATATTAATATATTTATTTCAAACTATTAATATATTATTATACACCAATATAGTAGTTATACTATTTCACATTAACATAATCCTGTGATACAAAAGTAAGAAAATTATATTTTACAGAAATTGAATTTTATATTTAGAATTTTAGTTAATATTTTACATTTAGAAAGAATCACTAATACGACGTAATTAATACTGCGTGATTAATTTAATTTTTTTTTAATATGTAAAAATCAGTATTGTTTTAAAAAATTGAGTAAAATAGATTCCTTAAAGTTTCATTATTGATAATAATGTGCAATAATTATTCTAATTTTAATAATAAATAAAAAGTATTTTGAAAATTTATGTCTAAAGTACCTAAAATGCTAAAATAATACTATAATATAAAAATAGTTTTTTCATAAACTATAAAAATTTATTACTTTAACCTATAACAAATTATTATAACTATTAACGTATTATTTAAATTATCGATTTAATAAGTATTTCATCATAAATATGCCATTATTACAAAAAAGATTTTTTTTAATGTTTATCTTCTCATTTATTCTTTACATTTATCAAATAAATTTTAATTCGATTAATATATCGAAATTATTGGATTCAATATATCAAATCATATATTGAAATTTATAATAATATATTAAAATATTATATCTACTTATTATAATATTATTGGTAATACCCATCTTATTATAGCATTTATAATCAGTACATACAATATTTAATTTATTTATAAGCCAATATTTAATATTGTATAAATACATTTTAAATATAAAAATTGTATTATTATTATGAAATTTTTATTCTGATTTTTCAAAGTTTTTTTTTCTACAATGATTTATAAAATGGTTAAATAATGCTTTTGTAATTAAAGAATGTGAACTTAAAGATAAGACTATTAATCTTATTTTTAATTAATTTAAATAAAACAATTCATTAAAAAATATTTTATTTAAACATAATATGAATATTTATATATCGTGATATATAAAATTAACAGGATTTTTATACATAGAGCATAAGGGATATACGTCCAGTAACATATGAAATAAGCCAGAGAGTAATTAATTATAATAAGAGACAAATCATAAAATTATTTTGGTAATAATAAATACAGGATTTTCTTTAAAAATAGTATTTCTTTTCTGGAAAGAAGTAAATAATGTAAATCCGTATCCTGCATGAGTTATCTGCGATATGCATAACATATAGATGATATTGTTTTCTTTTCTTCTTCCGGAAAAATGACACTTTTTCTCGTTTCCTTCGAATTTCTTTAGTTGCGGCAACTTCTAAGATATACTTTATAACTTACTACAAATTTATATTTATCATTACAAAAATATGAACTCATATATACGTATGCCAAAAAGCCTATATACAATGAAACTATAAATTATTTGCATTATTGTAAAATAAGATTTATAGATTTAATAATAAAATTATTTTATTTTTATAGTTTATTTTTAAATATTATATTGAGCATTAGAAATAAATAGAAATTAATATTATATATGAAAATTAGTCATTTTCATTAAAACTAGTTTGATTTCTGTAATTAATAATTAAAACGAAATTCAATACTTAAAATTTTACCTTATTTTAAATATATTTTAAATATTTATATTTAAATTTAAATTAAAAATGTGAATATCACATTATTACTATTATTTTATACTAATACAATTGCTTGATTGTTTTATTTTTACAAATATAATGAAACATTCAATACTGTATATTCAATACTCCATCAAATAATTTCAATGCTTCTATTTTGAAAGGCCATCATTGGAATAAGTTAAAAAATCATATTAATTTATTTATATTGATTTATTTATATTAATTAATATTATATTAATTAAAACATGCTAAAAATGAATTATTAATTTAACGAATATTTTTATAATCTAAATTTATTTAAATATATAAAATAAAATATAAAACTCTTAACATTCGAGGTTCATTACATTTTTTAAATAACATTATTAACGACACATTTTATAATTTTCGAAAATTTAGGAAATCGAAAATTTAATTTAGGAAAATAATTTAATTAACAATAACTAAATTATTATTAACACAGTGACACAATAAATTTAAGATGACTAATTTAAATTTTGTTAAATATCTATAATATAATTAACTTCATAATGCAATTCAAACATACCTTATATTTTATGATTATTATATTGTATTATTTTATATTATATTATATTATTTGATATTATATTATTATATAATATCATATTATAGATTAATGAGTGCTTAAAAAACAAAAAACGAACTGAAATCATAGAAACAAAAATCAAATAAGTAAATATACAAATTCGATGTTATTTAAGAGAGTGTGTGTGTGTGTGTGTGAAAGAAAGTATATGTAAGAACCAAATTTTCTGATTTCTATTAAATGCTTATAGATAATGATGATTTTATAAATTAAATTAAAAACTAAATTTTTCCGATACACATCATGCTTGTATATTTCAAGAAAAAAAGAGAAAGATGATATCATTCTTTATCATGTTTAATATGTAAAAATCTAAATCATTTATAATTAGATTATGTTTTACTAATATATAAATAAATATATTAATTAATATACAATTTTGTTTCGTTAAGACATATTGTATCTGAACCAAATCTATGAAAATTATTCAACAATTTTTTCAATGAAAATGTATCATTATTAAATTTTTTATTACTTTATTTTATGAAATTATTTAACGTCATTTAAATTAAAAAATATATATATATATGCTTGCAATAAACTTCTATGGAATAAATATGTATAAATATTATTCAATAAATTGCAAATTATTACAACCTACTATTAATTTTAATAAATCAATATTTGACAGTAAAGTAGCATCAGTCTTCTTTTATCTTTAATATTTTTTAGTATCAATCGTTGTGAACCGAAAGTATCAGTTCCTAAATATAATATGCGAATAAGAAGTTGCAATAATTAATGCAAATAAAAATATTGTTGTCAAAATAATATAAAATGAAAACAAAATATGTGAATGTTTACATTTTACGAAATAATTGACAAATAAATTACAGTGGTTAAAAAAGGTTGTAAATTATAGAAAATATATATCATTTTAAAATATTGTTTGCCTCTCAATACGGTAGCAAATAAATAAAGAACTAATACAAAATTACACTAATACAAAAAAATAACAAATACAAAAATAAATAAAGAACTTTTTTTTAATAACCTAGTCGTTTGTATTAATAAGTACGTATGATCGAAGACATATTTGTATTGCATTCGTGTTATACTTAGTGAAATTATTTAATTCTAATTTGTTTAATCATTTATTTAATTTGATACTACATGTATTGTACAACTTTTATAAAATAAGTCTATTCATAATGATATTTTTAATATGATTGTAGCTTAAACGTGTATTTACTGTGTAATTTACAATTTATCAAATTACTTTAATATTATTTTGGTAAATATCGTAATCGAATTCAAAATATTGAATACTATGAATAAGATAATAATTTATAATATTTTCTATATAGTTATATGATAACAATTCTATTACTATTTCTACTTTCGCATGATGCTTCAAGTATATTTTGAAATGTTTCTGATAAATTAATTTTATCTAAATAAAACTAGAATTGAGAATAAAATTTTGAGCAAATGTATAATTGCAACTTGAACTTTCATATATCCAATAATGGATTATTTTATCCTTGTTGTAAAAGTCTAAATTTGATAAAGATACAAATTTTTTATTTTTTTTCTTAAAGAGTGATTGATATGATTGACAGAAAAATTTCTTTGATAAAAAAAAACTACACACCATTTATTTAAACAATATTTGTATTAGAAATTGTAATTGAACGGTCCAAACGATAATAAGAAAACCTTCATACTATTCCATCACCATTTTCAATACAATTTCGATACTCACACCTTTCGATAAAATGGCGATCGTAGACATAGACATTAAAATGCCAGACCACTGCGTTTCATATCTGGTAATTGTCGGACTATCCCTTTCTGGATTGGTCGGACGTAGGCGTGGCTTAGCTGTGGGTGCTTAACATAAAGCACCAATAAAACCATTACTGTCGACGGCTACAAATTAGATGGGCGTGTCAGGGATTAAAATGCCAGATCGGTTTTGTGCTTTTACAAAGCCCACCAGCAGTCGATTTTGGCTGCTGTAACGCTTAGCGTCGGGGCCTATATGAGTATTTACAATTTATTATTTACGATAAAGATTTACAAGTGTATTACAATGAAAAGTCATGGCGATGCTGGTACATCAAATTTTCAAATTGGAGGTCAGTCGTTATCATCATTTTATTAAGTGTAAAATAAGGAAATTTTCTACTAAATGTTTAATTACCGTTAAGATGAAGATTATGATTCAGTGAAATGCAGAAATTATTTTAATGGGAATAAAATCTTATGAAAGATAATTAAAGAAATTTCTCGTAAATATTAAATCCTATGAACTTATTAGTTTATTATTTTTATATCAATTTTCATTCTTTCTTTCTTTCCTTCTTTCTTTATTTTTTTAATGTTATGATGAAATACAATTATTTGTTTTAAACAAAAAAATGTTTTATATAAAAATTATATTTGTTCAGACATAGTATTTTTTTTTAATGTAATCATTTAATACAAATCTATACATTTCTCGACTTAATTAATTTTATATTATAAAGTCTTATTCGAGAAATTATTTATACAGCTAACTCCCTATCATATATGCGAATGAATAATCATAATATTAATTATCAGAATACAAAACAATTTGAAATAAAACGAATGCACGATTTTTTCCATCGGTTCTAGCAAATTATTGAATTGAATTATGTGTTGGTAGACAAAGGATTATCGTCCGACTTGGTAGAAGAAGTCATTGTCTCTCCACCATGTCGCACGCGTAGCCCAAAGTGCGCCAGGTGTCGTAACCATGGAGTCGTATCGGAATTAAAGGGCCACAAACGGCTATGCACGTGGAAGAACTGTCACTGTCCTTGTTGTCTGCTGGTGGTCGAGAGGCAACGAGTGATGGCAGCTCAAGTGGCGTTGCGTCGACAGCAACAGGCACGAGACAACCTGGAAGGAGCCAGGGTATCCCTAGGGACAACTATTATGAACGACACTGGAAAGTATAATCATGTCCAGAATCGACAGAGGGCAATAGCAGCTTATCAACGCAGACTTCGGAATTTTGAGCGCCATAGGGTACAGCTGGATCGGCATCCTGGACAGAAAAACGTCAACCAAGACATTCGTATCTTGAATAATCTTCCTGGTATGACAGGTTCACGGATTTCTTTTACAAATACTAATCATTACATTGTCGATTGCAAGACATTACCTGCACAATTATATAATTTTTTAATTGCTTAAGAGTATGAGTCTATTGTGAATTGGTGTATAATGTTTATTTTATAAAATGAAATTATCGTTTGTAATTGAATTATACTTGAAACCCATATTTTTTTAAATAACATAATAACATTATCTTAAATGTTAGATTAGATTTATTTGGACCTTTTTAAATAATTTATTAAAGTGTTGATATTTTATAATTTATGTAACATTTTGTTATAAATGAGCATATCTATCTATTATAATTACTATAATTATACATGTTACATAAATATAGTAATAAAATATTAATGTCATCAGAAATATATTTCTATAAATATTACTTGTATTTAATGTGTGAAGATAACATGCGTTGTCTTTTTGAATTATATAAAACTAAGTACCACATATAGAAGAAAAATATATATTACTATTTATTTTGAAATATATCATCGAAATTTATGACGTTATTTTAATTCTACAAAAATTTTATTTTATTTTTTAAATATAATTGTTTATGAATTTTCACACACAAATAAATTATAATCAATTTATACAATAACTATATTCATACACTTGAATCTCTTGTTTATAATATAAGCAGTTTAGTGATACAATATATTTCTATAATATTTTTCTATAAATCGAGCTAAATTCAATAAATATTATAATTGTGTAATAATTGGATAATCATTGAGCTTTAGGATATTACAAATTAATATTTTTAAATTATTAATATCGTTGCGATTACTAATATTTTTAAAATATTTATAATGGTTTGATGCTTAATATCTATGAAGTTATTAAGGAACATTATTTTATTACGAATATGATTATTTCATCTTAAAATCTTATGATTTTATCATATGATTATTATTTCTACAATTATTTATTACTATTCCATTCAAAGGATTTCTTTTTATTTCCAAATTTGACTTCCAAATCTTTTGACTTTTCATTCTATATGAACAGAAGAACAAATATATTTATTATTACAATTATAATATATTAGATAATTATTAATAGATTTAATAGATTAAAGTTAGATTTTGGATTTGTTTCAGATCATCCAGACTATGTCTCAAGATCAATTATAATGACAGAGACTGATCAGAATAATAAACAGAGCAAATCGTTAATTAAATTTCATAATACATGTTCAACGTATCCACAAATACCTTTGTTTTCATGTATAGCAAATACACCAAGTATAACATCACATTTAAATGACGGCACATGTGATTTCAAATATCCTTACGAATCATTGCATAAGAATAATGGCGATGCACGAGTGAATAAAAAATTGAAAATTTCTTTTAGCGTAGAATCTATTATTGGAAGGAAATGACGATTAAATCATGTGATTATTAATTGATCTAGTAAAAATTTCATAAAAATTTAGTATTAATTCATGTGTTGATATGTTCCAAATTTATCTTTCTTTATCAACGAATTTAATTAAAATTTTCGAAAAGACAAAATGAAAAATAAAAGTATTCATCAATCGATTATTGTATTTGCATATTTTGTACTCATTTTAAGATACTGCAAAATCAATTTTAACTGCATATTAACAAATGTTCCAAAAAAAAAAAAAAAAAAAAAAATTTTGAAAATGGTACTAAAATTCTTATTATATTAACCTACATAGTACTTTAATATAAAACATTGAAGTTAATATAAATAATATTGAATTCTTAAATTTTATGATACTATAATTTATTATAAGTAATAAATAATAAGTGATTAACTAGAACTAGAAACATTGAAACTTTTTTTGTTATACATTTATTATATTGTTTAATAATTGACTACCTCTTAAAAACTTTTTCTAATGAAAGAATTAGTTTACAGAAATTTCTAGGTTGCAATAATTAATATTTTGAAAAAGGTTCGTGTAAAATATGTGATTGTAATGGCAAAAGTATTTTATCCTATATTATTAAATTCTTTTATATATGCGTTTAATTTATAATTAATTAATATTTCTGTAGACAGTGCTTTAAAATTTATTATTAAATTTTATTTATAGAATTCAAAATTTTATTATTGTTTTATTATTAATAGATTGGATGTAGAAAGCAATTATGAATTGTAATATATTTAGCGATGATAATAAACAAAATTTTTAGTATTAATAAAAAATTATATAAATTGATCAGTTTATTTCAAACAACTATTGATAATTGATTATTCTAACAATCAAAATAAATTATTAGATTTCTTGATAATTATTTAAGACCATTTAATTATACAATATTTTTAAAATCTCCTAAGATATTTTTTATTTCAAAAATAATCCTGCGAATTGAACAGACATATTAATAAAAGAAATATGTCTTTACCCAATAAATTCCTTAAATTCATTTTTATGCATGACACTGAAAACAGGTAATGTAAATCTTAGCGTTAAATTTATTAATTTATACACCTAATGTAGTATCTAAATCTATGAAAACGTACAGTTTACGTAGAGTAGTTTGTACAGTTTGTAGTTTACGTACAGTTTAACGTACAATTAATGCAAAATTTTAACTATTAGACAGCAATTCTTGAAAATTTAAAAATTAATTTTTTTTTAAGAGTCTATTTTATTTTAAGAATAAATAAAATTATAAAAGTTTCTTTACTTATAAATTATCATTTAGATGTTAGATTTATAATATAAACAGCTGTGGTTATTATTTATTTAATCACATATGAATAAGAACAGAAAATATCTATCTTTATAAAATATAAATTTAATTAATAAGTGATTACATATATTAGTAGATAGAAAAAATATATTTATTTCATATTCACATGTATACATTTTTTATTCATTTTACATACTATATATTGCTTAATCTGTATTTATCTTTTATAGACGAAGTCGAATTTTAGTTACTATATTATTTATTTATAATTTTATAAATTTCAAATATAATAATTCATATTATAAGTTAGTATGTTGTGAAAATCAATATATTTTAATGAAATATTTTTAAAATTATATATTATATTATTTTGAATATTTAAAATATTATTGGAAAACATTTGAAATCGCTACCAGACGCAAGCATAAGTAAACAGAACAATCGCCCATTATTATACTATTTGAATATTAAATGCGCAAAAACAAAATGGCCGAAGTATGGCACATGCGTAGATGAAGAGTTTAGTATTCACAAGAAATATTTTGACATTTTGCTTTTGCAGTAGAAAAGCCAAAAAGAAAAAGTAACTGCCTTATACCCGTGACGTTCGTATTTGTGAAATTTTCTTTTAATTATTCTTTAAATTGACAATATTTTACAAAAATGAATCGATTATTTGGTCGTGCAAAACCAAAGGAACCTCCACCAAGTTTAAATGATTGTATCGCTGGGGTGAGAATCATTTTCGTAGAATACTATGTTCTTTTAGGTTATAGGTTACTGGAATTGAATTAATGTTTATTTTTTTATTTGTGCTCGAAGAATTTTTTAATTATATTTTTTTCTAATTCTATCGTAATTTTTTCTTAATTGATTTTAATCATTGATTATATTAGTTTATTTTTAATTTTAAATTAGTTTATTAAATAAAGAAATTTTCTTTAAAATATCTTTATTCCTTTATCAATAAAAGTCATTTTAATTTTTATTTCTTAATAAATATATATAGTACGATAAAAATTTTCAGCAATTTTATATTTTTTATATACTTTTTTATAATGAATTTTTTAAATAAAGATCAGAATTGAAATTATTTTAATTTTTAATTAAATATAATGATATAAATATGTAGTTTGAAGTAATTTAACTATGTTTATAGGTTGATAGTAGGGCAGATTCTGCAGAAAAAAAAATTGCCCGACTTGATGCTGAATTGAAAAAGTTTAAAGATCAAATGGCTAAAATGCGTGATGGAGCAGCCAAGAATGCAGTTAAAGCTAAAGCTCTTAGAGTTCTTAAACAGAGGAAAATGTATGAATCACAAGTTGACAATTTACGTCAGCAGGCATTTAATATGGAACAAGCAAATTATACAACTCAAACATTAAAAGATACACAAGCTACAGTTGTTGCAATGAAGGATGGCGTTAAACAAATGCAAAAAGAATTCAAAAATATTAATATAGATAATATAGAGGTATAAAAAATTATTATACTACTTTTGCAAGATAAAATATTCATTAAAAAAAAACTATTTTAGATTTAGATAAGATATAGCATTTAATGTTTTGGGCTTATTTGAATGTTTCAGTTTCATTATATTAAATAGCTTTTAATCTCAATCAATCATTTCATAGTAAAATATATTTTTGACAAAAATTATTATAATGTAAAAATTAATAACTATTTGTTATTATTTTATTTTATTGGAAAGGAGAACAGTAAATTTAATATTAAATTTTTAATAAAATTGTTTGTTGTCTGTTAAAGAAGCTTTAAATAAAATTTATTAATTAAATTAGGATCTACAAGATGATCTTGCTGATATGTTAGAGCAAGCTGATGAAGTTCAAGAAGCAATGGGTCGATCCTATGGAATGCCAGATATCGATGATGATGAATTAGCTGCAGAACTGGATGCTCTGGGTGATGATTTAGCATTAGACACCGATACTTCATACTTAGATGATGCTATTAAAGCTCCTAGTGCACCTGACAAGGAACCTGGGGCAGCTTCCATTACAAATAGAGTAAATTTCCAGATTTTTTATAAATTTAAATTTTATTCTTACAAATCAATAACGACATGTTTTATATATTGGATATTTCACAGTTCATGCTTTATAAATATCATGTCACATTATTATCCATATATTTATATTAAAAATTTGAATATTTTTAGGATGGAGTTTTAGTAGATGAATTTGGTTTACCTCAAATACCTGCCAGTTAAAGTAATCAACTGTTTATATACTTCTGCTTTATTTTAATTAAAGACACTGTTCTTGGTAAATCCAATGATACTTTGAAGTTCCATGGGAATAAGCAAGTTATCTTGAATAACAATATACTTGATTAAACGAAAACACAGAAAATTAAACGTTTACGTTTAGCACAATTTATGAGATTGTTTTTTAAATAGGGTACATTGTATATTTGTTTAGAAAAATGGTTTTCATTTAATAATATAATTCAATTTATATAATAATTTATGTCTAATTAAGAAACAATATTTAATTTATAACAAAATATTAAAATATTTTCTAAAATACTCATGTATGTTTCATATTTTTATTTTGGTTGAACATTATGTTTTAATGAAATCTTTACTTTTTTGTTAAATCTATTACTATAGTATTAGCATAATTATATAAAGTATATATATTCTTGAAAGTTAAATTAACCTTTTTTTCGCTTTGATATTAAATTTTGACATATTTGCAAATCCATCTACACCAGACAAGCTTGTTCTATGTGATACAGAAAATATTTTAAATTCTATCACATCTTTGTATATCTTAGATACTGTAAATTATATTTATTTTTCTTATACAAATTAACATTTTAATATATTTTATTTTATTGTATTTTAACATATGCTAATAAAATTATATTTCAAAAATGGTTGTTAATTATTTAATAAAAAATGATACTTTTGTGTTTATCACCTAATATATGAAAAGAAATAAAGGATTGTTATTGACTACAGGCACTGTTTTTTAATTTAATTTTTTGATTTATGAAAAATTATAAATGTATATTACAATTTATTCTTAAAAGTGATTATATTCATATATCTACATTCATAAATAACATTTTATTTATAAAATCATTTTTTGGAAGTATAAATACTGAATTTTAATTTAACCAAGATTTAATTCAATTCTAGTCTAGAAATGTTAATTGGTGTTTGCCTTTCAATCCTAATGTATTGATCAAATACACTAAGGATTTTTTCTCTGCTTCCAATAAAATCTTCATTTTCAAATTGATCGACTTGCAAATAATGATGAATATGAGCCTACAATTAAAATTATACAATCAATAAATACCATAATAAATTTACATGGATTAAAATATCTTATATAATCTATTCATTATATCAATCTACCTTCTTTTTGTATAATTTATCAAACTGATGAATAATATCTTTGAACAAATAGGATATGGCAGTAGAATTCATCAAACACAATAATGAAGCTGGATGACCAACAGGTGGAACTGAACATAAGCCTACTTTCATAGCTTCTTTGCTCCATGCTGTAAACTTTGCTTTAGATTGAAATCTACAAAATAATTTTATTAATAAAAAAATCTATTATATCTATATTAATAAAAACAATTTATATATTAATTTTATTTCAATATATAAAAATTAATTTATTGTTATATTTAAAAAAATAACTAATAAAATTTAATACTAAATTAAATAATACAGTAAACATTATTTTTAATCAAAAGAGAATAGATATAAGACTAAAACATTGATACCTTTCTATATTCCTTCGTATATCGGTTAATGAAGCATCACCTCTATATATATGTGCTGCTCCAATAATAAGTGACCTTGATTGTAGTGGATCAACTTTTATTAATTGATTATTTCTGGACCATGCATTTGTAAATAATTCATCATAATATCTAAACAAAGTATATTATTATTAAATTATGCATTTTCATTAATTTTTTCTAAGAGTTTTACTTTTTGTTATTTGTAGTTATTATGTATGGTGCAGTAAGAGCTACTGGACTTATACTACTAAAAATATAATGCAAATTGGGGTATGCCACAAGATTTGTCGCTAACTCATTCATATCTGTATTTAAACTTCCTGAAAATCTAGAGCCACTGTAAATAAAATTTTACGTATTTTATGATTAAGTAAATTATTAGGTTAAAAATTCGCAAATGTATTTTTGTATTTTTAACCTTGTTAAGTGCATAAGCATGTTCACTATAATACTATTCATATCTTGAAATGGCAAGCACGAAGCATTATATTTTGCCTGATCAGCATTTTCTCTTTTACCATTTCTATACATGTTACACATATCTTGAAGGGCTCGATTCTCCGAAGGAAATACACAAGTAGCATGTTCAATTAATTCTCGAGTAGCTAATAAAACATTGTAAGGTGCTGTGATAACATCTTGAGTACTTGCAGGATATACACTAGAAACAAATCTAGGAAAATAATTTAGGAAATATTAAAATTTTTATTTTATTTTATTAAATATAAATAATCTTATTTGTAATATTAATTATTCATGAAATGTAATAAAATAAAGTTTAGACTTCAGATTATGTAATTTTATATTTTTTTATTATTTGATAATAATATACAACTTAATTTAATAATAAACAATTATCATTATTATAATTTTTACAATAAATTAATACATGCCGATGCAATCAATTAAATAATCGTTTAAATTATTGTATATTTCAAAATAATTTTGTAAATTATCTTACTGGTTTTATTAAATATTGTCAATATATTGAATAATCGTCTTAATATTTTTATATATATGTATTATAAATCCTATTTTATGTAAACACCATAAGTGATTGTGTAAAATTAAAAATACTAATTGTATTATAAGTCATATTCTCAAAAAATTATAATAGATAATCAGAGTATTTACATATACAAATGTAAGATTTTATTATATTTGTTTACCTGTCGACATGAGGATACGCATCATCCAATAATTTTAAAGTTGCAGTTCCCAAACCAGAACCAGTGCCTCCTCCTACTGAATGCATCAATAGAAAACCATGAAGACAATCACACTTCTCTACCATCAGTCTTATAGTCTCTTCCAGTCTATTATAATATTCTAAGCCATGAGTATAGTAACCAACTGCCCTAAAACAGCTAAGTGTTAATAGTTCAGGAAGAAGACAATTTTATTTTCAAAAAAATATATAAGAATTTAGAAACCAATTATTTCCTGATCCTGGATAATTTGTTATAGTACAAGTTCGGTCAAATAAATTGCTTAGTGGACCTTGAGAAAATCGACTTACAACACTATCTTCCATGTCTACTAATACTGCCTGTAATTTAATTGAATTTAAAAATATAATGTAATAGTCTAATAATTATTTAATATTATATGAAAAGTTATAGTAATAGGGATTCTCTAGAAACTATTGTAAATGTTAAAATTGATAAACTTAGTAAATTAAAAATAATAAAAAACATTAATCATAAATCATAAGTTTTGTTTATATATTTAAAATATATAACTTTATGTAACATACTCTGGCTTTAACTTTGGCTTGTTCCAAGTCTGACACATTTTTAAATGCAAAGCTATGCTGCTGACTATCCGGCACATAAAAGAAGCTACTGAAAGCATCGGAAAGTTCTTTACTATTTTTACTATAATTTTTGTACATTTTAAGAAGGTTAACACCTCCACTTGTCGTTTGTACTCCATACTCATGCAATGTCAATGGCCAAAAGGCTGAACCAATTTGATTTCCACATTGTCCAACTAAAATGTAAAAACATCAAATATTTAAAGTACAGACACTCTTTATAGAACTATTCTAATGATTAATCTAAACAAATGTTTAGCATAGTTGAAACTTCTTTACTATAGAAGTTTTTATATTTTTATATACCTTGTACGGTGATGAACTGACTCATTTTACTCACATAGTAAATTTATTTAAAATATTCTCTATCACAGGTTTTTCCAAATAATCTTGGAAGATGTAATTAGCACAAGAGGAATTTTCAGAATTGTGACTCAGCATAATATCGATTCGAAGGATTCTGAAATATTCGAAATATTCGAAGGAGTCTGAAAACGTGGACACTTCCGGCTTATCAAATATTTCTATCTTCTATTGCTGAAAGATATATAATGTGTAATCGAATTTGTTTTTATGCTATATTCATTTCAGCTAACTTCATGTCAAACTGTTTTGAAATTTGAAAATTATTTACTTTAAGTATAAAAGTTATGATTTATGATGCAAAGATTTTTTATAAAACAGACTTTTTATTTAAATATTTACAATATAAAAAAAAAATAAAAGTAATTTTTTTTAATATTGACATTCGACTAATGAAAATTTTTAAAAGAAAATAATAATTTATTATTATATTCAGTATACAGTCAATATAATAAAAATATTTTTATAAATATTCATTTTAAGAAAATTTAGTATTTTATGTTATCTTGAAATTGTGCAGTATATTTAAAAAAAAGAATTTTTAATTTTAAACAAAAGTTTAACCGAAATAATTTGTGGTAATGTTAGGTTATTAAATGATAAATGCACATACATTTCAGTTTTTAAATTCAGATTTTAATTGTCTAATAGTATCGTAATATATAATTTTATGTGTGATGATAAAATAATTACATATTTTTCTTTATCTGACATTTATTTTATATTTATTAAATTAATGATATATGTAGTAATATTTAATTAACCAAATACCTAAAAATGAAATAAAGGGTTATAACTTTAATACAAATTTTATCATTTTATTTCATGTAAAAATGTATATATTTCAAAATAAGAATATACACACATTTCTAATAAGAGTACCTATACGTAAATGTATTTATTCTCTTTGCTTTTATTTTAATACAAAATTTTCATATAGTTTTATTTTTACATCAAGGACTAAGTGAATTTTAAATTTATTTACAGTTAAAAATGTAGATTTTTATTAATAATTATTGAATAATTGTTAAATTAATTTAAAATTATATAAAAATTTGACATAGATTCTAATTTATCTGAAATGCTAAAATATTATTCTTTTCAAAATCTATGTTATAAAATAAAAAATATATCTCCTGAATTTATATGTAAAGTACATAACTTTAATGTCAAAAGTATATTTTAAATAAAAGATAGCATTTACGTGATATTATTTATTTTAATTATATTTATAGATTAATATTTACTTTATTGATACTTAGAGTATACGAGTTAGAGTTATCATTGTAATATTTTTAATTTGTTTTTGACAGCTTATGCAAAAAAAAATCAAGAAAATTCTCATAATTCATAATTCATAATCATAATTATGATTTCATAATTATAAATTTTAGTTTTATTGATTTTACTGTTTTATTATTTATTGATAGATTACGAAAAATAGGAGATGCAAGATTGTAGACCAATAATGATGTTTCAATATCTAGAATACTTAGGAACTTAAATATTTACGAGTACATTACAAGGATGTTTTTGATATATTATGAAAATTATTAACATATTTCAAACTATGCATTTTGGTCATTAGTAATATTCGTCTTAAGTACGTTACTAAATTGCATAGGTATAAATTAAAAAGTTAAGTTGAGTTGAAAAATTAAGTGAATTAAGTTCAAAATAAAATGAAATTTTCATCAAGAACATTTAGTTACTTACCAGTAGTTTTACATTAAAAATAAAGGGGATTAAACTGTGTATATATTTCATTTGATAATCGAAATTGTAAGTTTGTTCAATTTCAGTATTGATCAGCATTGTCTAATATATTTTAGTAAAAATTTAATTCAAGCATTAAACATTTAAGTCATTCTTGCATTTTCTTATTAATTTCGATAAATTTTTATGTTTATATTAGTTTTTTAATTTATAGAAATTTTAAATTTTTATCTCATTAGTCTCATCAATTTTTACAAAAACTTCGTTAATAGCATTAAAAACTATAGTAAAAAACATTAAATCGCGTAGAATTACCATCAAATATGAATTGAAGATATAATTTGACTTTAATAAAATCGACAAATTTTATTAAGAATAGTATTCATTACATAATGCTTTTAGTAAGATACATTTTTTGAAATTTTGATTAAAAGTTAACATAATTCGTTAAATCTTCATCAATTATCTTCAACATTTATGAGCTATGAAGTAATTATTCTGAAATAATAATAATAATAATAATAATAATAATAATAATAATAATTCGAGATTTTATATTATATATACACAAACTATAAAAATTTGAATATAGCGGATATAACATACCATACATTTCGCAAATTTAGTTTCAGGTGTAATGCCATTGCAATATTCCCTAGCTTTTTTTACACATGCCGGATTGTTAATCTAGAAAGTGTAAAAAAAAATATTTCTTCCTAATTTGAATCACTGACGATACGATTTGCTTTCAAAAAGTTATGGTCACATGTTTACTGATTTTGAAATTAATGTTTAAAAACAAATTACGTGTAGAAATTTGATATCTTCATACATAAACATGTAAAACTCATACAAAAAACGAGCCCAAACAAAAATATAATCTAAATTTATAAATTTATAAACAAGCTATATAAAATTCTGCATAAAATTCTGTCACTGATCATTAAAAATGTAATATATTAAAGAATATCAAACAAAATTAATAAATTTCTTTATATGAATTTTTAAATTATCATATATTAAAATTTTTCGAATACAAAACTATTTTTTTATACTAATTGAATGTATTGAAAATGGTTTGTATTGCACAAATATTCCATAATTTGTTTTTTGCATTATATATAAATTTGGAATTGGTATTATTATATTATATTTGTTTTATATAATCATAAAATAATAAAATATACATATGTACTAACGTGCACTTTTAAATGCACATAAATACATACTTTTAAAATAAAGATATAATCTTTACATAAAGATTCATAGTAAAGAATTTTAATTTAATTTTAAACGAAGGTATATGGTGATATAAAAATTTGATAAAATAATGTACAATATATACTTAATGTTTATATTAAATTAATATATTTACCATAATTTTTTTTTCTGAATAGACAAAAGCAATGAATCCAAGGATCACGAAAAGAGTCAAACTGTAACTAAACATGATGAGTATAACGAGTTATTAATTTTTAATAAATTGTTAACTCATAATTCGAGGTATTCCTTTATATACTTGCATTATCGTGATAAGTTTTATTATTCATTTAAATTATATTATTTTGATTATGCCAAACACTGATATAATTATTCATTCTTCCTATAAATAAAAGATCCGCTTTTAATGTCGAAAGCTTTATTGTATTTTAATCTATCGTCACGTATTTTATTAGAATAATTATTTGACTGCATTTAAAAATAATATAAAGTAATATTAATGCAAATGAACAAATTTATTACATTTGCACGAGCCTGATATAAAGTAATATTAATGCGAATTAACAAATTATATATATATATATATTTATATATTTACACATACACATATTATACTATAGTATATTATATTATACAAATAATTTTGTATAGACGTCGTTTACACATCCGGCTAAATATTTTATTATAAAAATAATTGTATAGTATCAATTCAATAAATGACGTTATTTTATGATATTTCTCAATTGTTTAATTTAACAAAGATTAAGTTTGACCGATAATTATAAATACGTTAAATTATATGATGTACTATACTTTGCATTTGGTCTCTTAAGGATGTTGTTTTAAATATGATCAAATATAAACTGTAGGTGGTTGTGATAAGGTTCATACGAAGAGTCTCTTAATATATCAAAGTATATTTTGAAAATCATACTATATCAAGTCAAATAAAATTATTTTCAATTATCCGAAGAATTTATTACACTGTATTTTATTATTTATAAAATCATTGTATCTTCTTAATACATAAAATTTAATAATCATTAAAATAAGCATTTGAAATGTAAGAAAAGAAAAGTAAATTTTTTTATTAAGGAAATTATATTTTAAAAATAAATATTTCCTTTAAATTTTATTAGAAGTAATTATATTTATACATAAAAGCCAATATAAAAATTCATAATTTTGAAAAAATCGTTAAGAATAAACATTGCATAATTTTTGCTTAATGACAATTGTGATCTGCATAGTATTTGGCCTGAAAATAATAATATGAATTATGTATAAAACATGCAAAGTGAAGATCAGATAGTAATTTTATATGACTTACTACACAGTTAGCATTTTCAGGTTGAGTTTTTATCTGAACACATGCGTTTCGGGCGTTCTTTATACATTTTTGATCATGAATCTAAAAATTGAAAACATTAATTTTGTAGATTAATTTTAATACCAATCATGCTCCGCTTGAGATGTTAAACTATTAATAATTGAGAATTTGTGTTAGTAATTTTAATATACAGAAGAATATAATAAATTTTTAAAGAAAATGAAACTTGAGCCAAAATACTAAGGTAACGTAGTTATTCGGAATCAATGGTTTCATTATTATAGGCACGTATTATATTTAAAATAATTCAAATTAACTCCTACAATAGTTATATACTATCCCTAAAAATATCGTAATAAATGAAAAATATAACTTTTCTATTTCATTAAATTTGCTAATATTCCATTGTAAGAAACTATTATTTAATCAGCCAATTAATTATTACAAATGCAATTAAATGTTAAAAATTAACTAGTAAGACTTACGTCAGCTTTTTGTTTGATATTATATTTTTTCAATGTAATATCACATTGTATATTGAATATTTATAAAATTGACAAATTTATGTGTAATATATGATCATTGGTTATATATTATTGGTAAATTCATATACGTACAACAATTTCTTGTGAATAAACTAAAGCGATGAATCCGAAGATTACACAAAAGATCCAACTGTAACTAAGCATGATTGTAACGAGTTATTAATGCTTAATGAATTCTTAATTCATAATTCGAGGTACTCTTTTATATACTTGCATTATCGTGATAAGTTTTATTATTCATTTAAATTATATTATTTTGATTATGCCAAACACTGATATAATTATTCATTCTTCCTATAAATAAAAGATCCGCTTTTAATGTCGAAAGCTTTATTGTATTTTAATCTATCGTCACGTATTTTATTAGAATAATTATTTGACTGCATTTAAAAATAATATAAAGTAATATTAATGCGAATTAACAAATTATATATATATATATATATTTATATATTTACACATACACATATTATACTATAGTATATTATATTATACAAATAATTTTGTATAGACGTCGTTTGCACATCCGGCTAAATATTTTATTATAAAAATAATTGTATAGTATCAATTCAATAAATGACGTTATTTTATGATATTTCTAATTGTTTAATTTAACAAAGATTAAGTTTGTTAAAATTTAATAATCATAAAAATAAGCATTTGAAATGTAAGAAAATAAAAGTAAATTTTTTATTAAGGAAATTATATTTTAAAAATAAATATTTCCTTTAAATTTTATTAGAAGTAATTATATTTATACATAAAAGCCAATATAAAAATTCATAATTTTGAAAAAATCGTTAAGAATAAACATTGCATAATTTTTGCTTAATGACAATTGTGATCTGCATAGTATTTGGCCTGAAAATAATAATATGAATTATGTATAAAACATGCAAAGTGATAATCGAATAGTAAATTTATATAACGTACCACACAAGCGGAATATTCCAATTGATATTTTATTTTAGCACACGCTTGTTGAGCTTTCTTTACACAATTTTTATCATAAATATATAGATTCTAAAAATTAATTACACAAATGAATTTTTTGCTAATAATGATACTTCAAGAATTTGAAAATATAAATAACTGTGAAAATTTCAGTAATTTAAATATATGAAAGTAAGCAATCAATTTATAAGGAAAAATAAATTTGCAACAAAATTGATTACTTAATGTACTTATGCCTTTCGTTATATTTTAATCATAATCGCTTAAAAATATTTAAAATGCATGATATTAACAATGATTGACATCAGAATTTATAAAATAAAATAAATGAAAATTTCTAAATGTTTAAGCATTTTATTGGAAGAACAATTTTATTTTATTACCAACTCTTTTATTATTATAACTGCATTAGCAATGGCAAAGTGTCACACGACATATTTTTCCGTATTGCTTGAGTGTAACAATTTTCAAAGTAATATGACATTGTATATTGTATATTGAATTGACGAATTAACGTATAATACATAACTAATAGTTATAATAAATTCATATATGCGCAACAATTTTTATATCTAAATAGACTAAAGCCATGAATCCGAAGATTTCACAAAAGATCAAACTGTAATTAAGCATGCTGAATTCAACGAGTTCTTGATTCTTAATCAATTACAATTTTTTATACTTTTTATACTTTTTTATATTTTATATTATATATACTTTTATATTTATTTTATATTCATTTTATTTTATATTTATATTTATTTTATATTTTATATTTTATATTTTATATTTTATATTTTATATTATATATACTTTTATACTTTTTTATACTTTTTATACACCTTTTTATACCCTCATTATCTTAATAGGTTTTATTATTAATTTAACTTTTATTCTCTTCATTAAATAATATGATCATTTAATTTTTCTTTTGTAAATGTAGGATTTTATGTAAACCTTATAGTAGTTGAGAAAATTTTATTCTTAGAATATAACTTCATACATTTCATAAATTAAACATTTTAATAGAATTTACTCAGAATTAACAATTTTTGAAATACAAAAAAATTATAATAAATTAATAACATTATATTTATCAATTAATCATAAATTATTAACGAAAATTTGTTAGAGAATTCAAATATGTAAGTAGAATATTTGAGACAATGTCAAAAAGTAATTATTGAGTAAAAGTAAAATAAAACAGAAAAATTAATGAAAATCGAAATAATATATTTAAAACGTGGATATTCATTATAGTATAAGTATTATAGTATAAGTTTTATTTGATAAAACTAAATTATGGTTAGTATTTATATATAGATGTACGTTATTTTTATAGTTTATCATTATTATTTAAATAACATAATATTTTTTTAATATATTAAGAAAAGAATCGATAATACGCTTTCTTGGTTTAATTCATTGTCACCTGTTTGACTATACAGATACATATTTAGTATTTTTTTAAATTTACATGAGATCATAAGAATAGCTGGATTAAATTCTTATTTATCATACAATAAATACGATTTCGTTTTACAAGTGTAAGAAAAATGCTATCAAAAACTTAATATCTACATATGCAGAATATCACATGCATTATTTATTTTTTAAATAATAATATTACTACTTTTAAAAATTATAGGAATTAATAATTAGAGTATGAATAATGATATCTTCAATATTTATAATTTATCAAATCATAAAACATTTTTTTTAAATGTAGAAGAAAATTAAATTGCTTTAAATTGTTCTAAATATCAATGATAAATATTTCATTAATGATAATGAAGTGTCAACAAGTATTGAAACACAGCTATAAATACTAAAAATATAATAAAATTATATTAAATGCTTTATATAATACCAAGCATGAT
This sequence comes from Ceratosolen solmsi marchali, assembly GCF_000503995.2. NCBI lineage: Eukaryota > Metazoa > Arthropoda > Insecta > Hymenoptera > Agaonidae > Ceratosolen > Ceratosolen solmsi. The sequence continues at coordinate 16,238,366 of NW_011948412.1, read as the reverse complement.
TTGTGTAAGAAAAAAAGTGTTAAAAAAATTCTTAAAGTAGGTAAAAAAATATAGATTTTAGAAATAAACATATGGATTATAGAGATAATCAAATATTTATGAGAATAATATAAGTTTTTGAAACTAAAATGAATTTGTTTTTATTGAAATAACAAAATATTGTAATTAATACCAGAGTTTATTTTTCGAATTAATTTAATGCCATAGTTACATTAAATTAGGAAAAAGATTTATTAAATGTAAATTGGAACTATTACTCATTGTGATTTGTAACTTTCCTTTAAATAATTTTTTCTATGATTAAAAGTTACTTGGAAATTAATTTGAATACAAATATGTAAATAAACATTATTTTTCATATTATTGAAAATAATTTTAAACCAAAATCTATAATAAAATTGTACTTAAATTATGAAATTTCGACGCTTCGAATAGAAAGAATAAGTTAAAAAAATCTTGTGTGTGATGCCTGTTCCATTTTTGTTCACTTTTTCATGATTATTTATTATAATACCAATGATTAATATAAATAAACTGTAATAAATAGCATTATCTGATTTATATATATACAATGGCACAACGTTCCTTTTAAATTTTTATTAAAATATATAGATATATTAAGTTTTAAAAAAAGTACAATAATTTATCTTCGTTTTATTACTAATTCTCAAATGAATGAATTTACATTTTGAAGATAACAATTTTGAACTAGAAAAACATATAATTACAGATATTTATACAATTTTTATATAAATTACCATAAATATAATAAATTAATTATTAATTTTAGTATTATATTTTTGTATTTGTAAAAAGATATTTGAGTATTTATTTGGAAAATAATTATATTAATGTAAGAATAGTAAGGATATTAATGAAAATAATATAGATAAAAATTAATAAATTATTGTTATATGCGAATGCAACTTAAATTAAGAAATATTAATAATTAATTTAAATTTTTAATATATTCTAACTAATCAAACATAATGTCTTAAAGATAGAAATAAATAGAAATAATAAAATTGATTATTAATTTTTTTAGTTCTTTTAAAACATGTAAAAGGTAACGTTTAATGTTTAGATTTCTTTATAGATTTATATTCTTTTACTATACAATACTTTGGAGTATATTAACTTTGCTTTTGTATGCCATCTTGTAGAGTTACAAAATTTTGTAATTCTTATAATTCGAATTTTATGTAGTATACATATATTGGAATTCATATTGTATCTAAAAAAATTATATATATTAATCTTCTCTAAACAAAAATTATTCCAGTTGGTTTGTTCAATGAAAAATTCATTTGTATCAATATACTAAGTAAATTTACATTGATTTACAATTATAAAAGCAGTATTTAAATAGAAATAGTTAAATAATTAATTAAGATATAACCAAATTTTATTATAATTACATATCATAGGAATTTTTTCAATTTAATGATTGTTTAATTAATGATATTTTTATTATAAATAAATAATAGTTTTAATAAGTTGAAAATTTTAATTATTAATAATTGGCCATCATTTTCGTCAAATTCTAGAAAATACATTAGCTATTTAGAGATACAAATATGGCTAGATTTTCTTAGAACTAACTTTTTTCTTTTCAAATGTAGAAAGCATATTTAAGTTTTTTAATATTTTTCTTTATCACCATCTTCATTATTATTGTTGTTGTTACTGTTGTTATTGGCATTGTTATATGCAAAGAATTTCATAATTTCAGAAAAAAGTAGAAAATAAAAGAAGTGAATTTTATGAGACTTTTATATGAAATAGGATATATACATGCGAGAAGAAACAAAAGATATAAACAAGAAAGGTGGCTATAACAGAGTGTAAATCGTTATTTGATAAGATAGCTAATAAAAGATATAGTCTTATATGTCGAAGCAAAATAAAAAATTATATATTATTTTCTATTTATGGAATAAACTAATTTAATGTATACAAATATAATATAGATATTTAATAAGGATTCTATTATACTTATATAAAATGAAAAAATGTTTCTATCTACATAAAAAAAGTTTTATATTAGTAAATTTTTTATACTTTTTTCATTTATTTTGTAATTATTTTATAAATTGTTACATTCAATCGTGGTTCAAACGCAGCCCATATACAATTATTATATTTGTCCAAGAAATAGAGTAAAATTAAATTATTTGGTTTTACAATGTAAGACGGTAAAAGACTAATTCAAAAGATTCGGAATTCGTGTTACTTCTTTGTAATGATACACTGATGAAATTTTGTATGTTTTTTCTAATTAATAACTATTAAAATTTTTTTATCTTAATTTAACTCATACTTATACAAAAACAATCGGGTTATTATAACTTGCCGCACATAATTTTATAAGAAAACAGAGTTTCCATTGATATAATTAATTGTATGAATGGGATTACCTCTAAAAAGTATCATTTCTTTTTTGTTTTTTACAACTCTATATTACAAAAATGAGTCGCACGTATTAATATTGTGGACGTTTTCAGTTTGTATGGATTTAAATTTAAATTCTTATTTTAAACATACTTAAAAAAATATGTATTTTTAACTAATTACAGTATTAAAAATAAAAACATTTAATTTTATATCGTCAAAATTGAAAAGGATATTTTCGGTACAAATAAACAAAATTGTATTCGTTGACAAAGACATCTATACAATATAAATTTAAAAATGTATAATTTATTCAGTAATATACTTCAACCAATATATACTTATTTCAATAAACAAAATTAATTTTCATAAGATTACTGATTTAAAATATAGCTTCTTTACGAGGATAGATGTAAAGTTAAAAATATATTTAAAAAACAGACAACTTTTTACAAGATTTCATTCTCACAATTAAAATTAATTTTTAGTTAACGTTCTTATTTTTCCATATTACTCTGTTTTCTTTAAAGCTTCAATTCACATTGATTTTCAAGCACGATTATTATTCAATTTATTTTACATTGCCACATTTTAAATAATGAAAAAGTATTTGGTCTATATGCAATGTGATTTTAACCACTTTTTTGCTTATACAAATATTGAAACCAATGATGATGATTCATTAAATTCTTTAATAAAATAAAAATAAAAATTAATATTAGTATTTTATTAATAATCATTATACAATTTTCAATTCTTTACTTTAAATTTAAAACTTTAAATTCTTACAATACATTTATTACATTATTTTAAAATATTTTAAATCCGTCTTATAATACTATTATTTAAATCATGAAGTAAAATCAACCAATTTTAATAAAATATTTGTTTAGTATATAATATGTATAGTAAATATAAACAAAATTATCTTTTAAATAATTTGATTTTGTGTAATAATTCGATATTTTATATTTCCATATTCTAATGTTTTCTATAAAATGCTTGAAGTAAAATATAAATTATTGTATTATTATAATCACAATTTTTTATTATATATAATACTGTATCACTATATAATTTAATTCATATTAAATCAAATTTTTAATATTTTTTTCTTTTTATTAGATTTATTAATATTGTAATTAGTAAATTTATAACGTGACAAAATTCGAGTGGTTTGAATTTTTTAAAAGGCTTAATTTGTAAATTATTTTACAAGAAATAGTAAAAACTGGATTCATTAATTACGATTTCTGCTTGAAAATCTATGGGCCATATTGAAGCTGCAATGATTAGTTATTGATAACACATTTTCTCCGAGGTAAACATTTATGGTAAACTTGGAAAAGGCATAGATAACTCAAAAAGCTTTACAGTTTAAAGTCATTATTAAAATATTTTCAAGCACTGATTCTCAAAGCTTTTTGATTTTGTCTGGTATCAATTATAGAATGATCGAATGCTCAAACTAGTTTTCACAGAAATAACGTTAATTTTAACAGCATGTTCGCTCTATTTGATTGACACTTGAATTTTCATTCTTTCGTCCCATTCAACTCGGTTAATTCATTGTATGTTTTTAAAGAGAATTTGAAATCATAAGTCATTTGTCACAATCTTAAATTGCCGATATAAGCATGGCAGACATAAGAGTACGAAAAAATGCTTTTATTTATAAATAATAGTAAATAGTATATCACATACATGATACACCTATAACACTGAAATTTTAATTATTAAAATTTCGAGTAAATTGGACTTTAGTACGATTTTTCAATGGCCATTCGCTTAATTAAACATAATATCTGAATGAAAAATAATTATAGCTAATTCGATTCTCAATTTGACTTTAATTTTTACCATGATTTTTTATCCTTTCCATTTACAAAAGTATAGACTAAATGTGCTGTTTGCATTTTAAACGCAGTTTATACTTATTATAGTACAATACTTATACCCCTAGATTCATAGAAATAGAACTCGGAGACTGTCGCAACCTGGGTGCCACGTTTATAATTTGTCAATTTGTGTACATTTTTACAGTGAATAACCCTTTCCTCCTTCATTAGTATCATGCATTTACTAATGATAAAAATCTTAGTTATGAATACAGCGAGCTCATTCCTAAGCTCGAGGAACTTCTAACGAATTCAAGCATAACGAATACCGTACTTCAAATCATAATAATTTCCTTATAAGTGATTAATGACAATTCTCTTATTAAATGGAAATATGAACGATCAAAGCAAAGTAACAACATTAATTGTTTCGATGAATAAATTCAAAATTATAGAAGCTGTATCTGTAAAACAGTTATTAACAGTTTATATCATTAGAACTAATTATATAATAAAATGTGATTGATTGACCGTCAGGTAGAATCATTGAAAATAAGCCAGGATCTCTTGCAATGCATTTATAATATGTAATAATTTAAAATGGCAATAAAACGAGAAACAAGTATTTAAATGTGTAATTTGATAAATATATGTTTTCAGTCTATTCAAAATTACTTTTCAGCTTACGTATTAAATTATTATTGAAAATCGATATAAATTTCAGTTAAACTTGAATTCTTTCAATAATTTCTCATTAAATTTGATAAAACGTACGTGGCACTGTGCAGACTGTATCGCTTAGATTTCATTTCCTTTAATTTATATGCTTATGCTTTTCTCTCGCATTCTCTCATCTCTAAGGATTATATTTTAAGCCTGGGAGTTCGGGTTACGTAGTAGTTACATTACAATAATTATTTTATCATTACCTTCATCCTTTTATGCACATCGTTATTCAAAATTATAGAAAAGGTACTAATTACACATATATACATCACTTGAGACGTATATAGAATTATGTTCGCTAAAAAATCTTTGTATTACAATTAAATCGTAAGAATGATCAAAGATCTCTTATCAAATAATCAGTACTAAAAATCTAAACTAAATATATTATATTTCTTGATCACGTTCACTCATGTAGCAAATAATTCGAAAAATGTTGTATTACTACCTTTGCTTATATTATTAGAGTTACGTATCGACGAAGAAAAAATTATATAATCGTAATAAACACAGAGATCCGTGTGAACTTGTTTACATTAGATATTAATGGAATTATGTCTAAGAGTAAAGTCGGTCAGTAATACAATGTGTCTGCTGAGTTAAAATCATACCCAAACGTGATATCAGAGTAAACTTTAGTGAATTAGCTTAGATGCGTTGAACTAAATATTTTTAAATTTGTATTATTAAATAAAAATCAATAACAGGCCTCTCAGAGTATTTAACAAAAAAAATTGTATACAGTTATTGAGTACATACATATATATTCAATATATATGCAAATGCAAATTTTTCATTTTATTTAAAATTTCAAGTAGTCATTTTACAATTTTTCAAAAGTTTTTTCTTAATCTAATATTTTTAAAAATATTACGTAGTTTACAAATAATACTTTAAGTTATTTTTAAAGCTAGTTTTTATATGAATAAAAATTAATTTGACATTAATTGATTAATAATATATTATTTGAAGATATGCCTGATATTGGTATTTTTATAATAAAAAAAAATGATTAATACAATGAACGAGGTCAATATTTATCACTAAACATTCAATTTAATTCGTAATCGATGATGTTATTATAAATTATAAAAACTTTTATGAAATCTATTTAATAAAATATTTAAAGAAATTTAAAAATTATGAACACACAAATATTTGTAAAAAGAACTGATTTTAATTAAAAATTTAAGTATGAAATTCACTTTAGCCTTCCCTAATACGAACAAAACAAAGGGACTGCACGAATTAAGCTCTCTTTATTTTTTTCATCTATAATTAAAACAATTAGTATTATGCGCATTCGAATTCTGATTTCAGTAAAAGTAATAATTATTCTATTCTGTTTTTTTTTGTCCATCAACATTATATATTACAATATGAATTATGTGCAGCAATAAAAAATTCAATTTATGTTTACAACGTAGTCGCCAGTCACTCTATAAATTCGGTAGGCACAGCGATGCCCTCGAGTCGATGTTAATATTTCATTGTTGAATAAATAATATTTAATTTTTCTTCACTAATTATCAGTACTGATTAATTTGTTTAAGCCGATAAATGAAATTATTAGCTTGTAGCTATAACAGTCTAATGATTAAAGTGTTTGATAAATTTACAATTATTTAATTTCTTAAGGCATCCAAGTCGATTATTGCCGATTAAGTAAATAAATTACAAATAAAAGATTTGAAAACTTCTGATTTATATTTGACAGTGTTAGAAAATAAATAATATTTTATACATTATAAGAATTGGTTTAATTATTTACGTATTATAACAGAAATTAAATAATATTAGATTTTCAAACATTAAATATTTTATCGGTGAAACATTTACTTTGACAATTCTTTTAATTAATTATACAAGTGTCTAGAATAATTATTGATCAGCTTATCAAATAAATTATTAAAGAATATTATTATTTGTAAAATTGCGCTGTTACTTTACTTAACCGCTACATGGTTTTCAAGTTTTGATCTGATAGTTATGTATAATTTTATATTACATTAAATTTCATTTATATAGGTAGAATAAAATATTGTAATTATTCATTAAAAGTTTGATTAATGTACATAGTAAAGTTTATGATGTTTAGGATTTATGAGTAATATTGACATTCATGCACAGCATTAAAAAAAAATTGTTCCTATACTTCTATTATCATGTATCCAGTGAATTATCAATTGAATAAGTAATCCAGCTCTATCACAAATATTTATTTGTTCACGAATGAAGATATATCAATTCAAGTTAGTACCTCAAATTCAACTATTGCATTCAAATACTGTTATTGTCGATACAAAAAATGTTAAAATAAAAAAAATATATATATATGTATGTATGTATATATATATATATATTCTTAAAAATTCTTAAAAATAACGCAATCGTAAATATGGTTATAGACCAACGACTTGCAAATGAAATCGTATTTAAACATATTTAAATCTTTTAATCGATGTACTTACACGAATTCATACAAAAGATGATAAATACGTTAGTTTTATAAAATAATGAGGTGGAAAAAATTAAAGCTCATTCATTCAATTTAATATTACATTCAATGCAATTCAACCTAAATCGAACATTTGATTTCAATTTACAAAAACTTGAATTCTAAATAAAATAAGGAAAAAATTTTCAATTACGATATAATACTTCTAATGTGTTATTTCGAGTTTATACAAAACAACGGCATTGCAATAAAGAAAATACCATATTTTTCATTTGAATAAGCCCATAAATCTTGGAATTCTAAATCGATATACTTGGTCTATACATATAGATGTACATTTTTCAAAAAAGAAAATAAAAATATAACTCTTTTAGGCCCTGTGACGTTGTTGCGAACACATTATAATGATTTATTTAGCAATTGGATCGACACAAGGAAAACGTGTATCATCGATGTAGAGCGACAGGACGTACGTATAGTAAGTATACTCTTTTTTCTCAAATGGCTAATCGTGTATTACTCAATGGTGATTATTTTTACTACATAATATAATTATGCTGCTTCTATTTTGTTTTTCTTAAATAAATAATTATCATCACTTATTTATAGCTGTTGTTTCTGTGCATATTCTTTTATTCATTCTCTCTTTCTCTCTCTCTCTCTCTCTCTCTCTCTCTCTCTCTCTTACACGCACACTCTCTTTCTGTTTGTCATCACTCATATTTTTATTCATAAATATATTTTCCATATATTCTTTGAACTTTTTCCGATCCAAACGTTTGCAAAATAGACTTAATAATATCAATAAGCAATGAAAGCTCCGATACATTTCAATATCCTATTACTGCTTTAAAATTGTTCGTTCGACCTCAATTACGATATATGTGAATTATTTTATTTTCGTTGCTAACTTGAAATTCTTTTCTTACTATCAGAATTATGATTTTGCGCTTATGTATTCAATTACTATTTATTTTCTAATTTCTAGAATGGTACGACAGCTACAAATAATGAGTTAAGAATAAGACAGTAAGTAGTGAATGAGAGAAATATTTCAAGCAGTACAAAAGTCTTCAATTCTTTATTACATTTGTTATCATTTTTATTTATATAAACATTAAATGGAAATAAATACTAAGAATTAAAGTCAGTCTGTCTCTTTTTTTTCTTCTTGTGTTGTCCAGTTCGAAATTTTGGAATAAGGAGAGGAATAAAGCGTTTTCTAGTAAGAGCACGAAAAAAATGAGATGCCTTTAAAAAAGTGGATTGTGAAAATCAATATTATGTAACAAAATAATTAAGTTCCACAAATAGTGACAATGATGCTTTTTTAATATTATCGAATAAATAATAATCTGTCATTATTTTTTATTGCAATTAACAAATGTAAAATTAAACATTAGCTTACTAGATGCTTATATACTTAAAATTTTAATTTTAATTTATTCTAATGTCATCTACTTACATCAATAATTACGAAACATGATTAAAAAATATAGAATTAATTGATAAATATTTACTGATTGATGCTACGATTACAATTTGATATTTATATTTGAACGAATTCTATTTAAATACTATATTACTATATTTAATTTTTCCTATGTGATTGAATTGAATCTTACTAATTAGTTGTCACATAATATAACTTTCATCAATTTAATTTTTGTCTTTTAAAAGACAAAATGGCAAAAATTTGTTAATTTTCGTGTCGTTACCTGTATGTGCGTGCGTATACTTGCGCGAATATAAATATGTATTGTAGACGTATAAAAATCCATACAAAGTATTGGAGAATGTATGCAATGGATGTCATGGCAATTAATTTTACATACACTGTAATCGTTCAAACTCGATAAAAAAATATATCGGGACATGCCAATGAATGTGTATGTATATTTATATTTTGTAAGCATCGGGTCTTAAAAATCAAATTGATGTTTATTTCCTTCGAAAAATCTTAGTATTATCTAAACCAATTGAAATTAAAAAAATAAAAGAATGTAAAATAGTGTATGAATTTGTTTCGTCAGAAAATCAAATGGATACAAACTTTTATATTTTTAATTTTGTATAAAATTGAACATAATTTAATGTAAGGTAAATAATTACAATTTACATTGATATATTGTAACTTTTACAGTATGACAGATTAATGTTGTGCTAATTCTACATTACAGGTTTTCAGTAATTCTTGAGAAAATGCTTACAAATTATTCAATCAAAATACTATAGTGATGTATTTTCTTACTTAAGAAAGTATAAAAGAAATAGTCGGAGTATTACAAATAGCAATTTTGTAGTTAGAAAAAATTTTATGAAAAAATCAAATGAGAAAATCAATTATTATCGATTACGCAAAAATTAATGAATATTTGTAATTTATAAACTACTCACTAATAATAGATTTTCATTATAAAGACTTAAAATGGTATAAAAATGTATAGAGAATAAAAATATATATAATAAACTATAGACCTGGAAAAAGTAATATATACATAAGTTAAATCTTATTTTATTGTACATAAATACATATCTAAAAGTCTCAAATTGTGTAATTAAATATTCTATTATAGAAGCAAGCTTAAAATACTTTTTCCCTATTGCAAAAACTTTTTCAATTCGTTTCTAAAGACTTTTAGAAATATCTCCAACTATTTTACAAGTACTTTCTCTAAAGTAGTGATTGCACTTCGGACAACTAAATGTTTAAAATACCGGGAAAAGAAATGCGAAATCTAAAAACGTGCATGGGATAAAATATGATGGTTGAAGTTGCGAATTGGTGTACATGTATACAATAATATAAATGGAATATGTCGAAATAGAATATTGATTTATCTGAAAAATTTTGCAGAACGCCGGGTAGAAGTATCGAAGAGGTTCTATGACGTATTTAAAATCGATACATTATTTAGACAATATAATAACAGTACTTATAAGTTATAGTTTTTCTACAATATCATCTAACGTCTTATGCAGAACATTATTGTTTATACGATATATACGTGGCCAATAAGAACAGATTTGTACTTGCATTGAAATTGTTTAAGTTAACTCCAATCACTTAGCACAGCCCAGTGTAACATGTATCATTAATATGATGTATTATTAATATTTTTAATTTTTATTTATCCTTGAAAAATACAATTTGCACTTCATTTTTATTTATGCTTTGTTTACATGTTTTAACCTCGACTGGATGGCAGCGTTCTTATAAAAAAATCCACAAATTTTGCTAATTAGTTTCGAGGACTTTCTTTCTTTAGGATACTTGTTTCTTTTAAGTTTTATAATTAGAGCTTTTGTGGTAAACGCTTATTTTAATTATTTTTGTTTCGGTGTGTCTTTATGATATTTCGTATGATTTTGTATTACGTTGCTACTTTCAACGCATTTTTTCTTTTCTCGTAAGATTTTTTTTTTTTTTTTTGATCCACAGGTCCTGCCGATAGACAGAAGAAAAGAGGACTTCACAATACTACGCATCTGACTCATTAGATGCGTTAATATATCACATATGTTTCGGAATCTCTCTCTCTCTCTCTCTCTCTCTCTCTCTTGCACACTTTCTCTCTCCATCCGTCGGCTGTACTCATGTTTCTCTTTCACTCAGTAAAATTTTTTTTCAGTATTATTTATTAATTCATCTCCATCATTGAACTCGTAGGAAAATAGCTGTTTATCTACAATTATTATTTTGGATGTAACAATACAGATGCTTTTAATACTCCTCTTCTTTTTATTTCCGAGAGAAAAAAGCATTTATTTTCAAGTTGCATTAAGAATGTACAGAGATCTCTGGTTTAGTTTTTTCTCTACTTACTTTACATCGCTTTTGTTTTCTCTCACTAAAATGCAATATACTATACATGGGTTAAGCAGAGCGTTACGACGCATAATTCTTAACTCTTTTTCATTACTGTTCTGAACTTCTTATTCTAAGAGACTCGCACGGCTGGATAGTTTTCTTTTCTAAGATAATTTGTTTTGCATAGTCTTCTATGTATTTTTCATCGCGATTATTTAGCATTATCTTCGTAATTGAAAGAGTTTTTGAAGATGCATTCGTCAGTTTTTCCGACTTTTTGTTTATGGGCTTACACGCGTGTATGATTGCGACTACGTATGTTTATATATTTATGCTACTTTCTTTCACCTTTTCCTCCCATACTCAAATTTTTTCTCCACTCTTTTTCCACCCTACATTCACACTCGCTCTCTCTCTCTCTCTCTCTCTCTCTTTATATATATGCGCGCGCTCGCTCGCTCAATCGCGTATTTCATGCTTGTCATTATTTTTCTTACATTTATCGTTTACACCTAATGTATTTATATAAATTTTTATCCGTGTACAGTCAAATACGAATAGTAATATTGCTATAATCTAAGAATGTAAAAAGAAAGAGCGACGTCATTATAATATTCTTGTGTAGTATTTCGTGTCTTTCCCGCTGTTTTTGCTTCTTTATATTTTCTTGGTTTCGGCCGTATAATGATGGCGCCCGCTGCAGATTTGTGTACATAATTAACTATTTTTTATGCTGCTTTCCACTTTATTTCGTTCATTTCCCTACCATTAGTTTCGCATTATAATCAAGGTCATTCACATTATTACCCTTTCTGACAGTTTAAACGCTTCCGATCATTAAAAATTATTCCTTTCGATTCTGGTGTTGTCGCATTAATCATTATTTCGTATTATTTGGGCCTAGGTCGCAACAGCTGCTACCTACGAGGAATTAAGCCGTTGCTTGTACCTACAGTCGGTGTCATCTCTAACTCTACCAACAATGGAAAGTGGTCTGTAAATAATAAATATTATGTAAGTATATATTATGCATATATAATAGATATAAAAGTTTACCTTTATTCAATTTATACATACAAGCTATATCTATGCATTATTATGACATTAACAAAATTTTTATTTTTTATTTTTTATTCTAAATCTAAATGCTTTATATATAAATGATATGAATTGAATATTAATTTCAGTATAAATAAACTTATAATGAATAGTTGTGGACTTTAAATTTTTATTATTGAAACATGCAAATGATTATACAAACGAGAAGTAATTCTTATAATTTACCAGATGGTACATGAGGATGGGGACAGCCAACAACTTTATGCTCTCTAAACCAATCTGCACTCAGCGGGCCTAATAATCCCAAAGGTACCATGCTTTGTTTAGAATAAAAAATGTAGTCTATTATACCTTTGAATTCAAATCTGAAAACCAAAATAATATCTTATGTATTTAAATACATTAAATAATAAAATATAGTGAAATAATATCAATTAATCTACTAAGATATTTGGCAATTGTAGATTAAACATATGAATTCATACGGTTTTCAATTTTGTACAAGCTGAAATATTTATATTATCGATATTCAAAGCTTTGTAACATATTTAAATAGAGAATAGTAAACAAAAAATAAAGTTAAATAACTTACGTATAGTTGGTATATGGCATGATGTCTTCGCTGTAGGCTGATGCAAGTTTAAAAGAATGAGTAAATTCATTGGCTTTATCACAACCGGAAATCTTTTGTAAGGATGATTTGTAAGCTAAATCTTTAAAATCACGATGATCTGCTGCTACTCTTCCCGAAGTTAAAAATTCAATCACGCCTGTTTAAAAAACATTATTATCGTTTTCTTCTATAAAGTATGTCATAGTCGTAAATGAATAATAAAAATATAAAAATAAAATGACAATAGTATTTTGTTTAGCATGTATGTTTAAAGCATAAAAATCTATATTTCGAACTTTACAATACAATAGAAAGTGCAATATTAGTATAAAAGTTACCAGAATCAGGCAAAGAATTGAAGTCGCCACAAAGTAGTAATTGTACATTGGAAGAGTCGGACTTGTGTCCGGGCCTAAATGACTGGCCAACTTGATCTAGAATAGATTTTAGTTCATTGCTTAGCATCATTGTTTGAATTAATTTCACATCGCAGAATTCAGGATCCCAATGTAGATGTGCCGTGCAAACAAAAATTGGTTGTTGTACTTGAACTGGATCCGAAGGCAATCCTTTTATCGAAAAAATTTGTATTTTTTTTTAGGAACTTGCTATCGTTCACTTTTATATATTTATTTCACATTATACATATTATACACATTATATATATATACATATATTATATATATTCTCATTGTAATATTTATAAACTCAATAGAATGATATTAATAAATTTAATTATTAAATGTTACTTTAGTTGAGTTAGATTAAATACAAACATCTAAATAAATTTCATTTAACTTTTGAAACAAACTTCGAAAGTATTTATTTAATATCTCATTCCATAGCTCGTCACATTTCTAGTATTATTACGTCACCTTTTATATTTTTTTTCTTTTCATCATTTTGGCATATTTGTTTACACTATATTTACTGTTCCTACATACATTCTTCCTTACATTACTAAGTTTACCAACATAAATTATGCCAAGAACTTGCATCTAAATAAGTAAAGTATGCGAGTTCCATATTTTAATACAATAAAATTACTGCATACATTCAATTACAATGTATAATATATTTAAAATATTTGCAAGATATCGGGTAGTAAAAATTTCGGAACACTAGACAAAATGACAATCTAACTCGCATAATGATTGATAACGATTAACCAAAGCTAAATTCCTATAAAAACTATTCAAATCTTTCTCGGATTACATATTTTTTCAACAATGTAATGTTCCTATAATATCTTTTATTTCATTAGCCATGATTTTTTATTCTAGTTTTCAAATATTTTGGCGCATTGAATAAAATATTTACTTTCTTATTATTTTAATATATTTGTTATTTATTATTATATTCACTTTTACCATTTTTGCAAATTATTCCAGTTTTTTTTGTTAATATTTATAAAAGTAGGAGCTTAATCTAAAAAATTCAATATTCATTTACATTCCCTAATTTTTTTCTTACAAAATAATTTAATAGGTATGTTAAACTATTTTAATCTTTCTTAGTATTTTTTCATAAATGTTTGGATAAAAATTTTTTAAGCATATTTTTAATTTAAATAATTAGCGATATGCACATAATATTATTCTAAAGAAATGATTAGTAAATATTTAAAAATTGTATAAGCTTATGATTATCATAAAAGGTTAAGTAATAAATACATTTTAATATGACACTTCGGTCGGTGATTTTTTGTCAAATTATAAACTTCAAATTATAGGAGTTAAGAAAATGAAACTTCTATAATCATTTAATATATTAAGTCGTACGTTTATACCAAATTTTTATAATTTAGAAACTTAATTTCAAAATCTAACTTTAAAATTAGAATTTTCTTTATTCATCTGTACAATTCGTGACTCGGGTAAATTAATTTAATAATATTAATAAGCTTTCGAATATGATATAAGGTCAATGTTCCAAAATTATCCAGTATTATTTTGTTTTATATTTTAATTTATAAATATGCTATAAGTTTTTACATATTAATAATTATAATTGTGATATTTATAAAACTCAAAAGATTCAGTGCATAAAAATAAAGTACTTCAATTTGAATTATATTGTAAATTATTTAATTTACGTCATTCTCTGTTCGTATAAAAATGTATTTGCATTGACCAATCAAGATTGCTTGATCATGAATATTTTTTAAGAAAGCATATTCAAGTGACCGATATTGTTTTTCATTTGATTAAAAATAATTTTAAACGAAAATCCAGCAAACAACGGGATTATATGATAAATTTTAGAAGCTATAAAATCAGTTACTACTATTTCATGATTGTACCATTGTCCCAGGCTGCTTCCTTTGTCCTAAGTAAGGCTGCGAGCCCGATGTTATCCTTCGGCATGACTCTGTTTAGCATGTTATCGGAGCCCTCCGCATTTGCCATTGCCAGTTGATTAAATTCTACTAGGTGTTCCTTTATCAATGTGAATCTGTGTAACAAGCGATTTATGCACCGTATAATGTTAAAATTTATTCATGTACGAATGTATTGCTATAATAGTTAGAATATAATTGATAAAATATATAATATTTATATAATAGATGAAATAATGAATAGAAAATTCTAATGAGTTTCAATTAATGCAAAATATTTAGATAGACCTTAACACTGTAATTCAACGAGTAACATTAGTAATTTAATTTTAAACTTAATGAAAATAAACTCACTTAGCAGTTCTGTAGAATATAGCACAACCATCAACGTATTTTCGATCATTTTCAGCCATTGTTTTAGCTCGCGATTTTGGTGAAAATATACCATCATAACCATCCATTTTGAGCTCTGGAAGGAAGAAATTGTAAAATTGGTCCGTCTCAACCTCTTGCAGACTGATTATGTCTGCCGCGTAATGCCTGATTTCATCAAGTATGCCCTTTTTACGATATTCCCACTCTAGGGCCCAACTTGGGCAATAGCCATACATCTGTCTTGTCGCGTATTTGTCACTCAGCACATTATAACACATCACAGTAAATATACCTGTTAATCAGAAAAATTAAACATGCATTTGTAATATATCTTAAGATATAATAAATTATCACACTATATATATATATATATATATATATATATATCATCGGACAATTTAATTGATTCAATAACAAAATACTTTGAAACGGAATAACACAATCTAAAATATAATAATAATCCAAACATGTTATCACAACACTTACAAGAAATAATAAAATATTCTATAAAAATTCAAATGTATTCTGTCTTCTAATTTGATATAAAATCAATCGTTTATGTAAAGCAAATATCATTATATATGAATTATTATGCAAAGTACAATTCTAAATTTTTTTTTAGAACTTATTATTATAGTCTGAAATTTGTTTTATAAGTTTTCGATCATCATTAAGTATGTTTAATGTTGATGTTATAAATAATAATGTTATCAATATAGAATAGTACAAATGTTATTTCACTACAATTAATAATATTCAATCAAACATTATCTTTCACAAAAAAATATAGAAAAATAGAAAGATTAGATTTATTACCGATGTCAGATTAAAAAATAATATAATACATCGTATGTATTTTAATACATAGTATGATAATTATTTAGAACGAGAGATATGTAGAAAGAATTTGTAGCGATTGTATATTTTCAATTTAAATAATTAAAAATTATAATTAAAAAAAGTTTTAAAAAATTTTTCAAAATTTGATTAATTTTCTTTAATTTGCTTTAATTGTCTATTTAAAGAATTGAATATTATTCTAAAAGAAATTTATATATAATTTCTTAATATTGAGAAAAACTTTTTTGAAAATATAGAAAATAGAATAGTGATTTTTGTATTAAATCTATCAGTTCCGCACACTACCCTCATCTTACCTCAAAATAATCTACTCATTTTAAAACATTTATTGACCTAAGCTTAGATTGAAGGATACAATTTGGTATTATCATATTCTAAATATAAATTATTAGGTCGAAAGTGCAATTTAACATTATTTTAAACATATTAATTTATTGATATATTTATCATTTATCGTTTTTATATTTGTTCGTAATTGTAACGAGTTTTAATTAAAAGTAAAAGTACAAGAAGTAGATAGAAATAAGAGTAGAAGTAGATATTCATGTACCTTAAAAACTAAGGAGGACCTAAAGAGAATTAGCCTAATGTAATAGATGCTCATACATTTTATACACAACATAATACATATTTAGAGATTGCTATAGACATTTTGGAATAATTATTAGATTATATAGTTCATAAAATATTTCAGAGATTGTAAATTATATATTTCTATTTGAACAAAAATTCGAAAAATCCATAATAAGAAATGTACGTTTCATTGATTTAAATTTTCTTGCAGTAGGAATTTAAAATTTGATTTCGACCAATAATTTGATATAAGCTCTCCTTGTTTAAACATTCTTTGGAATTAGCATTATAAAAGATATACCTTTTAATTGATATTTTAATTGATAGTAAGTATTGTGTATTTGTGAAATCTTTCTTCTCATTAAAAAATAATAAAGCATCTTCATTATAGAAGAATTTATAAAATGCAAGTATTAGGAAATGAAAAAGATACAAATTTATTATTTTTAAATTACTGGTATGATTACTTTTCTCTAATAAAAGTGGTTGGTAGCCAATAATAAGAAATACAAATTTATATACGATAGATTCAATATTATAGGGGCAGGGAAAAAAAGATGCAAATGTGTATATGAATCTACATATGTTTAAATATGAAAGTTTTCAATGAAATATTGATATTTAAGGCGGTATTCGTTATGTAATGCTTTTGCTAAGAAATATATTTTTTAATTAAGCACAAAAAATTTTTATTTTCATATTTTACTTACATGTTGGTCTCGATCTGTTTGGCCTAGTTAATGGAATCCACGGTCTTTGCGGTGGATGATTTGCCGTTACTAAAATAATAATTCAAAATTAATTACATAAATATTAAATGTTATTCTATAGAATGAAAAACTTTAATTATGTAGCTGAGTTATTGTGTAGAAATTCATATTGCGTAATGCAAATTCAGTTTACTCAATATCAATTATATATCATTGCATGTATACATGCAAGTGTGCACACATATTTTTATAAGAGTCAAATTCAATAATATTCTATGGTATAAAATTTAAATTAGTATATTATAGTTTAATAATTATAATATACTAATTTATAAATAGTTGTATTAATTAATTATATATTTAAAAAATTACAATAACAGTAATAAATATGCTGTAAATTTAATTAAACATATTGAAATCTAATTTATGATCGGTATTAAACGTATGTTGCCTACACCTAAACCAACCAAAATTATCTTTTAAACGTATTTGTAATAATATGTAAAAGTTATATCTTCGACAAACTTGGCAATTTCCAAGCAGAGTGCTAAGAGTCTATTTTATTATACGATTTTTGGATCAGAATTTAAATTGTAACCAATAATAGGATTTCAAATCAAGATAGATTCAATACTTTATACAATATTGTTGATTTTATTTTGTATAACTTTACAATACTTTTAGATTAATCTGCTTTGCTCTTAAAATTTATTATAAAAATGCTGTATTATAATTTTGTATATTATGAATTATGAATATAATTTATACATGACACGGAGGCTTTTGTGAAATATAATTTCTAACAACATGAATGTCTGCCTACTCATTCGTATGGTCTTGTTACAATTATTTCCATGTCAATAAATCTATTTATACATAAATATAAAATATATAAATATAAATAAATATAAATAAAAATACATATACTTTTAAAATTTTATACAAATTTTTTTTAGAGAGAGATATTACAATTTTCTTAAAATATGTAAAATATCTATTATTAAAATTATTAACATTTTAAATTGTTCATTATTAAAGAAGAATTCTGTTAAAGGCTTATAAAGCTAAAATAATATCGGCACATTAATTTATAATTGTACATATATTTTTTGTTTAAACCAATACAGAACTTATAAGTACAATTCAAAGTTTTACACTTGTCATAATTTGTTCATTAAAGTCTTCAGACTTTTTCATTTTGTTTACAATAATATATTTATGTATTAATTTTTATCTAAATCATGCAGCATATGTATAGCTATAGCCGTATGTATAAATGCGTTTTAAGATGTTCTTAAAATTATGTAATAATTTATTTTTGTGTATATAAACATAATATATAAAAAAGTTAATTATTATGAAAAATAATTCATCACATTGACATTAAATTAATTTAAAAAAATGACTTTTAATTATCCTAAACATTTATTAATATTTATTTTGTTATATACATATAAATAAATATTTTTATAACAAAATATACTTTATTTCATATACAGCAGATGGAATACCAGAAAAAAATATATCATGCAAATAAGTTTAAAATAAAAATTATTACTTAAAAAAATATACTCTATTAAAACATAATTATATAAAAACATACAGGTAAATTAAATTAAGGAAGGTTTAAATTTAAAAATACGTATTTCAAATTTTATTACAAATAATTTTATTTCATGTGTTTATACATAACTGCAATATTAAAATCAATAATTTTTTTTTTTTAATTTCAGTGATAATAATTTAATCATTTTTGCTCATTGACATTTGTGGTCTGAATAGTATTTGGACTGAAAATAATAATATACATTTAAATTCGGTAGCATATATGAAACTTGAAAATACTACTTCAATTATAGATGGCATACCATACAGGCGTTAAAAACCGGGTCAGGTGGTCTTTTATCACATTTTGCGTGAGCCTTAACTATACATACTGGATCATGAATCTAGAGATTGTAAAAATAAATTATACCAGAATTTTTACCCGAATTATGTTAAATTAAGAGTTTAAACTATTAATAACTGATAATACTGGTTAATAATTTAAATAAACGATCAATTTTTGACGAAATCCAAATTTGTGTTAAAATTCTAAATATATGTGGTACTGATGTGTTACCACTCGTTTCCTTATTACAGACACTTAAGAATCTATAAAATAATTGAAATTAATCTATACAATAGTTACAAAAATCTTACGAGTAAAAATGTAATAATAAATATAAAATAGAACTTCGAAATTCATTGAATGTTTAAGCATTTTATTGTAAAAATATGTTTTATTATCAACTATTTTATTCTTATAAATGAATTAGCAATTGTAAACTGACAGACGACATACTTTTATATATTGTTTGAGAGTAGCAATTTTCAAAGCAATACAATATTGCATATTAAATATTTATAAAAATGACAAATTAACGTATAATATAGAGCCATTGGTTGTAACAAATTCATATACGTACAACAATTTCTTGTGAATAAACTAAAGCGATGAATCCGAAGATTACACAAAAGATCAAACTGTAATTAAGCATGATGAATTCAACGAGTTCTTGATTCTTAATCAATTACAATTCGAGATTCTCCTTTTTATACCCTCATTATCTTGATAGGATTTATTATTAATTTAAATTATACTATTTTACGTAAACCAAACGCTCGTGTAATTATTCTTTCCTCAAATATAAAATCTTGTAGCAGTCGAGCAAACTTTATTGTACTGCTATGTTTATCATTTTTTTTGTAAATGTATCTGATAACACTTTTTAAATTGAACATTTACTCCACTTCCCATTAATTATATTGTGTTAACTGAATAAATAATATGTATGCTTTTATACTCTTTACAATAAATTAAATTTTACTGTTTATAGCATTTCATATAAAAATGTATTATCAACATTCAAACATCAACTTACAAGTTGGACATAATTTATAAAATATATTTCATGAAAATTATATTTTATATCAAAATTGATCGTATAGAATTGTTACAGTACTAATTTCTGAAGGTTTATGTCAAATAAATATAATTTAAATATTTCTAAATTAGAACTACTTTTTTTATTCTTTTATTTTATTTTTGAAACTCTTAAGTAAATTAGTAAAAAAAGATATAAAATAAAGTTATTTTATAAATACTGTATAAAGTATAATACGGATATAATAAAAGAAATAATTAAGATTAATTGTATCAAGAGTTCCATAACTTAAAACTTCTTTTTTCATATCTTAAGCTAATTAAAAGTTTATTATCATATGTTTTTCACTATTAATAATAAAAGAACATTGTTTAATACATTTAATTTTTTAACTACATGAGGAAATGTATGATAAATTGTATAATAAATGGAATATTATTATGAAAAATTAACTAGTTCTTAATAGTAATAAATTAAAAATATATAAATATTCTTTCATTCATTTGAATACCAAGAAAAATAATATTAGACTAACGATTTTCTAATTGAGTTATTAAAACTAGGTCCTGCATAAAGTTAATATATTCAATCTTTTATTCTTTTATAATCATATCGTGTATTAATTTAAACAATAAAATAAAATAAAATAGAATAAAAATAATATCGATGTTGTAAAAACTTTTACAGAATTGATTACGACGATGAAAAAATAAAGGTTATTAAGATGACAATTGATGAAAAGTTTTGACAATCGTATAATCCATTGTTATTTATTTATAATGTATATCATTTATAGAAAATTTACTATTTTATTGACGAATGTATAATTAGTTGAATTTTTATTAAAAATTTATTATTACATTGGTTAAAAAGGGGATAAAATGCGTAAAAGTAAATTCAAATTTTAAAAATGAACGTTTTAGATTATATAAATTATGAAACTTGTATTATAATATTTATTAAATTATCTTTTACGCGATTTCAACCGCAAAGACTTTATTATAAAAAGCTAAAATTACTTAATTTCATATTACTTATTTGTTCAAAAATATAAATTTTGAAACTCAATGAAATTTAATTCTTATAACAGTAAAAATTTGTTTTGTTACATTATATTTATTGGCAGGTGCTTTGGTATTTTGTACAATAAGTCTCGAATTTGAAATTACATCCGAGTTATAAGAGTGGAATATACTCTAGAAGGAGACAATATAGGTAGCTGTGAACGCATACAAAGGCTTATTGTCGCCGTTGTACCTACACAGTGAGTTTGTTCATCGTGAATGCTAATTCCGACCATAAATGAATGCGGAATTTGATAGTAACGTTTAACCATAAAGTAAATGCATGCATGGTACAACGGGAATTTCAAACCTCACAAGGTTCTCGCATGACTAACTGTCGTATTAATTTTTCTTCGTAGACGAAAAATGTAAATTTGATAAAAGCACAGTATTTACATTTTATTTGAGTTGTTATAATAATTTTAAATATTTATTTCGAAAATTTTTAGTGCACAAAACTACCTAAAACAAAAATTTAATAAAATTTGGGAAAAATTATATTCCAAAAATCCTTTTATTTATATTTTAAACAATCATACTTGAACCCATACACCATTATTGAAGTTTTATAATTATTATTAATACACTGATTAGATTATTATTCAATATAAATTATATGTCTTTAGACTAAATATTTAGAAATTCAATGAAGGAAAGAGCATTAAATACGTATTGTTGCGTCTTTTACATTTTTATTAAGTATTACGTGCGTGTAATGCAAGTTTTTAAAATTTATCGAGTGAATATATGAATGAAAGGCTACCTGTGAACCATGTATTATTGAAAGATCTTATAAGGATTGGAAACACGTATAGAAATAGACTGTGTGACAAAGCTAAGTTCTCAAAACGGACTTGAAAGCTTTTTGAAGCTAAAAGTGCAGCAATAAGATATAATAAGTTATAATAAAATTATTTATTTATTATTTAATCTGTTACAAAGTTTTCTTTCCTTTTTATACGCTTGAAGAAAAAAAACACCTTATTTTTTTATAAGTTTATATTGTAATTGCTGTGTAAAGTTGCACATTGTGCTAAGGAATAATAAAAAGTCTCAATTCATTTAAAGATATCTTGCACACAAATTACCATACACCGTTGACTAATTAGTATTAGATAAGCAGTTTCATTAATTTAAACTGGAACATAAGTTACTGTGATATTTAAGTTCGAATAACTTTTCGGAATTTTTGTTTCAATTCCTTGTACGATACATTACTATATGACTGTTGCAAGCACTTTTTGCACTAATAATAAATATTGAGGATACTTGATAATTAAATTTATTTTAATATTAATAAATATATTATGCGGAACATATAGTGATATAGACATTTAAGTTTGTACAAAAAAAAAAAAAAAGTTTCCGAATAAAAAATTAATATTTTATGTTAAAGAGTTATATACTAATCGTAGACATACATAATTATAAATTGTATAGTCAATTTATAATTATTTTTAAAGTTTTATATTTTTCAATTATTTTAATAAATATTAATACATTTTCTAATTATTTTTACACTTTTAAATTAAAAAAAAATTGAATACTAAATTAGTATTTACTATTAAAATATTAATTATTGAAAAATATCTTGAAAAAACTAGTCAATAAATATATTTGTTATTTAGTTTCAATAAAAAGTTTTTGCTTAATAAATTCAAACTTTTAGACGATTATTTTAGATATGTATGTATATTTCCTATTCATATGTTCAAAAATAACGCAAGTATTATAATAGAATTTTAAACCAATGATTTAAAATCACACAGCTATATTATAATAACGTTAATAAGAAAACAAAAATCTTAGTATGAGAAAAATTATAATTAGTTGTTATTATAGCCTTATTAAATTATTTACATAAATATATAATAGCTTTATTTCAACTTGAAGCCAAGTATGAATACATTTTCGATAAACAAGTAGAATGAAAGAGACTTTAATGTCTATTTGATTATTTTATACATGAAATACATATTTAGCATCGTTAAATTTTGACTTTCTCTGCATGCCTATGCTTACGTAGTTACAGATCAATTAAATACAAGATAATATATTAAAAGATATGTGTAAGTTTAAAACATAGAATTTTATAATACTTATTTAAAATACAAAACACATTTCAAATATATTTAGCAACTTAATAATACTTGACTCATAAAAAAAAATTTAACTAACCACACTAATTTTAAATAATTAAAAGAATGATTAAGTCTAAGATTAAATTGTGGAATATTCAAAATGTAGATTCATGATTACTTAGTATTATTATTAGTTGTTGAAATCACTCATTGTTTATTGAAATATTAATAATAATAATCT
Source organism: Ceratosolen solmsi marchali (assembly GCF_000503995.2). Classification (NCBI taxonomy): domain Eukaryota; kingdom Metazoa; phylum Arthropoda; class Insecta; order Hymenoptera; family Agaonidae; genus Ceratosolen; species Ceratosolen solmsi. Next base: position 16,214,300 of record NW_011948412.1, on the reverse strand, counting down.
GATCTATTCAAAAGTAACAATAATCATGAATCATAGAAAAAATTAAAATAATACTATATTAATCTAAAGATTTTTTTTATGGAAATTACGTTCTTAAGAATTAATTATACTGACATACATATTAAAAAAATGATTGGTAATTATTTTTTATTTTTTTATACATTCCAATTAACTCTTCTTTGAGCTTAACTATTAATGCCGCATTATGAATAATACACAAAATGAATGAGAGCTGTACATGAAAATGTTAATACTGCTATTCAAAAAGTTGGAAGTATTTTAAAAGATTGTAGAATATTAGAGTTTTTACTTTTTTAATTATTTAATCTTGTAGTGAATAACAATGTATAAATATTTTCGTGCTTTTTTTTTGTACCAATCTACCAACATAATATGTATACTAAGTAATTATAAAATTTAAATCTAAGAAACAGCACATCAGAACTATTTATCAAGACTATTTGTCATTAGAAATTTTTTCAAAATATTATAAATATAATTATAATTTTATAATAATAATATTATTAATCTCATAGAAATAAAATATTTTTATAAAATATCTTGTAGATATATAATATATATTTATTAATTTATTTATAAAATCTAAAAATGTTCTAAAATTGTGTGCGTGCGTGCGTGTGTGTGTGTTTATCTGTATGTGAGTATGTATGCATACTACTGGTATTTTCAATCTAACTTATCGATACTTTTATTTTGAATGAATGATATATATAAAGAAATATGTAAAGGGTAAAGAGATCCTTACGTTTTGCAATAAAAACGTTACTCAATAATGTTTTTTACAATTCTTTGAATAAAATGACATTCTTTTTAGTTAAATTTTCTAATAATATATATTAAATATTCGATTGCAATTAAGTAATTACAATATTATTTTTTTAATTTATATTGTGTATTTGATATTAAATTAATATCAAATTCAATAAGTATTAAATAATTAATTATTGATGCTTAAACCATCGAAGTATTAAAACACTTAGGTATATTTTATAAGCAATAGAACAGTGTAATTATTATTCGCTTCTGAATATGCGATGTTCTCATAATTGATGCTTGAGAAATAAAAAATCTAATCAACATGCAACATTTATAATGTCATCTAACTTCTTTTTCATCATTTAATTCAGGCTTAGACTGTAACAGTCTTACTTATGAAATAATAGAACAATTATGTTATAATTTTGTAATTAAAATATTTTATTACTATTTCCAATCTCATGTTTCTTTTTAATGAATGCTATTTTTCTAGTCTTTGTCATTTTTTGTTTCTTTTTTTTTATTATTTTTGGTATCACTCGATAGTAATATATATTTTCTATTAAATAAGATGATGATGTACTAAGAGGTTTTATAATGCGTCATGACATATAATCAAGGCATCTTTAATCGGTACGATACACACAGATATCTACACAACTTAACTTTGATTTTATAACAGTAAAATAAAATTTTAGATGCTAGTAAATTTTTACCTAAAAATGAATTCTATATAAAAATATAATTTTTAATTATTTTATTTGCATGCAATTTTATTTAAAATTTAATAAAAAAATTTTAAAAATTGTGTCGTCTAAAATATTACTATAATTATTTAAATAATCTGTAAATCTACAATGTATAAATAATTTTTATCATTTATAAAAATTAATAAATAAATTTAATCAGTTCAAATAAATATTTTAAATTAATTAATAATTGAATTTGCATAAGTAATATTTATTTATAACTAAATGTACATTTATCAAAAAAATATTATATATATTCTTTCATTTTTTATTTTTCGTTGTATCTAATTTACGTGTATAAGTTATTCAATATCTTCATACTACTAATAAATTGTTTTTGTAAATATAATTACTACGAGAATGTGATTGTTGTTATGACTTGCAAATATTTATGATAAAAATGGAAAGAATGTTATTCAACGTATATTAAATCATAAATTTTATTTAAAAATATAGATTCCAAATTAAATTTGGCAATTTATTGAAAACAGGAAACATTCCCATAGCTTTCATGAATAATAATATCATACATTAAAACAATAACACCGATGCTTTTTTTCATTTTTATACACTTCAATGATTACGATAAACCTTTATTTTTTTATTTTCATTTTTATATTTATATTTTTATATATTATATATAAATAATTCATTTCATAAATCTCCACAATCTTTGAACTGAAAAATGTTTAAATAATACTTATTTTATATGCATATTTTTAAATTTAAAAATACATTGGTCGATTATCAGTTCTAAGATTCTAAGATCAAAATAAACGACAATGTATTTTCAATTTAAAAATTTCTTATTGGCTTTACAAAGGTAGTTGCAGATAAATTTATTATAATAACTCTATTTTTCGTTATGTTCCATAATTTAATTACAAATTTTATTAAATTTTTAAAAATAATTTTAAAATATTATAATATATAATCATTCAAAGCTTATTTAAAGTTATTTACAGTAAAAACATTTTATAAATAATTTAAATTATTTATATTTTATTTTATTAAATATTATTAAATCTTATTTTAGTCATATTGAATTCATATTTTTAATAAAAAACACAAATTTTTATATTACCAATCATTAATGTTTTCATTATTAATTTATAAACAACTTAAACTATATGAATACATAATAAATGCAAATATACATTATTCAAAGTTTAGTAAATAAAGAAACTATATGAATAACGAAGAAATATAAATATATATTATTCAGAGTTTATTGAATAAGATAAAATAAAAATTGATATATAATTGTATAGAAATAAATAAATTAAAAAATATAATTATAAACATTGATTGTTTAAATTTTTTATATATGTTTTATAAATTATTGGAAATTTATATAAAAAAAAATTAAACAATTAAATAATCTTAATATTTAATTAAATCTTAATTAAATAAATAAAAAAAAAATTATTAATAATATTCGAGGTAAACATTACAAATAAAACTAAACAATAAAATTAAACAATAAAGGATCAATAATGCATTGTAGCATCTAATAATCAATTGTTATACATCAAAAATTGATACATGCTTCAATTAAAATATATTATTCGAAAAAATAAATTAAATCATACCCAATGAAATTCATTAAAATATATTATTAGAAAAAATACATTAATTCATACTTTATTACGTTTAAATATATTATGAAAACATATGCTGTAATTTTAATATCTGATGAATTTAATTAAAAGAAATATTATTTTAATATTTTTGTTACTTTTTGTAAATAAAACTTTCTACTAGTAGTATTATTACTTGTATGAAGAGAATATATTTAACCACGAATGAATGAAATATTAAGGATATTAAAAAATTTTTCGTAAGATCTATGCATAACATCTTACATTTTCAACGCTAATAACCGACTGTAAATAATTTAATTAATACTTAATTAATTCATAAAGGATTTAATTTTGAATTATTTCTTATCGTGAGAATTAATCTTCTTTTGTTTATTAAAATGTTGGCAAAGTACATTTTCAATATGTGCTACTATAATTGCACACGGGATATGCATATAAGTTTATATAAGTTTATATTCTTTATTATGCATATGGTAGATATACACAATTAAATAGATCATACATTTAAATAAAAATAAATAACATAAAATATGTATTATTCTATGTTATTACTTGAAAATTGTTCTTTTATGCATTCATTTTTAAATAATAACAATATTCATATAAAAAATATCGTTATTGACTATATTTAATTATATTTATAAGAGTAAATTACAAAATATATTAGATCAAGAAAAATATAACAGATCTACAGTGTATGCAATTACATTGATATGAGCTTATGTATTAATTATGTATATGTGTTATTGAAAATTATTTTATGATGATACTAATACTGATCAATCTTTAAAAAGTTATTTTAATTAAAATAAAATAATAAAATCTATAACTATTGTATAGATGTATATATATATATATATATATATATATATATATATATTCATATATACATTTATCTAGATATTAGCTTATGAAACATATTGTTTCATACATTATTGTTTCATACTCATATGTTTCAATACTTATATATTAACCTATAGTATAGAATAAAAAGTATTATAAAATTATTTGCAAAAATATTGTAAAGACGTCAGTTTCAATATGTATACAAGTATATGTAATTTACGTGTAAGAATAAAGTTTCATATTTATTATTATTAGAATTAATGAAAACAGCTAATGTAATGTACTATAAAATGATAATTTAGCATTTATTTTTTTCCATTATTTGGCCAAAATATGGTCTCGAAAGAAAAATGTTCTGTCCGGTTTTACTAAAGAAAATAGAATACAATTAGAATAGGTGAAATAAAATTTGTTAAACAAAGTGATTTTATATTATTACAGATAATAAATTAATCAATCAATATCATCTATATAAGGTTTAATTGGACAATTTTTTAACCCATTCATAAGCTACTATAAATAATATTATCTAAATAAATCTAAATAAAGTATCTAAAGCTTTTATGGAGTACTTTACGTTCATCACTTTTATTTAGTTTCTGATTTTCGACTTATTGCTTTGTGAGTAAAAGGCTTACTGGGACAAATAGAAATCGTAGAAAAAAAGAAGAAAGGAGGTAAAGAGTCTGTACATCAAGTGTTACGGTAGTAACAACTATAGCAAGTCTTTTGTTAAATGGATTAAGAGGATGTTGAGATGGAAATAAAATTGTCAAGTAATACCCACCGATATATTACATTTTAGTGCATGTTTCGGATCAATCAGAAAACGAGAGAGACGAGACTTTTTCTCATTGTTAGTCTTCGTTTCTGTCTTTCTGTCTGTCTCTCTCTCTCTCTCTCTCTTTCTTGCTTGTCTCCTACGTTTATCTTTTTCTGCATTTGTTATACTAAGTGATCAGTTACGTTATGCCGATTTGCCTTTGAAAATGTATCTCTTTCTTCTTGCATGACTAGATACTTTAATTATTTCTTAACAATTAATGAAAGTGAAATAAATAATGATATAGAGAAAGATAGTGAGAGAGAAAGAGAGAGAGAGTGAGAAAGAGAGAGAGAGAGAGTGAGATTGAATTATTTAAGATATTTTTATTATTAAAAGATAGTGTTGCGTTTCTTTAAATAAGGATGCTTTAATTGAAAGATGATTATTTTGAAGATGAAATTTTGATATTTGAGCAACGTATTATTATATTAAATAAATGCATAATCAAAAATACAATTAAGGAATAATAATGCTTTACTATAACTCATATGCATATATAATATAATTTATGTAAATTATAACATACAATCAAAATAAATTCGTATATCTTATTAATAATTTGTAATCAAATTAATTTATATAAATTTAATTTTCTTGTCCATAGTTTTCTTTTGCTTAGCTTTATGAGAGTCTCCTTATCTTCACTCCCATCCATGAAATTTTTGAAAATAGCTGAAAGACGATCTTCTGATCGACAATTAGAACAGCAAACATGCAGCATTTCTTTGTTATTTTGAAGGCTTATTACCAAGCAGATACAGCAATTTTATGAAATAGGTATAGTAATATGTGCAAATTGTGTTGTACCCATGTGCCAAAGTTATTATCGACAAGCCTGAATCGCCTTATGCCCACTTGTAGTCGTTAGCTTATGTCTGATTTACAGAAGCAGCAGAAAGAAGACGAGAAGACAAGACGTAAAATGTGTAATCCTGATGTTCTGGAGTTACGCTATTTTTTGGAAGAAAGATTATCGCTACTTTTACAACAGAGCTCTATCATAAACTAATACAAATTTAATTTGCTAATTAATTTGCGTACAATTTGCACTCTCTTTATATTGATTCAAGTTTAAAAGCATTATTGTTGAAACAACTGTGGCATTGAACAATAAATAGATTCATTCGAAGCATATTGTATTAAGCTTTATTAATACCAACAATACTCTACTAACTTCATTTTTACTTAAGATTAAGGCTACTCCAAATATTTATGCAAATTATACATATTTAATTGAACATTTATAGTTTATTAATAAAACGATAATTTTCGTAATTATTTTAATAATAATCCATACAAAATGATACATAATAAATTTGTATATTAAACTATTAAGAAAATTTATATTCAATATACTACAAATATACTTTAAATTTAAAATTAATTTAAAAACCAAGTTTTTATAACAACATATTTCGATATGTAATTTAATATTTAATAATGCTTAATTACATCCAGTTTGCAACTTTTACTTTTATTTTTCGACAAAAGTAGAACCAACAAATTTTTATTTATTACATATATTGAATTTTTAATGTGTCATAAACTTTTCAAACTAAAATAAAATATTTTATCCATATGCTTATTGGTATAATTGTTACATAAGTGTAGAATAATAGAAATTATAGAATAAGTAAAGAATGAAAAAAAAACTTACTAAAACTATAACAACATAATTTCTACACTAATCTTTCCTAAAAAGATACACGTATGTATGAGTATTTCAGACAGTTGGGTAGTGATTTTTTTTTTGCATTAGTCATTTATCAGTATAATTTCTAAGAGAAGCTTTTTCAAGCCATTTTCTCATACATTTTGCAGATTTTTACAATTTTACGAAATATCTTATTATTCTTATTAATAATAATTGGACACTGTTATTACATAATTAATATGTGGGTTGCGGTGACGGAACGAGTATTCTTCATAGAATTATAAAGCTTAGGGATGAAAGAAGCCGTTATGTTTTCTTTAGCTGTAGGTATATTTCAACGGTAGTTTCTTGCTTTTATAATTACAAGATAAAAATGTAATGAAAATTTAAATTACTCAGATAAATTTTTACAGATTCGATATTAAATATAATAAAACTTACAACGTATATAATTTAATTTTTATTTTAAATGAATATAATGAAAAGCTTTATAACAAGAGTAGGATTAGAACAGACTTATAACGTTATGTAATACTGACTGCAATAATACAAGTTGACTAATTATAATCCTACCACATTTTTACCGCATTATTTTATTATAAATTAATCAAATTATAAACAAAAAATTGATATGAATTACATACATATCGGATAAAATTTTTGTGAATTATAGATTCGTAAATTAATTTTTTTTTAATTAACATTATTTCGAAAATTTTTTTTAATTTCACTAAATTATAATCTAATTTAAAAAATTTTTTAAATTAATTAGTATATGATTTAGTAGTACAATACATTATGAAATTTATTATTCTCTTAGTATATATTTTAAATAACATATTTTTTATAAATACGCTGGTAGAAATTCGTATATAATTCTTTTATAGACTATTGCTTTAGTTAGAAATGTAAGTTACTAGGTTGTAATATATTAGATTTTTTTATAATATTTTGTTCACTATGAACACTTAAACAATCCATTTTATTATAAGAAATTATTATTTTATTATTAATTTTATTATGTACCAACGTATATATTCATAAGTAATTGAAACACTTTAAATTTAGGAAAGAGTATAAAAGAGGTAATAAGAAGTTATAAACACCTGACGATTAATAATAAATTAAAAAGGGTAAAACGTTTACAATTACGCCCCTTTTGGTTGTATTGTTGACTGTATATAGTTATCAGTGTTTATGTACATATGTGAGTGCATGAGTGCACATTGCTTGCAAATATAATCGTATTTCTTTGGAAGATATGTACAACAAGAGAATTTATTGAGATAAATCTGTGTGGTATCAAATTCTGAAGTATATCTAGTGATGGAAATATTACCCCCAATTTTCAAGTATGATATCTCCAAATGTTAAGATTGCGAAATACTGGTGTATTATAAATTGTGTTTATTATAAACTGGTTTATTCTGATAGTAATGAAGACGTATTAAATAATTAAATTCAACAAACATTGTCTTAGCGTAATAATCAAATTATGCAAGAGTTTTAAATGAATATTTTTGTCTTTTGTATTCAATTCAAATCATTGTATTCCTAATTTAATGTAATTAGGCAGTTGCAATATCTACTTTTTATTCATGGATTGAAACCACTCCCAGTATAATATTGCTCAGTTAATGATTAATTGAATAACAAAAATATGGAACATATTTTTTTAATTTTTTTTATTTTATAAAATTTTCTTATGAATCTTGTAATTGCTTAGAAAAACTCAATAAAAATATTGTATAATTTATGAATATCAATAAATAAACATATAGAAAATTTTTGAAGCTGAAAATACAAATTTTTTTTATGATATAAATTACGATTCTTTAAGTTTCATCACGCGACTGAATATTTTTATTGATAAAAATGCTGTCATTCAATATTTTCAATTAATTTTAATTTCAATTAATGGAATGAAATGCAGCCGAAACTTTAAGCAAATTATTTCAATTGCAATCAAATATGTTTGGATCTATAACCTACTCTAATACAGATAGCGTAAGTATAATATTATAATATTATTTTTACATCATTTTCATTAAAATATTTAAATTCAATATCTCTTTGAAGCGTATTTCAGCTGTTTCGTAATTATATTTCTAGATTAAAGCTGGTGAAAAAGTATTTAAAATAATAATCATTGGAATATTTAAATATACCAATCATAAAAATAATTCCTGATATAAATACAAATTCTTAAACTAACTATTTTTTACACGGATAAGAATTTATAATAGAAATTGAATTGAACGAATTGAATTGAATTAAATTGACTTAATTGATATCGACAAATATTTAAAAAATTGATTTATTACACATTACAGAAAAAATTAATTTTCTAATATAATTTTTTAATATAATTGAATTCAATAAATGTAACTTTTAGCTGTTTCATAATTTGTTTTACAAATACACTTATAATTTTCAAAGTATTTTCTACAATGTAAATATCTAAATGTTACAACTTTCTATGTTGTTAATTAAAAAAAAATTAACAAATTATTAAATATGACATGGGAACATGTAATTCAGAAAATAATTGTATCCTTGTCTTTGTCATATGGAAGGAATAATTTTAAATTGCTCACCTAATGAAAACTCTTCCTACCTGATATTCAGGGAAATAATATTATAGTTCATTCTGGTGCTAAATGATCTTTGAATGATATAATGCGCATGCCTATTTTAGGTCAAAGTAATAAGATTCCAAGGAACTTGTATTCCACAAAAGGCGACCTTTTACAATGTAAGCATTGTGTTTTCCGCTGTGTCCATAGCTTCCCTTATTGTCGTTGTTTAATCGTGTGCAATATTATTGTCTTTTTTCTTTTCATTGACACTTTCCTATATCCTGTAATATCTAGTAAACTGATTTAGTATGATTATAACGCATTTTTGTTATTCTTTATTAGATGTAAATTAAGAACCAAATTATCGAGAAAAAATATAACATAAATTTAGATATTGTTTCGTTGAATGCAATAATTTTCTTCAGATAAGTATTTATTTATAATTCAATAATAATTCTTCAGATAATATATATATATATATATATACCTTAGTGCTCCCCTCATGCACTTCGATTTGTGTGTTTGGGTATTTGTATAATATATAATGTGTAATATTGTATAATCTAAAAAATCATAATTTTACGTGTAATATACATTATTGTACGCAGATTACCAATGTTAAGTTTTTATACATTATTTTCATGCGAATCAATTTTAAAACATTACCATTTGTTATAAATAGCCTAAAAGTTTACGTGTACTATATGTGTTTAGGTGCGTATATTGTAATACGCGTTAAAATAATAATAATTAATAAGGAACGTGAAATATAATATATGATACTATCAATTCAATCTATCAATATAATTCAATCAATATAATTTTATTCTACTAGGTACATCTATTTTTATAAATGATATAAAATCACGATAATACAGTCAGAAATAAGAAAAATACGAAAAAATAAGAGACAGTGGATAAGCAAGAGGGAGAAAGGAGAAATGGAGCGTTTGGCTTGAGTGAATACCTAAAGATAACGGTCTTACCTTTACGGTTGGATTTAAATCTTATCATCGGTTTATTTTTATTATTATAATTTTTTTCAGGAGGTGCGGAGGCGCAATGTGAATTTTCAATTGTGATAAGATATACTTAAGAAACAAGCAAGATCATAAAATTATACTGAGCTCATCGGTAGTAAAAACAAAATTCAAAACGAATTTTGCATAGTTCATAAAGTGATGAATTAAGCAATATGAAAAGATACAGTTATATTTATTGTTACAACTAATGACTTTATATAAATTGTATACTCTGACAATAAAATTTATGAGACTAGATTAAGTGACGAGAGGATTGTATTGCGATCTTGTAAATAAAAATATATAAACAGATTTATATTTTAAACATCAGTTATGTATCTAGCCGAATTCTCATAATGCTCGTATTAATTATCTAATATAAAAATCTATTTAGTCGGTAGACTTTACTATTTGTAATGAAAATAAACATAGATGTTAAATTATCTTTAGTTTGAACATTGCTGATCAACAAGGAATAGTGTTTATATATTATTGTAATTAATATTATTAATGAATTAATGTCAATAAGATTCACATGAGGTAATTACCTTTAACACAAAGTTAATATATAATTATGCGTTGTAAACGAGAAATATCCGTTTTTTACTCACCTGAAACATAAGATATACTTTCTTTAAATATAAATGTAACATTTCAATATAAAAGTGTAATATGAAATATAACTTAGTAATATAGCAGTTTTTTACAAAACGAATAAATAAAACATGAAACATTTAATAAAAATACATTTATTACAATGTACCATTTAAAATATTGATAAAAGTATAGATGAACATTACATTTTTGAAATATATATTAATTTATAATTTAATTTTGATAAAAATAACAACAAAAACGAAATATAATACCATTCAAATTTTATATTTGATATGATTTTATATAAAATTGGATTTCCTTATATAATACTACAATAATAAAATGTAACACATAAATATTTTTATAAATTGGTAATAAAATTCGTAAAAATATTTCTACTTGCAGTGTAATTAAATTCTCCAAATATACTTCAGTTACCTATAAATATAATATATCGTAATTATTAATATACTAAATTAAAGAGTAACTAAAGTACTTCCTAAAATCAATCTTAATTTCCATGTATATAAATTTTGCCCTTATATACATGTCGTTATAACACTAACTAGCGATTAAGTTGTTAAACGTGCTATTAATCGTTCTTAAATGTGCTATTAGTCGTTCTGAAATATAATCGTAAGCTCATTGTTATTGTCGTGCTTTTTATTTTTAATAATAAAATTTTATACAATACTTTCCTTTCAATTCTGTACTTGTACATTATTGTTTATACTTCTTTTTCGGCAAATCCAAAAGTTTCATTTATTTATATCTACTTTGCAAGTTACATCTTTCTCAACGATCATCATTCATCATTTGAATTAAATTAAAAGCTTTTTAGAATGAAAATTAGAATGTTATCCTCTTTTAAATTGTTTTTTTTTTTTGTAAATTTTTAAAATTATTACAGGTGTTTATAAGATACTGTATTAGATTTTGAAATAGATTATAATTATTAAATTACATTATTAAATTAAATTAAATTATTAAATGCAAATTATAATTAAAAATAATAAATACTAATTTTTCTTATTATATTTATTATCATTATGTTTTTAAAATTATTTATTAATTATAAGGTAAAATATAAAATAGCAATGAAATAAAATTCAATAGCATAAATTCAAATTAGATACTTATACAATATATTTTAAATAATTTACAATCCAAAGCAATTCTTTACTAAATTTTTTTTAGGTTATTAACATTACAAATTAGATAAAAAGTTTTAAATTTTCTATTTAAAATTGATATATCATTGATTCATTTTTATTTTGCGTATTATTACATTATACTGTATTCCTTTATGCTTATTATGTACTGTATTAGTAATTCTTATTGTCTATTCAAAAACACATATTTGTAAAAATTTTTTAATAAAATTAGAAAATAATTTGAACATTAAGAAATTATATTTTGGATAAGAATTAGATATTTTTGATAAAATAAGTCTATTGTACGAAAACTATTTTAATTTGCTAAACAATATTCCAATAAAGACTATTTTCCAATTTCCTATATAAGCACCAATTTAATTCAAATCAAATTGAAATAAAATTCTTATGTAATCTGAAAATTATACGATCAAGTAATTCGAAGTTAAAACTCGTGAAACTTGTTTTTTTTTTTTAATTATTAAATGTAGTGATTACTTGCTATGAGATTTTTTTTCAATTTCAATTATCAGTTGAATTTTCAACTATTTATAAATTAAAAATGTATATGCATATATTGTGTACATTAATTAAATTCAATTATAAATTTTATATTTGCATAACGAAAGAACTCAAATGATTTGAAGGATTAAAGATAAATCAAGAGAAATAATGTAATTAAATACTCAAAACAGACGGTTTTAACGGAATTCGGGCTTTGATAGTTTACAGATTTTGACGATTAATTATTACAAAATTTTACACTAATCGTAATTGTTTTTTAAGATAGTTTAATATTGATAATACGAATTAATCGCTTCTTAAGATATACGCACAAAGATTTTTGTCAAAATACCTAAGTCAAGACGAACGACAAATGTTTAATCTTTTGATACAGATTTGAATTATAAATTCATAAATTAATTTTAATATAGTTTGAAATGAGACTTAAATTATGTAGTTAAATCTTAATATGACTAAAAAATTACTTCTAACACTTATTTTTATATATTATTAAATATGTAAGTCAGATAAGAATTAAGAAAGTACTATGACTCGTGCATTTTTCATTCGAATAAAGAAATTTTAAAAAGAAATTCTCTTAGATATTATGTGTCTATGTAATGCTATTAAATTTGAATCTTTTATATATCAATGCACTTATTATAGATGCAATTTATTAATCTAAAATGTACTATATAAAACCCAAATGCCTAAGATTTTTTTATTAATTTAATTTTTACTTTTTAAGCACCTGTATAATTTTAATTTTTATATTTCAGCCTTATTATTAAATCTTGTAACAATGATTTTAATATAAAATATGATCAAATGTGTTCTAATACTAGAATCTTGTTAATTTATAGCACTAGTCTTATAATTAAATGTAAATCAGCATAAACAAAATTTCAAACTTATTGTATTTATTGTACTTAGTTAAATAGTCCAAATATAATTATTCATCTTTAATCAAACTTATGATAATATTTATCACGTGGCTTTAACATTTAATAATTCATCGCGATGAGGCTTACGCAACCAATCAATAGACTCGTGATGCTTTTTGAAAAAGCGAAAGAGAAAAGTGAAGTATTTTTCATTTATAAAATAGTAGAGATACATATTCTGTGATCTTTCGGGTGGTTCATCACGAGTTTGAACTTTACGTAAACTCAAAGAGATGTTTCTTAGATCGGTTCTGCATGTATATGCTTTTGAATTTTGATTTGCAACGTCTGAAACGTGATTTCCCTTTCTCTCTCTCTCTCTCTCTCTCTCTCTCTCTCTCTCTCTCTCTCTACCCGATCAATATAAAGGTAATGAGCTTATCCGAATAAAATGTATATATATTTGCAATTCTCATGTATATGGGCATTCGGAAAAGTTCACAGCGTTGTTAGTTACTTTTGTTACTTGAGTCCATACTCTGGATGTTTTAAGAGTGTTTGTTTTGGCCATTGAACTTTTCTCATTTCATGTACGCGCGCAGATGTTATCGTTTGTAAAAATTAAAATTGGCAATAGTTGGAAGATTTCTTGATACAGCTTTCAATTATTGAGACAGCAATGATTGAAGGAACACAACGTAACGGGATTTTAGGTTTGATATAAAGAATTTAATTTTCTCTTGAATAATTATCGAAACTTAATTCTTTATAGTAAAAATGTAAAATATCATTACATATATATTAATAGATTTAATGAATGGCCTAATTAATTAATGTATTAATGAAATACATTTCCAAAAACTTTTTAGAAGCATAATATATTTTATTATTATAATACAAATACTATGTAAGTTATAACGAATGAAAATCAATCCTAAATTTATTTTAGTATTACTTTTGTGTGAATTAATTTTAATTATTATATTGATTTCAATATTAAAAGATAATTTGGGTTAATCATACGACAATAAAAAAAAATATTACAAGTCCATACCATGAAATAAATTAAGTAGAACATATATCTTGTTAGATTCCTCTTATATAAAATGTATTATGAAAAACAAAAAATATATAATGAATTAATATATATTAATTTTGAATCTAATTAATTTATACCGATTTGATCGTAAGAGCTATTGTTTGCCAACAAAAATAATTTATTAAATATTCAAATACGTTATATTGTTTCTTTACAAAACTCCGTCACATTACTGTACATCACACATTATTTTTGTATTATCGCGATCTTGCATATATAACACTATGATATTATAAAGACTTTTATACTGTTCTGGAAAATACATTTTATTTTTTAGAATTTTTGGCTTTGTAGTAGTGTATTATATATTATATTATTTATGGAAAATATACATATATGCATATACGAATTTTTACATTGAATCTTAATGGAAAAAATTTTGTTATTCGATTTATTCATACGACGTAAATATATCTTTGAGAAATAAGTAATTGTACATGTATCAAGATTATTAATAATATATTCATTTAGAATTATACATAATTTAATAGATTTGTTTATTTTACATTTAAAGATATTTAATTTATAATTATATATATGTTTGTTTATTTATTTGTGTGTGTGTGTGTGTGTGTGTGTGTGTGTGTGTGCGTGCGCGCGCGCGCATGAATGTATATAACATAGTATGTCTTCATATAACTTTATCAAGAATAAATATTTGCAATTTATAGTCTCTGAACTAATCAACAAGGTATAAATAAAATCAAAAATAAAAAAAATACAATTTCAGCTTTTGCTTCAAAGTGTGTTCCAGTTTTTTATTTAGATATATAACAATCTTATTTCAACTATAAGATTCAATTTTGAACATTAAATTACGTTATTGAATCTAAAATCAAGTACAATCTATTACCAATCAATTTCATTTACATTTTATTTAAATTCAATAGAATAAAATTTCCTATATTGCCATTTATGAATGTTCTTATTTTCTCACAATAACCCCTCATTTTAAATAATATAACAGTATTCTAGATCTTAATTGCCATAATAATTGTTATATAATTTATATAAACTTTATATAAATATATAATATTTAAACATAATGTAAATTATTCTAAGTTAAATATTATTAAATTCAGTTAAATCTAAATTAAATTCAGATAATAATATTCACAATTTAAAAGAATTAACAAAGGTTTTTTAACATTGTAATAATTTTATATAATTAAAATGATTACAATGGATACTAAAATGTATTACTTATTTTAATTTTATCTTATCTTTTGAAAATTTAACAAAAAATTTATAATGTAAAATTTATTTTACATGAAATATTGATATTATCTATATAATTGAGTACAACTAAAATTATAAAAATCAAAGTTTTAATTGATAATAATTAATTTTGTATGGGATACAAAAATAAAATAATTCTTTAGCTTATCATAGTAAGATAGAGAATAGTTGCACAATGCGGTTTTATAAAAATTGCTGAACTTTGATTGATTTAATCCAAGGACAAAACGAATTTATGGAAGCAAACGTATGGAAGCAAACGAATAACTCAAATAAATGAAGTCTTATCGTTGGTTTGAATTATAAGTATTCTTCATAAATTTCTAAAGGACGCTGAAAAGGACGTAGTTCAATTGAATATTATCCATTAATTCATTGTAACGAGTCCAAGTGCAAATTATTATGAAAAACAAAAAATAGAAGCTAATACAAATTTTTTTATTGATAATATAATGATTCAATGAATTTTATAAGGATTATTAATCATATTTATATAATAATTAATATTCTTTATAAAAATAAGTAAAATTTATAAAATCTGTATACATATATTTTTATATACACATCGATATTTTTATAATAATAATAATGTACACAAATACAAATAGCAATGTAAAAGAATATCTAGGATTTGATAAATGTAATAAATATCATTTATATTAAACATATTATACATTAACTATATTATAAATAAAATAAAGTAGAAATACACATGTAAAAATGATTAGTTTTGAAGTTGCTATTTTTCTCTTTATCCAAATCATTTTTAATAAATACTTTTGTTATCCTTTATTTATATCTTATATAGAAGTTTGAACAAAAATTATAATTTTTGTTATTTATATCTTATATAGAAGTTTGAACAAAAATTATAATTTTCTATACTATATAAATCGGCTATACTAGTATAAATCCCTATCACAATGTCTGTTTTTTTCCTCGTGCCCTTTCACTCTCTCATAATTGACAGTCGCCCTCATTTTCTAGCTCACAATTGCAAAAATACTTTAGTACAACGTGCTCGTTACTTTTTTTTTAAACTTTCTTTCGTGAATTCTAATACAATCATTAAAATATCCTATTAAAATCATAGTTTTAATAAGCAGGAGATTGTCATAATTTAACCATTATTAAGAAAGGAATCCATTTTTTCTTTTCTATTTATTAAGCTTAGATATTGTTCGTCCTGATTTTATAATTATTTATTGTTCGAAATTTTTATACTGTAATGATGTATATTTATAAATTTTCTTTTGTTACTCTACAAATTTGTGATATACAGAAATTTTATTTTTGAAACTATATTTCTTTTTGTCATTCATTTAAAGGAACCGAATTTAACGTATAAATTTTAAGTATTTTTAAGAAAATTTTATAATTTATGATCCTTATTTATAATGAAAATAATATAATTTCGAGAAAATATCAGTGTTCTACGTATTGTAATAATTAAATTTAAGTTAATCAAATTGTTTTAAAATTCATTTCATTAAAATGAATGAAATAAAAATAACTGGAACAGAAATGTTTAATAAGAAACGATAACTTTTTTTAGTAACTATATTCGTTAATAAAATATTAAGAAAATCTAACCTTACACATCTAATCTCGGTTTTACCCATTAATATTATTTATGAACAACCCGTTTAGCTGATTACTAATAAAAAAACTATGATTTGATTACAGTAATATTTTTATAGTTATAGAAATTCAAGATTTTAATATCATCATATTAAAATAATTATTTTATATCATATATATATATATATATATTATATATGGTGGAATTATACATAATTTATTCACTTATTTTATTACCTTTCAAGCATATAAATATTAATTGTAACTTTAGTATACATTAATTATTAAAATTTTAGAATATTTTAAGTGAAAAAAATAAATGATATCTAATGTCAGTACGTGCGTAAATACTTTAGAATGTAATTATTATTAATTACTATATTTAAATCTAAGATAAATGTTGTAAAGTTATTTATTGACAGATTCATTTTTTAATTTTGTATACATTACATGACATTTTTGTATTCGTTTATTCCTTGGTTTATTCGATTCTTTTTTTCATATGAAAATATATAAAATTTTAACCTACTTTTCCATTTATAACTCATAGAGATTTGTAACATTAAAATAAATTTAGAAACATGAAATTGTTAAATTAAATAAAAATATACCATACTAATACATAAAATTGTTATGAGAATACGAAGAGAGAAACAGCACTTTTATTCATAAAAATACAAATACTTAAATAGATATCCTCATTTAAAATAAATGGAATCATAAATAAAATAGTAAAATACTAGGAATTAATCGAAAATATTAAATAATAATTATTTTATCTAGAAGGATTATAACATAATTGTAATTTAAGTTTATACATTTTAATTTTGAAACATAATCTAATTTCATTATGTGGCGATTTAATATAGGAACTAAACATTTTCTAACAAATAAAAATATTTGAATTTAAAATTATAAAATTGTTTAAATTATCAGTATGAATAATATTTCATAATTTCTTGTGTGAAAATAAATTGTACTATTTATCTGAAAAAATTATGTAATTTTGGTCATTGATAGTTTTTAATCAAATAGATAATCAAATGCAATTTCTTGCTTTAGTAGATTATTCTGCTTTAGTAAATATTTATTTAAAATTTCTGCAAGAAAATGTATGCTATATATATATTAATAATATAAATAAAGAATGTACACATTTTTATAGTTGAAACAGATAAATTTAAATAATTTTTATTATTCAACCACACTTGTTATTCAGTACTACACATATTCTCACATTATACTATCATTTGTTAAGTGGATACTTTGTAGAATTACTTTATTTGTATATAATATAAATTAGAACAAGAGATATTTAATATATATATATATATATATATATATATATATATATATATATATATAGATTATATATTATAATATATATAGATATTTAATACATAGAGATATTTAATAAAAATTATAAATGTTTGAAAACTTAAATGATTGTTTTAATCTTCATGCACAAATAAATAAAAAAGAAGTACTGTCAAAATAATACGACATCCATGATTTTGCTTATAAACTTAATGAATATATTAGTATTCATAAGATAACTTGTGCACATAAGAAACTTTTCAAAATGAATTTTCGGCTTTTTCTAATTACTTATACATATTAATTTTATAAATATTTCTATATCTAACCGAAATTCAATGACAATAAAAATGGTATTTGTCATCGTTTTATACTTTTTTGTACTTAATCGGCATTTCTGATCTTGATTGATATGATAATCGTACATTATGATAGATAATGTAATATACTTTGTAATATGTCGGTTTTTATTGAGTATAGTGAATAACGGTCATAACTAAGGCCAGAGGCCGATTCAAATGAGCACCATTGTTTCCTGTAGAAGGGAATTCATAGTTTCTTCTTCATTTCTACTTTCTGTAAGCTATATGCTATCATACGTACTAGCATATTCTACTTTTGAATTGCTTATTTGCCCATATTGATTATAAATTTATATTATTATATGGGTTCTCTATTTTTATAACTGGAATTCTACTGATTTAGAATTTAACTGAATTAAAATACGGTAGTGTTTATTAAAAAACAATGAAAATTAATTATAAATTTAATTTAATTATACATATTAAAATTATAGATATAATTCTGGTAATTGATATAATTATTAAATGATAAAGTATCATTTTTACATTAAAAATTAAGTATTTCATGATGTATGGGCAATGTTCTGGATATGTTAATCATTGTTCCAAATTTATAATATAATTGATTATGAATATTTGTTTTTGAAAAAGATCAAGTAGCAATAATATGACTGCAGCAACATTAATTTATATTTCATGCAAAAAATATTAAAAAAAAAATGTTTCAAAATTATTTCAAACTAATATTCGATCACCAAAAAGAAATTTTAAAGTATAAATCATTATTCAAATTAATGAAATTCAAATCAAACCTAACTTATTTTTATTAAGAACTTTTAGATTTGAATTATCAATTTAACACATATTTAAGATTAATTAAAACGTATGTTTTCAAAGATATGAGTTACTATTTAAACTTCTTTAAATTTATTGATTACAAACTTCTCAAAAATACCATATGATTAATTCTCCCATAAAATATCTACCTACATACATTACAATTATATCAATGTTTTTATAAATAAAAGGAAAAGAATTTATGTATACATATTGAAAAATTAATTCCAATGATTTTATTTGTTTACTTTAATTTAATTTTGAATGTAATTGTAAATTATTATCGAATGTTTATTCAAACAATACTTTAAAACACTTCAAAATATCTGCAATAATATAAGTAAATAAAAAAAAAAACTTTATTTGTCTACATACGGTTTACTTCTGATCTTTTCTCTATCGCTATTTTCTCATCCTATTTCTGTCTATATTCACAGTTGAACGCTTTGTTTTCTTATTACTTGTATTATCCTGAAATCGAACTACTAAGAATAAGAAAAGATGACGGTAAGAGAAAGGAAAATAGACATTGAAGTAGAAAATTTTTATTATCCGAGAGTTTCACATTAGCTCGGACTTTTCTTCTAATGCATCATTTCTATAGATTCATGTTATCCGTTAGATTATCCTGATAATTGTTTACAGACACAAAATGTAAAAAAATGATAGATGTTTCAATAACAAAGATAAAGAGATGGAGAGAGAGAGAGAGAGAGAGAGAGGGAGAAAGAGAGGGGGGGGGGAGGAGAAAAATAAAAGGAGAACAATATAAGTAAATTATAATATAAAATAGACGAAAAAGCATAGATTTTTAAATAATTAAATTATATTATTGTGATATTTAAAATTCAACAACTTTTTGGAAGAGTTCTGAAATTTTTAAAATCAAACGAATTATTAATCTCCACATATTTTTAATTTTATTGTTAATATAAAAAATATATACTTATTTAGTGGGCGATATTTTTAGAATTTTAAACGGCAGTACATTTAACTATAATATAAAATTCAAAATTTATTCTATAATTCAAATATTACATTTCCAGGAATCAGTAGAACAGAAGCCTCATAATGAACATTTATTAATTTTTTACTTATGCTTAGCCTAAACATTAGAAATTAACTATTAACTTCACATTAGAAATACGTTTTATTACTTAAATTATAGTTAATTTAAATTACAATAAATTAAAGAAAAATTTTAACCGAAATAAATAGAAAATATAACATAACTTGATTATCTCAGAAAAATAAAAACGAATTATTTTCACTGGAATTACATTATTGAATCATATGTTACTATTTTAACCGCACAATTATGAATTTTACATGAATTTTAAAAAATGATTAATTACGAATAAAAAAATATTTGAAATTCATTCATTAAATTTAAATTTAATCACTATAAAATATCAATATAATTTATTTTACAATCAAAAATGGAAAACAGATTAACAGTTCATTAACCGAATTAAGACTTTGAAATTAATATTTTTTTATATAACATGAATTACTTTAGTTGTTATGTAAGAGTATCGTATAATTGTGCTTTCCTACTAATAGTAAATTTATATACTTTTTAAGTAAATATTCTTTGTTGTCAGTGTATGTTTTCCATTTTTTACTGTATTTTAATTTTTCATAATTTTTATATCTATTATTCTTAATTCTAATTTAATTAAGAATTCTTAGTTTCTATATTTATAGAAATACTTATTACAATTGTAATTGGTCAATATGACTAAAAATATATTATTTATTTACCTTCATTAATATAAAATTTATGTAAAACTATCATTGACGAATGAAATAAAATATTATGCTAGTAAAAGGTCACTAAAATATATTTTCAGCCAATCTTGTATATATGTGCTTATTTCCGTATGAAGGAATGATCGACCTAAATTGATTTAAAAATGTCATTCTTCTCTCTGTTTCTATCATTATTTACAGTTCATAAATTCGCCTTTAAATCTAGAGAAAATTTCTGTATATAATATGCAACAAAACATAAGAACTTCATCAAATATCAATGATAAACGAAGCGATGGTTAAGAAAAGATTTTCTAAGTGTGAGTGTATTGATCAATCAAGAATCAAGAAATTTACAGTCATTCAGCTTCACTTAATTGTAACAATTTTGTGCGTGCAAGAATACTTCAATAATAAAGAATATACTTTAATACCTGATATTTATAAAAATTTAACTACATCTTAATGTCAGTGTAAGAAAGTATTTAAAGGACACATATTCTGAAACGTGTAAATATAAAATAGGATGAAATTTAAGATATTTGTTTTAAAGTGAATAATTGTATATTTTTAAACTGCACACGATTTTGTCACACTGCATACTATTTTTAAATCTATCCTTTATTCAAATGCTAACTTTAATAGGATGAGTTCGATAATACTTTAATTAAATTAGAATTTCAACGAGGATAATGAAAAATTACGAATTTATTTTGAAATATTGATATTTCATTGTTGTTCATTCTGCAATAAACGTTTATTTTACTTTATTAACATACATTCCTTCCCCCTTTTTCTATGCAGTTTAATTAATATTACTATATTTATTTCCATTTAAAATTATTACATAGATCAATATGTATAAATAGTAAAATATAAAATATATTAATTAACTAATACATTAT
This sequence comes from Ceratosolen solmsi marchali, assembly GCF_000503995.2. Classification (NCBI taxonomy): domain Eukaryota; kingdom Metazoa; phylum Arthropoda; class Insecta; order Hymenoptera; family Agaonidae; genus Ceratosolen; species Ceratosolen solmsi. The sequence continues at coordinate 16,192,072 of NW_011948412.1, read as the reverse complement.
TTATATATAAACATATTTTTTCTTATATAAATATATATTTAGATTGAATTGTCTCTCTATATTTTTCACTAAAATTTATTTATTTGATCATTTTAATATCTTATCTATGTATCTAACAATCTGTCAATTGGTCAATGTATTTATATATCTATCCGTCAGTTGATTTAATCCAAAGGCGCTGCTATATTTCCGTATATCTTTTCATTAACAAAGCACAGAAAATGGATAAAAGAAAATTTCGTTATCGTTCCCATGGTTTTGGTTATTCAATGAGTCGAAAGTTTTAGCGATTTTTTTTTATAAAATATAGAAACAATATTTAAATCGTTAAGAATTAAAAAATATTTTAACATATTTATGGTTGATAATATTGCTTACTATTTATTAAATTTCTTTTCAATTATTCTATCATCGTATCTTAAGGTATATGTTTTTAACAATAAATAATAACCATTTTTTAAAGTGAAAATTATTATTGTGATAAGAATGCAGAATACCTAATATTTATTTTTATATAAAAATTTAATTACAAATTCATATAACAAGTTTATATTTATTGGCAATTTTGTTTTCTGCATATTTCACATAGAATGAATATTAAAATTAACGTTTACATTATTTTTTAAATAATAACTAAAAATCTACTAATATAATTACACAAATGTCTAAAAGTAATAATAACTTGAATTATATATTTTCGTTTTGTATATAAGACCATCAGAACAATTACTTTTGAAACACTTTTCAATTTTGCTCAAAATTTATTTTATAATAAGAAATTTTCTCAGGTCACTATCAGATTGATGTAAAAAAGCTTTTGTAAGGAAAAGGGAGGAGAATGATGCTGATGATACGATCAATCTAAAGTCTAGACAGGTGTCAAAGATCGATTGGCTTTGATTACATAAAATGTCTAACACCTCTTCAGTACTATATATGGACCATTCTGCCTCGAAAAGATATTGAATTGTATTTGCCTAGAAAAAATATTTGAAGAAGTATTTAAATTTTTGGAGCATGCAAATATAATACGTTCCGTTACTAAAATAGGAAAAATGATAATTTAGAAATTATAGCAACGATATTTATAATAAATAATTTAAAATTTTTTTTAATACACTTCTATATATGTAAATATTAATTTCATTTAATACCGAGAATATATGAAAATTCAATTTTTATTTTAAAATTTTATTTTTTTAAATAAATGTACCATACATGAAAAATAAAAGCTAATATTGTTTCATAATATTTTAAATCAAAATTAAATTTTCAAGGTTTCACATATGAAATCACCTACATACAATAGAAATATATACATCAAAGCCTTTTTATTATTATATTTAGTTTATAATTCTCAAAAAAAAGAATATATGGAAGTAATTTTTCTTTTATTTAAAACTAATTTTTAATAACCAAATAATTTGAAATAGTTTTCTAATCTTACAGATTTTAGTTTTTTTTTTGTTAAAACTCATTTTTCGAAATTGAAATTAATAATTCTTATTTTCGCACATTAAAAAATTAAATACAATAAATCAATTAATATTCCGCATAAATGTATATGTAAACAAATACGTTTGTAATTATGTGATAGGATATAATATATATATATATATATATATATATAAATTATTCATCATATTAACTAAATTAAATTAAATTAAAAGAAATGAAATTATCTAAAATTTGTATATGTGAGTATCTAAAGGAATACATTTGCTATCAACAAATATTGTTTAACTGGTTACATAATTCATGAGTGATGAGCTGAAATTTATTAAAAAATAAATTTATGAAAATTATAGAAGAAAATACCTCAAACTGTTGAATGAATAATGTACTGATGACTACTTCCATATAAGCACTTGCGTAGGTTTTTGTACGCATACGGATTATATATATAAAATACTTTTTGCCAACGAACTATAATAGTAGCAGCTTCTTATGAAAATCAACGATGATGCTGACCGTTAAAATGCTTGGCGTTTATGCGCTATCAAAATCTTATCAAAACTAATCTTAACGGCACACAGAATTACG
>NW_011948412.1:16158639-16190019 GCF_000503995.2 Ceratosolen solmsi marchali | reverse complement strand
CTAAAGCACTAAAGCCAGACGATACAGAGTGCCAAAGATCTTAAATGTTGGATCATCCACTATTATCGGTATTAAAATATGATTTCAACTTGAAATTATTCGAGGATTGTATTTTTTTCAAAATTTTTTAAAAATCAATTGACGTAAAAACTTACCATTTTCCGGAAGTGAATTAGGATCGATGTACATACAGCTTAGTCATAATGAAAATTCATTATGGAATGTTCAGACATTGTCGAAAATGTAATTATTTGTTATTTTGTGCTAAAAATTTATTATTCTTCAGATTGTTTTACACAACCATTAAAAATGACCTTGATATAAAAATATCAATGATTTACCAATATTATTTTTAAATTCATCAATCAAATAACAAAAACACTTTATTATTCGATGTTTAAAATAAAAATATTATATTAACATTTTCAATTATAAAACATTTATTAGAAAGATAATTTAGATAGATAATTTTTAAATTATTTTTTTATTACTGCTAATTTTACAATTTTAATTTGTTTATCTAAATATATCTAAATATATCTAAACATATTAAACAGAAATAACTTCAATGTTATTTTGCGAGTATGGTGTATTTCATCTATATTCATTTTGAAAATATTCAAAATGTATATGTTCGATTTTTAAAGGTTTAGTTTATGGCTCGAACTGCCAATTCAATAGTTAAGTAGATTAGTCTCTCGGCAGGATAACTTCAAAGGAAATAATAAGTGATATGGCTGAAAAATATCATGTATTTAGTAAAACAATGTTTATTATTGTAAAAGATTATAATAATATTACACTGTTGTGTAGAGAGAGATAATTATATAGAAGTAATGAGGGTGTGTTCTTGTATTCTTGAATAATTGTAGCTTCCATGGATATGACTGAGTATCTTGAAGTTGAGGTAATGCTGATGTTGTAAATATCAGCTGGTTTAGTCAATCAATCATGCTTGTGAGGTAGCATGAGAAGATGGTAGTTGAATCAAGTACGCTTGATGTATGAATAACTATATTTGATATGGTGTAAGATGTTTAATGGAATATGATAAGTAATCAATTGTGTCTTGAATTATGCAAGGGGACAGTAGAAGAATCTAGTCAGAGGTAAGAGTGGTTAATGGTAACATTTTAAGCTGTTGAAGGATTTGATAATCTGTAGTTATAGTCTATTAGTCGATCTGTTGTTGTCCTTCCTTGACAACGTGCGTATATCACAGTGACACTTGTGTCAGCTGTTGAGGGCCTGTACGATGTCGAGGGGTTAGTTCGAGAGAGCGTAAGTGTGCCCAGGTTTTTCTTGTGCGAGATGTGACTAGTTTATTTATTATTATAAAAAGATGTATCTGGTGAACTGCAGGCTAGATGTATTAGTTGCTGTGTAATTGATGTCCCCTTTGATTACTATTCCAATTGGCTTCACTGTAATGAGCACTAAATCTGCCGATTTTACTTCATTAATGCACACGTGTATTATTAACTAGACTGCCGAATATATGGCCACGTGTTGTCTTCACAGTATACTGAAACACTGAGCGGCAATTACACTTGATTGAGCGCGGAGTGAGATTACAATGAGCCTTTTGAATACACCCACGAACCGAAGGCTTGATCGTTCGAAAAGTAGGTGCAATACCCTTGTGTGATCTTATAGTATATTAGATTTCATGTCGTAAAACTTGCTCGGACTTGCCGAGTTTTGTTTATAAACATTCGCCCGAGTGCGCGTTCCGGTCCGAGCGCGCGTGCCGTGCGCCGCACAGCGCGTATGCCCTACTTTTTCTTAAATTTTCATGGAAATTCATGGAACTGCATCAATCTCGAACAGTACACTTAATTCATTATAAAGGCATAAATTCTACATAGTAGCCAAATAAATTATTTCTCCCTTAAATTATATATAAATTCACATCGTGTAAAATAATAGTTTGAGAATTATTTAAAAAAAGGTTTGGGAATAAATAAATATTTATTTTTATTAAAATTCTAAGTAAAGTATTCTTAATAAATAAAAATGGTCAACAGTAAATAATTATCTATAGAAATTAATATTTAAATATTGTAATCATTTCCAATATAAATATGCAAGATATTATTTATTTTAGAAAATGAGAAACAGCGATAATTTAGGTGTTAATAATAACATGAAATACAAACAATATCTTCCCGACATATTTAGCTAATTATAAATAATTATTTATAAATAACTAAAATAATAATATAATGTAAGTATATAAAAATTAAAGTAAAATAATTTATAATATTAATTTTTTTATTTAAATATTTTACAATATCTTTATAGATGTCAAATTTATTCAAATTATTATTGGATTACTAAAAATATATTTCATTAAAAATTAAATCTATTCGTAAAATCTATGCGTTCATCGTTATTCAATTATATTCAGTTAAATATAAGAAACACATATAGAATAAGTGTATGGCGTTGTATCTGTAAGAAGAATTGAATTTTCAGAAACGATAAGTACAATATAAAATTTTATCATAAGTATTTCTTTACTTAATGGAAATTTCATTGTCTCAATAGGAATTATTTTTTGAATGATTATAATTAAATTTTTTTTAATTTTCCTAATAATTTTGTTATTTTAATAATATTTGCATTTGACCACTTTAGAGTATTGAATTAGAGTTTTAGTAAATAAATAATTCATATTGCCATAGCTGTTTACGAAATCTACCAAAATGTCATCTATAATTTGAAGCTATTTCGTAAAAAAACGTGATGTTCCGTTAAGCGACCAGTGTTTTGTTTCTGCCTCCTATTTTCCATTACTATTCTAATCTTTCTCTAAGATATTTAAGATAATATATTAATAATATATTAATGAAGATAATATTAATGAAATATAAATTTTGTACGCATTCAATTTATTAATAATGTTTACATGTACTATTCAATCAATAAGAAAGTATATTATTAATCTTTAATTCAAACCACAGCGTATAACATTGAATATAAATGTTATGATAAGAGTTTCAATTTATAAAATTATTACAAATAATAAATAATATTAAAATTCTAACATTAAAGAATTAACTAAAATAAAATTTATGGTATTTCAAATATATATAAATTTCTGTAAATAAAAATCCATAATTAAAAAATTCAATTAAAAAAATAGTAGCTTTTGTATAATAGTATTCTATATAATAATAGGATAAATAAAAGTATTTATTATAATTAAATATTGAAGTTAACTGTGAGATTCTTTTCAAGATGAATAAATAATAGTCACATACTATCAAATATAATGAAAAAGTAAAATGAGAGTGAAAACAATAATAGTATTGTGGGAAATGACGAATGAATAGGAGGATAATATATATAAGCTTACCACTTTAGTGTGGTATGAGTCTGTAAGCATTCAAATTTAAACCTGATAATGCAAATTCTCAAGAATTTACTTCTACGGGGATATCATTTTGGTATCTAGATTATGTTTGATATTAAAATTTGGATCCACTTTAATATTCGCTATTCGACCCATAAATACAACATTTGAAGATCTCATTAAAATATATCTCAACGTTTCGTCATGCAGATTTCTTTTACTTTTTAGATTTTTGTTTTCTTTTCAAAATGTTCAACGATCTTATCTATAGAAGTACCGTTAAATGTATTGTAAAAATATTTGCAAACTAAAGCGAAAAATAAAAATTTTATAATCTTTATTTATTGTGCCAAGTATACTTTACTATTTAAGCAAAATCATTAGAATTAAAATACATAGACATTAACAATCAGCAAGAAGTCAAATTGTAAATAGATCTTGTTTGTTATTGCGATAATGTATATTTTATAACTCATTGTAATATTTCAAAATATAATATATTAAATTTATTTAAAAATTACTTTATTTGTATAAAATGTAAGGGCATTACATTTTAAGATGTTACATTTAAAGTGTAATAAATTAAAATTAAGCTTTAAAAACAAATAATTGAAAAAATTATTAACTAAGAGCGAATAATTATGAAATTATGAACCTTTAAAAAAATGAAAAAAAAAGAAAGAAATAGAGGGAGACGTGAATTTGTATCATCTGTCAAATTAAATACATAACATAGAATTATGATATTAAATCTTAATAATATTAAATCTATAGAAATTAATTTTTCTCATTATATGTAATCATGCATAACATAATGTAAAGAACATTTAGTAGTCGATCATGTTAATAGTATAAATTTACAATAAACTGTGGTACTTAATGTTTGTACTAAGCTAATGCGTGAAAATTATTTACTTCAAAAATTTATTTTGAAATTTAAGACTAATTTTAAGACTTCGGAAAATTTAATAATTTATATTTAATTCTGAATTTTATTATATTAAAACAACATAATATTCTAATATATACAATGATTTATGATATCGAAATAAGTATTTGATAGATTTCAGTACGCTCATTACTGAAATAGAAACAGAAAAATATTAGAATGATAAATTAATTTTAATTTTATAATGTAATCACCACAGAATATCAGAATTTATCATTTCATATCCGTCATTATAATTACATTTGGCTGTAAAATACTCACTGAAGTATGTAATTTTTCGGAAGCTGGTAATTATGTTTCTAACATATCGAGAGCTCTGTAAAGACTTCAATTCACAAAACATACAGTAGATACTGTGATAACAGATTATTATATTGGAGCAGCAACTGCCGTTAGTATCAGGAGCACAAGATTTCTGAGTGCCAATTGAAGGTTTGCGGTAGACGAAGTCGATAAGCCATCGACAGATAATAATGAACGTCAAGTTCCACTTGAATAATTAAATGTCAAAAGTTTCAGTGCAATGTACTTCGGTACGCTAATACAGTCTTACCATACCTCAAACATCGATTGCGTATAATCTCTTATTTTGTACGGTATGTTTCCATGGTACCAGGATACTTAGATCAACATAATTGTATACAAATGTTGATAAATAAGCATGTTATATATATATATATATATATATATATATGCCATTCATACCATAGGTAATTTTATTTTGCTATAATTTCATAAAATAAATGAAAATAAATTTTGAAATTTAAATATTAAGATATTTTTCTTATCCAAGCTTAATGGCATTTATTTATAAAATTTTTATAAATATTTTATTATAAAATATATAACGAGTTGTAATAATGTATATTATATATTTCCTATAATTTAATTTCATTTAAAATTTTTCTGGAAAACAATTAAATATGATGATTTAATTTGACGAACTTAATTATTAAAATAATAAATACTTCTATTATTATTAAATTAATTTGTATAGTCAGTATAGTAATCTATTATTTTAAGATCAAAATTTAAAAATGAAAACTATCAATTTATTATATTTTCGAATTAGAGGGATTACCTAAATTATATTAATAGGCACTGCTTATGGAATATTTAATAGCAAAAAATGCTTGTAATAAAGTTCTAAACGTGACACTGAGAACTTGAGCAAAAGTGTTTCTCGTTATGTAGCGAAAAAATATTTTTCTGAGACAATTCATTAGATATATTTTTCTTATTTATTGAATCACGTTAGAAATACTAGTTTGTACCATAATTGGTTCTATATTTGATAGTTCGTCAATTACTCATAGAACGATTGCGTAACAGAAACTTATAAGTAATGTCAATTTTAGCAATTCCATTAAATTAAATATTTATTAATTAAATGAGTAAGTATCTAAGTTATATATTAATATTTTTTATTAAATTAAATGAGTTGAACTAATGAATGAAAACTCTTACTCTTTTTTGAGTTGTCTGAAAATATAAAAATTTTTTCATTTTATACAATTTTTACTTATACTAATTTTTTTTAATTAGTGTATAAAATATATCATACCTTACTGTATATCTAGCAAATAAATTTTATGTCTTTCAAAAATGTAAGATATTCTTACATAAATTTATAAAACACTATTTTAACTACTTATTATTATTTTATAAGATTTCTATATTTTACACTGCTACTTTGATAATCGACTATATAATACAAGTATGTACTATTAATTGGCAACTAAACTATCAATAGTGCGTATTAAGAACAGATTTTTTAGATGTACATTATTTTCATTTTGTGCTTTATTCGATATAATAATGAATAATCATTTATTGCCTTCTATTTTAGTTCCACAGGCTTATCAATGATAAATATAAGGGCCAACAACTTCTCATAATATATGTTAATATATGTAAATAAATGCATAATTTTATGTACTATTACATAATAATTAATAAATAATTGATATAAAAAAATTTGTAATAAATAGTATAAATTTTTTACAAAATATTTTAATATCTATACCATTTTTAATTAATTTCTAAACTTGAAATGTTACTTACTAAATAGCATAAAGAAATTTCAAAAATTATAATTTAAAAAAAATTCTATGAAATTATGAAAACAATGCTAAATCTTATACTAAGATGTGTAATGCAAAATTTTCAAAGTCTAAACAATTCGATAGAATATTCAATAGAATTTTAATGCATAGAATAAGAAATAAAGAACAAATCATGGAGGATAGTGAGATCTTCATTATACAATGTCTATAATTTCATTTATCCAATTATCTAACGAGAAAGTACAAATTTTTAATTGTATACAATTTATGGTAAAAGCTCGCGTTAACATCTTCGTAATATCAACTGCTACTTTAAAACGTAATCCCTTAAGAATTTTAATATGTAATACGGTACTGTATATACCATCCGTTAAAGAAAGATATTTAATTTTGTAATATATATATACATATATATATATATATCTTCTACACTTTGCAGCTTAAAAAAAGTTTTTCCATATTTCTCTATTTCTAAATTTTATCCTGAACTAGAACTTTCATGAAATATAAATTCTTATTTTTACTAATTTTAATACGATATAGATGTCCATATAATACGCTTGTATTTCTTGTACATTCGTAATTAGCATTAGGTAGTCTGAATTTCATTAAGAAATTTCAACACTCTTTATAAAAATTAGAATACCTTACTAAATACAATAAACAATTAGATATGGTTCGAGAATCATCGTTATCTAATTTTATTGAATGTTCACGAATCTCATAGTTTAGTACATAGTAATACTCAAGAAAAAATTCGAAGAAAAACTAAATAATATTACATAAAATATTTTATTGAAGATACACGTATTTGTTTAAATATATGTGTCTACAAGCATGCGTGCGTGCCTATGTGTGTAGTTGAAAAATAAATATTTTTAATTTCTTATTTTTAAGGGCGTTTACTATAATATATACATATATGAACGTTTATATCTACGTAGGCATCAATTAAATAACTATTAAAGCTATGCTTGTTTCGCTATATGTTATAGTAAATAACAATAGATTTAGTTAAATAAAATTTAGTTAAAGAAATGTATATTAAAAAATATTCAATAAAAAAATATAACTACAAATTATCTTTTTAAATTATAAATCCAAGTTAAAAACACACGCTATCGTAACAAATAATAGATGGATTCAAATCATGTGAATTATAATACAAAATAAATTGATGATTAGAAAATGAATTTGTAAAAATTAGAATGTTGTTTATGAAATGGTTGTTATGATATGGTTTAGAATATGAAATTAGTGATAATATTGAAATATTGACAAAAAGTATTAAATTTTTAAACAATTATTCTGAAGATATTTATACATAAATTTATATAGGCAAATCATCTATTTTTTAAATTTATCTTTATTTTAAGATTCAAATTTCTAAAATTTTAAAAGTTAAGTCAAGTAATAATTATACAAAGTGCCCAAATATTACAAGTTAAATTATAATTTGATTTGAAAATTATATCGAATACTTTAACATTAAAACTATAAAAATTTCAATAGTAAAAATAAAAACGATATGAAATAATAATACAAAATAATACAAATAATACAAAAAGTCAATTTCTAAGACCGAATAATTTATTGTGATTTTTGGGCTGTAAGTAATGATGAAAGCTATTATGAATATAAATTATAACAAATTCATATAAAACTGATCGTCCATTTCACTTTATGAAGAAGTTGTACAAAAAAGGAAAGTTCAGAAGTTGAGTATGTTTGGATATATATGAATTTTCAGTGGCTTATAATGATTTTAATAATACATTTTTGTTTTCTTTCAATGATTACTTATAGATACTATTTCTGATTATATTATTTGTATAAAATTGAAATATTAAGACAATGAAAAATATTATTAGCTAACTTACTATATATTTATCCTGGCTGAAATTTCTTAATGAAATGTTTTTATGAAAATACTGAATTGTACAAATAAAATAACAAATTAAAATATATATTACATTATTATTTTCATGAGAGAAAAAAAAAAGAAATATAATTTTCAATGTATAATAATTAATTGTAATGTAATAAAAATTGTAAATATATATTTTTTTATAATTTAAGAGAAATTAATTTAAATTCATTAAAAGCACAAAATGAATACGTAGAGATTGACATTACATTTGATTACAAATTATGATGATATAATATAGCTTAATTCAATTTATAGTCATAAACGATAACATAATAATGTTATAACATATAGTATAATAATATTAAGTCATAATTGGGGACATGATAAATTTAGACTATATACCATAATATTAGAATTTCTTACTACTGGCATCAAACTTCGCTTTACAAGTTTTAATATTTTTCAACAATTTTTCTTACATATAATAATAGTAAAGGTACACATTTTGTAAACTTCAATTTCATCTAATTACAATACAATCGCAACTATATTTTAATTCAAGTTTATTGTTAGAATTCTAGGTATTACTTAGATCAATATTTTTAAGCTTTCGAAATTGAAAATTACGACATCTCATAATTTTATTTTTACTATTTTAATTATAATAATCGTTGATGATAAGAGATAATGGATAATACTTAAAAAAGTAGAGTTATAATAATATGAAAAAACTTTATAAACGTATTTATTTTTTTACAAATTCATTGAACTTCCATTTAATTTTTATTTTAAACACTTAGCTTTAAAATTTAAAATACGTTTTTTTAATTTACATTAAGTATTTAAAACTATTTAAATAAGAAAAAGCGACCATTTTAATCAGCTATATTTTTATGTATATATTATGTATCAGTATTATATAACAATAAATAATAATTTGCATTAATTGAAGAAATAAGAATTAAATTTAAATACTATGAATAACTAATTCAGATTTCAGTTTTGACTTACATAAAAATTTCTTAATTTCTTTCAGTTTAAAGATTACTTTTAATAAACTAGCTAACTGCATACGAATTACTTATTCAAGCGCTTGAAACAAAAGTTTCAGTTTTGCAATGGGGTCTTTAAAAACTTTACAATAATTTATGGAAATCTATTTTAGCAGCATAACTTGGAATCAAATATAGAATTTTTTCTTCTTTTACCTAATTAAATATAAATTCCTGATACAGCAAATAAGTTATGATAACTCATTCATAGTTTTAAATCAAACAACATTTTATTAAATAATATTTATTAAATCACTCAACATTTTGCAATAGAAATCAGTAAGTTTATCTTAAATACATGCGAGATTGAAAAACTTGATCATCTTATAAAAGTACATATAAAAATGATTTTGATGATTTTGTATTGTTTGTATTTATTATATAAATAATTATTATTGTAAACTACGATATAACGAAGCACCTTGGGAGATATAGGATTAATTGCTAAGACAAGAAAACGACGTATATACTTTAAAGAAAAAATAATTCTATGTTATTTCGATGTTAATTTGAAGGTCTTGTAGAACTGTAAATATATGAAATGAGCGAAAATGTAAAAAATGTAAAAAAAATGAACGCCTATAAACTTCTTTTTCGTGATAAAACTCGTACTGCTTAGGCCACTTGACTGCGCACACATATGCTCATCGATAATAAAATCTATTATACACTATATATAAATATATCAAATAAATATATTAGTGACTACATAGTATTTATAGTGAGCAAAAAAATATAATACTGACTTAAATATCAAAACAAGATTCACTTCTAATTGAATAACTTTCAAATTAAATAAATTAAACATAGCTCCGCTTGTTATGTATGTGATGTATATATACAATCGATGGATAAAAAACACACTTCAATTTTTAAATTTAAGAAGATTTTTAATTATGTGTTATAATAATGTATCTTTGTAAATATTGATTATAAGTCATGCGCAAAGGAAATTTTACTAAACTCAATTTGATTTAGATTTTAAAGTCCAATTTTCTATAGAAATTATAAAAATTCTATAGAAAATATAAAAATTAATTATTGATAGTACATTAAATTAACAGTTTAATGTGCGGTAGATATAATTAAATATAATAAAATATAATATAATTAAATATTATAATTTGCAAATTATCATACTGAAATCATTTATTTTGTCACATATATAACGTAAGTAGTATTTTATTCTTCATTAAAATTATAATATTATAATTAGTGGAATATTATAGTATATAAAAATTGTGACTTTGCAGAATAAATTTTATATTAACTTAATATTTTTAAATTCTTTTTGAAGTTTACAATATATAAAATAATCAAAATACATCTTTTAAATTCAATTAAAATGTTCAAACGAAAACAAACAAAAATAAAAATATATAATAAAAACAGTACATAATTAATTTTCACAAAAAATACATTAAAAATCGGTAAAGTCAAGAATATAATAATAGAATTTTATGAAAATATTTTTATTTACTTACAATTCATTTTAATCAAACTATGTATTTACATTTTTAATAATATAAAAAATTGCTTGTAATTTGATAAATACACAATTGTACATTTGTAAAATGTAGAATTAATGTAGTACAAATTATATGTACTACAGGTTAGTGATATATATATATATATATACATTAAAAATTAAAATTAATATCTCCTCTTCGTTAATTTATTTGTAGTCAATTGTTAATAAAATTTCTATATTATAAAATTCCATACGTTTCATTATATTAGAATGTGAATAAAAAGTATAGATACCGTTACTATTAGGGACTTACCTATTTCTTGATCAGTATTTCTAATTCCAATATTAGATTTAAGTCATTAGACTTTAAGGAATTTGATAAAATTTTTTAAAGATTCATAAAAAATGAAAGAATATAAAGTATATATTTCTTATTGATACCTTCAATTTAATTACAATTTTTTTTACAGAAATATTAGTTTTTAATATCATTTGGTATTAAAAGTTAATTAAAATTAATTAAATAAATAATTATTTATTAATTAATTAAATTAATTAATTACAAATTAATTAAATAAATAAATCAAATAAAAACTTAATTAAAAATTAAGCTTTTATTCGAGTCATATAGATTATAAACACAATGACTTGATAGGGTTCGATACTATTCGATAGTTGAAGCTGCAATAATTTTTAATATATGTCGACAATATTTCAATGTAAATTCAGGTAAATTAAATAATTCATTTAATGAATCCGAACTTACAAGGAAACCAAATAATATTATTCTCTATGTATTACTTACCATTATTCCTTACCATTTATTGATACATCGATTATACACAAATTAGGGACTGCTTCAAAAATTGCTTACCTAAAACAAAAGGAACAATATGAATATTAATTACTTACATTATTATGATAAATTAACTTTATATAAAATTTTAATTATTATTTTTTATTCGCATAAGTTTTTAAATTTATTCATTATAAGATTATTTTTCTAACTGCATTATATATTTCTAAATAAAATATAATAATTTATAATATTATATTAAAGCTAAAAGCATAGTATACTTAGTATATTACTGAATATTTAATATATTGATCATAATATAATTATTAATTTATTACTAATATTAAGTTAATAATAATATGATATAATTATTCGATTCTGATGTGAAATAAAGCAATTGAAATAATCTCTTACTTTAAACGCTTCAAGTACTTATATTCAATTAGAATCATTTTATTTATAATTAGTATGTCCTCAAAAGAAAAAATTAGAAACTTTACAAAAGAATAAAACAATATTGACTATTAACTCAAACATTATATATTATATTAATAAGCTTGAAGTATTTTCATAACAGTCATCTCTACTATTTAATAAACAATGATAAATAGATACCACTAATTGAAATAATTTAGTAATAATATTGTATTAAGAAGAAGAAGTGTATGGGAGTATACATATATAAATATAAAAAATATTTCTTGTTTAGTCAACATCTGTAGTTCATAATTTAGAATAATTTAATAAAATCATAATTAATTCAACATCTGCAAAAACGATGATACACATTATTTGGAAAATTCATGTACTCTTAATATAAGAAATTACCTACCAGCCTTTTTTATACACTCCAATCCATTTTATAATGGAAATAAATGCTTGGTAAGCTACTTTATTACTTTGGTTAGTATGCCACTTTATTTAATACAACGAATATTCTTTTATATTTCAATATCATGAATTAAATGTTTTATTCGTGTGTGTAATTGATTAAAATCCTTAACAAAAAATTTATAAAAGAGTATGACGGAATAATTATTTTAATTAAAATTAATTTATATTAATTTATAAAATTAAAAAACAATTTATATTAATTGAATATTAAAGTTCTGAAACATAATTAATACTTGTAATACACAATTGATAAAATTTCTATAATACTTTGTGTTACAAGGTAATTAAGTTATAAATATTGTTAAATGGTAACTATAAAATTTGAAATCATATTTGAATAATATTTATATTGTTTTATAGAGTCTAATATGACAAACAAATATCTTTAATCAATTCCTTTACGAAGAAATATGAATATTTTAATACATTGTATAAGAATATTATAATATAATTTTTTAGTGAATATAAATATGTCATTTATTCATATATAAAAATTTTAATTATAAATATTTAACACGTTTTACAAATAATTATTTATCATTATCTTAATAAATGTATGCGGATCGTCATAATAAATTCTAATTGATATGAAGCAACAGCTTTTAAAGAATCTAATAAAAATCATATATAAAAAGAGAAAAATAGTCACTAATAATAATTTGTACTTTAATTTTAAGAAGTTATATTAATAAATTATACTATGTAATACTTCTGAAATCATCATAAAATACGGTACATTATAAACCAATTTAAATGTTATTAAATCATCCTAAGTATTACTAGCACTTGAATTCTGATTATTACTTATTATATGAATATAACAACGAATGAAATATTAATCAAACTTGCAAAGTTTTTAAATGAAACCATATGTATATAATTCTTTAGTCTCCATATTCTATTTAATCCATTATCTCACCGAACTAAATTGCAATTTAATACACAAAATTATAAGTAAAAGTTTTTTCATAATTATTGACTAAAATAATCTTATTATTGTTTATTTTAAAAATAATATCGTCCGTATTATACGAATGGATTATAAATCATCGTTATGATATATAATTTTCACGAAATTTTACATAAATTATATAGCTTACAGGTTTGCATGAAATCGCAATAAAATAATATTATTCAAGTTTGATTAAATGCTTAATTAAATTCCTTTTTTAAAAGCGTTAATGTGCAAGCAAATAAATAAGTTAAAGCATTGCCTCTCAAACATTAAATTGAATGCAAATGTTGCATTTTAATATTTGATATTTTATTGGTTAATAATTAGTAAATTAAATAAATTCAAATTAAAAATATATCTTTTAATACATTGCATTGGTAATAACTAAAGTCAATAAATATAACATTTAATTATTAGGATTTCAATACAAATTCCGATGTATACAATAAAAATGGAAACTCGTGTATTATAATTATATTGTAATTTATAAGTTAAAAAGTAAGATACATAGGAAATTATATAATGGATAGTGACATGGATAAAAATACGTACAAAATAATTTATTATAATTACTTATTATTGAGATACAGTTTAATAAATTTATTTATCCTAGATATGCAATAATGAAAACCTGTATTTAATTATCTTAGTATTCGTTTTTTTCTTGAATTCCTAATTTTTTTATGCACTATTAGGTACTTTAGTTAAAATGTTAATTTTACAAGACAAAAAAAAATTATTTAATTTCATATAAATGAACTACATTAAAATAAAGTGACTGTATATTTTAGTTACATTATGATTATCAGTGAACATAATTCAATAATGCACATTGAACTTTTTTTACATAATGCTTAATTTTGTTCTCAATCTATTATAAACTTTACAAGGTAAATGAAATAATAATAAATAATAATTAGTTAACAATAAAATAAAGAGAAATTTTACTTTAAAAAATCAACAGTAATTGTGAATAAATTATCAAATGATTACATTAAATAACAATACTTCAAGAAACAAACTCATTTTACATAAGATTATTTGCAAGAGATATTAGTAACGAAATTCATAATAGACTGTCTTAGAAAATTCTAATAATGAAAGTATAGGATTTAAGATTAAGACAACTTTTTATTCTGGATTATGAAAGTATACATATAAATTGTAATGAAATAAATAAAAATTCTTATTTAAACCTTCATATAATTATTAATCAAGAATTCATATTTATTTCTTGAAACACCCATGAGTTGAGTAGTAGTCATACTGTAAATAAAATTAATTATATATCAGTGACTTTGGAACATATAATAATATAAACCATAAAATAAGTTTATAAACATAAGCATATAATGCTATAAAAATGTTTTTATATTATTAACAAAAGTATTTTACGTACAAAACAAAATGTCTTTGCTTCTTGTTCTTTCAAATAATCACATTTCTTATGCGCATCTTCTATACATTTCGGATCGTTTATCTATGTCCACAAACATGTAAAGAAATTATGGATCTGAATATATTTTGCAATATAAAAATATATTCTATCAGTCTAGTTAATTAAATAATATTAAAAAACGATTATTTCAATGTTATGCAAGCAAAATAAAAATAATACGAAAAATAGAAATTAGTCAATATAATAAAAATAATCAAATTATTAAAAGAAATAATAAAAGCATGATTACCGTAACAGTTGTTTCTGTTAATTGAAAAATAACAAATCCCATAAGAATGACGATAAATAAACTATGACTGATCATGATGAAATATCAAGGCTTAGAAACGCAAACGCATTATATTTGTAAATTTCAACCTTAAATTACACATTTTATTAAATGTTACGTTTCGATACGTGATTGGATATAATCTTTATATCAGGTATTAAATACATAATTTATTACAAATTTATAAGATAAAAAAAGCGTAAAAAATAAAATCACTGAATAAATGCAAGTGAACATTTCATGATTAAAAAAGAACGTGTAATGTATTAATATAACTATTCTTTAATTATTATATTCCGAAGACAACACGTAACAACATGACCATATTAATTGCTTTGTTATTAATTGCTAGAATTTTTAGCTAAAATTCAGACCATATTTATCATGAATTTTTAGATAATAAAGTAATTGATCAATAAGTTAATATGGCGATCTTATTAATCTCATTGCATTCAAAGATACTATAATATATGTAATAAAATTTTAAAAATATACCATCATAATATTATAGCATGTAGCTATATAGCATAATAATTCATAATTCGGATAATTGGGAAAAGTTCAAATATGAATAATGTTTGGTACTATTTCTACTGCAATTTTTATCATAATAATTTTTAGTCGATTTCAATGGAAATAAGATTCTACCGATAAGTTATACTTCTTACTAAAGTACTGAATTTTAAATAAAAACAAATTAAAAATTTATTTGTGATATTATAATATTAGTAATAAGTCATCATATACAAATATTTATTGACTTTGTATTCTTTTGTGTAAATAAACATGATTAATGAATAATAACAATAAGGAACTTATGCCGATATCATTTATTTATTCAAGAAGTTTACAATAATTTTTAACAATTTCAAATTCATCTACCATTACTTATTATTTGATGTTCATTAACATTTAACAATTTACATGTACTAATTGCAAAAACTATATCAGTTGTGGAAGCAATGATGGCTTTTGTAGTACTGCAACTGCAATTTTACAAATCGCTGTTATTATAATATATAGAAGTATATTTAGTATTGTTAATTTATATTATAAATTACGTACAAAGCATTGATGTTTGTCTTCTGCGTTTTTAATATGGTCGCACGCTTTATGGGCATCGCTTACGCATTTTGGATCAACCTAAATAAAAATAAATTGCAATAGATAAATATTTAAAAATTTTAAAGATAGTATTTACAAGTTTTCATTCTCTATAATAATGTTTATAAACGAGAATTCTTTATTTATTGCAAGATTCTCAACGAATGTACATTTTATCGAAATTTATTATTTAATTAAAAATAAATTAAATAAAACAATATCATTACTCGTAATATAATTCAAAACATTAGTCTCTCTCTCTCTCACTCTCACTCTCTCTCTTTGTTAAAAAGTAAGTTATCATAATGAATACTTAATTCTTGAATTAAGTATTAATGAATTAATTAAATATTAATTAAGAATTAATGAATACTTGTTATTATAATTAATTTCTTTAAGCTTATCTAATGTTTCGATTTTATTTTAGAATTTTAGTTTTAAATATGCAAGTACTTATTCTAATTCGAAAATATTCGGTTCCATACTCTTATGTTTACTTGAATCTACTTGATTCCATACTTAAACGTTAAACTGTTACAATTCCTATAAATGTATTTAACATTTCAATAATTTTCAGTATATTATATTTATATGGACCAACCGATGCTCTTCAAATATTCTTTAATATCATCTAAATGCATTTATAGTTTAATGATTCTTTACAAATTTTATGCTCTTACATGGCAATGTGCCATATTTCATATATCTGATAGCATCATACCAGATAACGAAAATAAGATTATTATATTTACTCGCTGATTAATTACACATATTCTTTTCTATCTACAATTGCAACTAAATCATGAATTAAAAATTGAGCTAAAATTGTAAAATTTATTAACAAACTCGTGTTTTCGCGTATTTTCAGCTGAATAATTAAACAGTAGTTATATTAATCCATTTGTACGTTTAATTTGTAATTTAATATGAATCATGTAAATATCGTCATACATACACATACATTTTTTTCGTATTTATGTTTTAAGTAATTTTTTAATTATAAGTTTGTAATAAATTATAATAGAAATTTAATGTCCAATATAAAGATTACAATCGATCACGTATTAAGGGAAAACAATCGACATAGCGTCATATTCACAATAATTTAAATTATAAGTGGGATCAAATTCATACGGTAACTAAGTAGATAAGACACTATTTCAACATGATCAGTTACGGTTTCTTCTATTACATCTTTATTGCAGTGGTTATTCTAGGAATCTCTCAAGCAAGTGTTACTGTAAGGGTAAAGTTAAGTCTAATATTTAAATTATTGAATGAATAATTATATGTAACTATAATTTTTTCGTAATATTAATATTGTAAAACAATATAGGCTAACGTCACGCTTCTATTATTACATTGAAATATGAAAATATAAAAAAAAAGAATAATTAGATGTATTATCACTGCAGGTGACCGATCCACAATGCATAGCCGCTGCACATAAAGAATGTGATAACATTCAAAACGCCTGGGCAAAAAAAAATTGCTTTGTACGTAATTTATATATGTGAAAACACGTTTATTATTTAAAATAATGTTATATAATTTGCATAATACTGTATCTCCATATTTTCCTGTTTACAGTATAGTTATTACTTGTCTCATGGTTGCATTCACATGAATAGATGAATGCATTTTTTTTCCTATAAGTGTTTTTTTGGAAATGTGATATACGACGTGCTATAAATACAGTACGTTCATAGAGTTCTTAGTAATACGTTGAAAAATACTAATAACTCTATGTTTGACAAACTTACTTCTGTACTACAATAAAATCTAAATTAAATAAATGTATAAATTAGTACATTATGTATACGTAATTATTACCCTATCAATTAGATCCTCTTTACTTTTCAATCGGAAAGGTCTATTACATCTTTTTATTTATTTTAAATTATACAAAATATTATATTCACTTACTTCATTCAGAGCGTATTAAATTTTTATATATATAAAATAGATCTTTCAATTCGTGAAAAATATTAATTTTTAATACGTAAAAGAATGAAGATCTGAATAGAGGCACTATGTTTATTGTTTTCAATTAAAAAATCAATTTCAAAATGTAAATATAAGTTATGGAAACCAATTAAAGCAATTGACGCAATAACGTATGCGGATTCAGCTTAAGATCGGCGACAATTACAGACAACAATAAATTATTAAAATGAATTAAATATCTAATGCTTCATTACCTATATAGCTATTAAATACGAAATCTATTAATAAATAAGCAACAGTATAATCCTATTAATTGTTCTAACGTTTAGACTGTTATTACAATACACCGTTATATTATATTATTTTATATTATTTATTTTATATCGTAAGTAACGGGTATAAAAAAGATCAATTTATTAGACATAATGAAATTAATTTATTTAAAATAATTAATAGTTCTAACCAAACGTCTCTTTTTAAAAAGATTATAATATAACCTATTTACCATCGTCGCTAATAAAGAAAGCTGTAAGTTGATAATAAAATTGTTATTTTTTTACAAGTGTTAAAAAGTATAATATTAATAATCAGTTATCTTTCATTCAAGAACAAAAATATTTAATCAATATAAATCACTACTGTGTATATATTTCAGTATATAATTTTGTTAACATAGGCATAAAAATTTTTTCCAATTTTATATTTCATGATAACATATTTCAAGATAATAGTACTTAAACATCAGATATATGAAATGGAGTTATAAAAGCATTTGGAGTCTGAAATAAGGTAGACAAAGTACAAACTTCAATATCATAATGGTCAGTTACGGTTTCTGTTACTGCATCTTCATTGTACTAGTTATTCTAGGAATCACTCAAGCAAGTGTGCTGGTAAGATTAAAATTAAATTTTGTTCCTATTTGAAGGAATAAAAAAATGCCTGCATTTTCATTTTGTAAATAAATAAGTCTAAGAAAAATATAAGTATAATTCTTTGTGATACTGACATTGTATAAATTGTTAAAACCACATTTAAACTTCCATTGTTACTTTTAAATATGAGAATGTAACTCTCATACGATATTACAGTATTATGTCTAATTACATTATCCTATCTGTACATTTCATACACGTACTTTAACCAAATTCTTTTATCACTGCAGGTGACTAATCCAAAATGTGTAGATCCTGCTCATAAATTATGTGATCCCATTAATGATATATGGGAAAGAAAAAAATGCTTTGTATGTAATTATTCATATATATGAAAATACGTGTATTATTTAAAATACTGTACTATTATTTACTTAACAATTGATTTTAATATTTATTGATTTACAGTATGGATATTACTCATCTCATGGATGTTTCCATAATTAAAGTTAAATGTAAACATACATCACTTAACCCAAAAAAAGTTGTCCTATAACTTTTACGGATTGCATTTGCCTTATTATAATGCACATGCGAAAGTGAATTAATTGCAATATGAAATTCAGAAATAAGAAGAACTCTATATTTTACCAACATTCTTCTATTTATACATTTGAATCAAAATTAATAATATAAATAAATAAATAAATAATTCTTATATGAAAAATCGTTGTTTTATTAAATTAGATGCTTTTTGCTTTTCAATCAGAAATTTCCATTACGAAAACTTTATTACGTTATATTTAATTTGCATTATACAAAATATTCCAATTACCTTCTCATTATATTTATATATAATTATATCATATAATATATTAATTTGTTATCTTTTATATTTTAAACATCGCTTTCTGAAATCTGATTTATTTATTATATTTTGTTTATCAATTCAAAATGAGTATTTATTGTTTAGTAGAATTTTTTTTATTATATTCTAAAATGAAAAAACTGCACAGTATAATGAGTATTAACTATATATGTCAGCAATCATCTGATCATATATTTTTCTATATTCTTAAAAAGTGTTATATAATTACTATGAAACATTCATTTACAATTTGATTATATTATAAATTTATAAAAATAATATAATTTTAATTTTTTCCGTTTATCAATTAATTCCAAAATATATTTTGCAAAAATTGTTAATCTATTTAGATAATAAAAATAAAAATAAATATCATGTTTAAAAATAATATTATATTTAAAATTAATATTATTGTGTGAAAATTAATATTAATATTATGTTTGTTCGAATTTCTTTAATGTGATGGCATTCGTTTCTTTATGAGCTTATTACATTTCCACCTAAATAAAATATATCTTTCAATTAATAAAATATATTAATTTTTAATACGTAAAAGAATGAAGATCTGAATAGAGGCACTATGTTTATTGTTTTCAATTAAAAAATCAATTTCAAAATGTAAATAGTTATGGAAACCAATTAAAGCAATTGACGCAATAACGTATGCGGATTCAGCTTAAGATCGGCGGACATTATAGACAACAATAAGTTATTAAAATGAATTAAATATCTAATGCTTCATTACCTATATAAGCTATTAAATACGGAATTTTTGAATGAATTGGCAATTTTATAATCCTATTATTAGTTGGTCTAACCTTGAGACTTTTATCACAATACATTTTTATTTCATATTATTTTAAATTATTTATTTTATATCATAAGTAACGGGTATAAAAAAGATAAATTTATTATTAATAATGAAAGTCATTTATTCAAATAAATTAATAGTTCTAACCAAACGTCTCTTTTTAAAAAGATTATAATATAACCTATTTACCATCGTCGCTAATAAAGAAAGCTGTAAGTTGATAATAAAATTGTTATTTTTTTACAAGTGTTAAAAAGTATAAAATTAATAATCAGTTATCTTTCATTCAAGAACAAAAATATTTAATCAATATAAATCACTACTGTGTATATATTTCAGTATATAATTTTGTTAACATAGGCATAAAAATTTTTTCCAATTTTATATTTCATGATAACATATTTCAAGATAATAGTACTTAAACATCAGATATATGAAATGGAGTTATAAAAGCATTTGGAGTCTGAAATAAGGTAGACAAAGTACAAACTTCAATATCATAATGGTCAGTTACGGTTTCTGTTACTGCATCTTCATTGTACTGGTTATTCTAGGAATCACTCAAGCAAGTGTTACTGTAAGGGCAAAGTTAAATGTTGTATTATCTTATTAAATAAAAAAATTGTTACTTTTTCTTTATTATATAGCAAGAGGTAAATAGTTTTATATAACTATAATCTTTTCGTAATATTAATACTGTAAAATCATATAGACTAACTTCACATTTCCATTATTACATTGAAATAGGAAAATATAAAAAACAGAAAATAATTAGATGTATTATCACTGCAGGTGACCGATCCACAATGCATAGCCGCTGCGAATAAAGAATGCGATCACATTGAAAACGCATGGGCAAAAAAAAATTGCTTTGTACGTAATTTATATATATGAAAAAATGTTTATTATTTAAAATAAGGTTATATAATTTTCATAATACTGTATCTTCATATTTTTCTGTTTACAGTATAGTTATTACTTGTCTCATGGTTGCATCCATTAGGATAGACGAATATAAATAATTACATATGCACAATGTTAATGAAATATTATGTATAATTTTGGGATATTTGAATATCTCTATGCTATACTAAATATCTTCTGTATTTATAATTCAATCAAAATAAAATAAATTTATAGATAAATAAGTCTTTAATTCGAAATTATGTTCTTTTCGATGAAATATTTCATTAATCCTCTTTATTTCTTTATGTATTAATTGTACTATGGATAATATTCTAAAAAGCTTTTGATCGTGTTTATATATTATAACATTTTGTCATACAATTGCTCACCAGATTTTCATTACTACATTCATGGCTTTCCAACAATATGATAATTTTTTTTGTAATATTTTAATATTTTTACATAATATTTGAAATATTATATATTATACGATTAAATTCGATATTGTGTGGTAATAGAAGATTAAAATTCATAAGTATCAATATTTTTCTTATAATTTCTTAAATATTATTAATAATTATTATATAATAAATACACAATACATAATCTGTATTAAGTAATAACTTTTAATTGTTTTGAAATATATCATATCGTAAATGATAAAGTCTTATTTGGTGACCATCCATTTTCTGCGCCGTCTAACTTTTGATACTTTTCTATTGTACAATATTAATTAATATTTTTATTATATTTAATAATTTAATATATTTAATATTAATTTCTCATTAAAACGCAAATACAAATTTTCATTAAAAACAAATAAGATTCATAATACCACAATTTACTTATCCCATGAATTAATATTCTTAAGTAAATGAAATTTGAATTGTATAATTATTTGATAATGGAGTTGAAGGTCTTTGTTCATATTTTTAAAACAACTATTGATTTTATCTATTCGCCTATTATCTTGAACTTGTTAAAACAATAAAATTGCTATATGAATGCATTAGCACGTAATATTTTAAACCTTAAAATAATCACACAGACACACACACACACACATAAATATATATATATATATTACTGAGTTTTCATTTTTAAATTAGAAGAAGCACGCACGCAAAGTTAATATTACAGAGACGTTAGATTCATCGCATTCATCGAAATTATAAAAAAATTTATTGGCGTCTGGAATCAGGTATATACAAGTAAACACTTCAAGATTCATTATGTTCAGCTTCCGATTCTTTGTCTGCATCTTCATTGCTTTGGCTGTTCTAGGAATTACACAAGCCGTAAAGGTATGTAATCGAAAATTTTCTGGTCAGAATACGAACTTAAATATTTAAAAATAAAATTTTTATACGAATCGAAACATTAGATAAGCTTAAAGAAATTAATTATAATAACAAATAAATGAATTATATATTTATTACGTAAAAGAATTAAGTATTCATTATAACTTACTTTTTCACAAAGAGAGAGAGTGAGAGAGAGAGAGACTAATGTTTTGAATTATATTACGAGTAATGATATTGTTTTATTTAATTTATTTTTAATTAAATAATAAATTTCGATAAAATGTACATTCGTTGAGAATCTTGCAATAAATAAAGAATTCTCGTTTATAAACATTATTATAGAGAATGAAAACTTGTAAATACTATCTTTAAAATTTTTAAATATTTATCTATTGCAATTTATTTTTATTTAGGTTGATCCAAAATGCGTAAGCGATGCCCATAAAGCGTGCGACCATATTAAAAACGCAGAAGACAAACATCAATGCTTTGTACGTAATTTATAATATAAATTAACAATACTAAATATACTTCTATATATTATAATAACAGCGATTTGTAAAATTGCAGTTGCAGTACTACAAAAGCCATCATTGCTTCCACAACTGATATAGTTTTTGCAATTAGTACATGTAAATTGTTAAATGTTAATGAACATCAAATAATAAGTAATGGTAGATGAATTTGAAATTGTTAAAAATTATTGTAAACTTCTTGAATAAATAAATGATATCGGCATAAGTTCCTTATTGTTATTATTCATTAATCATGTTTATTTACACAAAAGAATACAAAGCCAATAAATATTTGAATACAATGACTTATTGCTAATATTATAATATCACAAATAAATTTTTAATTTGTTTTTATTTAAAATTCAATACTTTACTAAGAAGAAGAATGTTTCAGCAGAATTTCATTTGGAATGTTATCAATAAAAGATTCTATTACTAGCTTAAGTTTTTCAAAGACAATCTAATGTTTTCTAAATAGTACTCAATGTAATTAATAAGAGGTTAAAAATATATAATTTTTGGAAAAAGGTAGAATATTATAAATTTTTTTACTCTTTCTAAACGGTTTTTATTACCGAGAATATGTAGTATCTAATATATTGTAGTTTATATTATAATTTATAATATATACATATATATATATATATATATTCATTTTACTCAGAATTTTATATGAAAACTACTATAAGAATAAGAAATTCAATTAATTTACGATAGCAGTCAAGAACCAGATATATTTATATTTTTTCAAATGTCTTCGTTATTTAATTCCTATGTATGCATTTATTGTTTGAGTAATATTATACATCTTGTAGTTTTATGTTACAACTAATGTTCTCCATCTGATTTTCTTTAATTTCGTATATATACGTTTTTTAATTTTATTATTATTTGCCAATTTTATTCTCTTATAAATGTGTATATTATATTATTATTGCATCATCATTGAAGTTAATAATATTAATAATATTATGATATTTACTAGTTTTATTAATGCATTTGTACGATTAATTGGAATCATGTAAATATCGTCATACATACACATACATTTTTTTCGTATTTATGTTTTAAGTAATTTTTTAATTATAAGTTTGTAATAAATTATAATAGAAATTTAATGTCCAATATAAAGATTACAATCGATCACGTATTAAGGGAAAACAATCGACATAGCGTCATATTCACAATAATTTAAATTATAAGTGGGATCAAATTCATACGGTAACTAAGTAGATAAGACACTATTTCAACATGATCAGTTACGGTTTCTTCTATTACATCTTTATTGCAGTGGTTATTCTAGGAATCTCTCAAGCAAGTGTTACTGTAAGGACAAAGTTAAATGTTGTATTATGTTATTAAATAAGAAAATCGCTACTTTTTCTTTTCATATGGCAGGAAGTGAAGAGTTATATATAACCATAATTTTTTCGTAATATTAATATTGCAAAATTACAGAGACTAACTTTGAGCTTCCGTCATTACGTTAAAAATATAATTAAAATACTAATATAACTTTTTACCATGATTTTGACAGTATTTATAATTTAATTTGAATTATATAAATAAAAAAATTCGACGTATTAGTATATAACTCTTGCTTCGTTTTTGTACCTCACATTATTATCATTGCAGGTGACCGATCCACAATGTGTAGCCGCTGCGAATAAAGAATGTGCTAACATTGCAGACCAGTTAGCAAAAAAAAATTGCTTTGTACGTAATTTATATATATGAAAATGCTTTTATTATTTAAAATAACGTACTATAATTTTTATAACACTGTATCTCTATATTTTTCTGTTTCCAGTATAATTATTACTTGTCTCATGGTTGCATCCATTAGGATAGACGAATATAAATAATTACATATGCACAATGTTAATGAAATATTATGTATAATTTTGGGATATTTGAATATCTCTATGCTATACTAAATATCTTCTGTATTTATAATTCAATCAAAATAAAATAAATTTATAGATAAATAAGTCTTTAATTCGAAATTATGTTCTTTTCGATGAAATATTTCATTAATCCTCTTTATTTCTTTATGTATTAATTGTACTATGGATAATATTCTAAAAAGCTTTTGATCGTGTTTATATATTATAACATTTTGTCATACAATTGCTCACCAGATTTTCATTACTACATTCATGGCTTTCCAACAATATGATAATTTTTTTTGTAATATTTTAATATTTTTACATAATATTTGAAATATTATATATTATACGATTAAATTCGATATTGTGTGGTAATAGAAGATTAAAATTCATAAGTATCAATATTTTTCTTATAATTTCTTAAATATTATTAATAATTATTATATAATAAATACACAATACATAATCTGTATTAAGTAATAACTTTTAATTGTTTTGAAATATATCATATCGTAAATGATAAACTCTTATTTGGATGTCTATTTTGAACGCAGACTAAATGAATAAGATAAAATGATTATCGAAATTGTAACAATAAAATTAAGTTGATAAATATAATTATTTTTATTAATTATAATTTTTTTATGTAATTCTTAATTATATATATTCAAGTATAATTGCATTATCTATTCAAATGATTTGATTTATATAACAAATGAATAATAACCTACAACCAATAACTGATACAATATATTTGTATATGCATATTACACAAACTTATTCTTCTATTATAATAATATGCAATATAATTTCATTTTATAATCACATTTATTAAATGAAATAAATGA
Organism: Ceratosolen solmsi marchali; assembly: GCF_000503995.2. NCBI lineage: Eukaryota > Metazoa > Arthropoda > Insecta > Hymenoptera > Agaonidae > Ceratosolen > Ceratosolen solmsi. Next base: position 16,163,814 of record NW_011948412.1, on the reverse strand, counting down.
ATGTTTTATTTGAATTTTTTTCTGAACTTCAATAAGGATACAATATTAAAGCTTAGCTTTAGCGTATTAAAACATTTCAACAATTTTCAGCAATAACGTTATTTATTAAAAACCGAAATATTAATACGAAATTGTATTTTCATTTTAAATTTGATTATATGAATTTCGTAAAAAAAATATGAAGTTGGTGATAAATACTAATTTTTGGGTATAAATAAAAAAGAGGTTTTTAATTAAGAATTTTCAGAAAAATGTATTCTGTGTAAACAAAGTTTAATGATATTTAAGAAATATATTTAAATATATTGCATACATAACTGTATATTATTATGGGTTACAATGATGTTGTTTGTAGTAATCAAGCTAAAAATAAAAAATATATACTAATTAAATATATTATTTGCTATCTATAAAATAATTTAATATGTAAATTTACAAATACATACAAAACAAATTGCCATTGCTGTAGAATCTTTAATACCATCACATTTTACCATTGCCTGCTTCATACATTCCACCGATACTGCCTGAAGTTATAAGAAATTTTATTCCATATCATTGCCCAAAATACTAATATCAGATGAGAAAACAATGAGATAATAATAAAAAATATATGCAAAATTTTATTTTTAAAACATTTTTATTGTATACTGAAGGACATTTTATATATTTCTTACATTATTTCAAGTTTTCCTTTTTCACGTAAAAATGTAATATCTTAAAAATAAATATAAGGTTGATGAATTAAAATTTTTATAAATAAATTATATAAATTAGAATCTTTCTATTTCTAATAGTTAGAAAGAAAAGGTATTACCTTTTTTAAAGATAATTTTTTTTAATTCTACAAGGTATTATATATTATTTGTTGGATTTTAATTTTGTGATGATCTTAATACTAAATAATTTTTTTTCAAAATAAAATAGAACAAAACAGTATTAAATTATAGATATTATATAAATATACCGATTCCCATGTTTATGAAAAGTAAAATAATTTAAAAATTACTAATAAGTATTTGCTATAAGTTTACTCTACTTAAAATTGTAATTATCATTTTCAATTATTTTTGTTAATCTCAAACTTTGCATTTATAATATTTTGATGTATTTATCGAAAAATACCTAGTTTTACATAGTTAATTAAATGTCATTTACATGAGGTTTGAAATTTTTATATTTAATAATATTCAACTAATACAATTTATATACATGAAATTCACAAATACTTTTTTATTCCATAATCAGATAGTACAAAAATAATTTGAATAATTGAAATAATTTTAATAATTTGCTAATTTTAAAAGATTTTAATACATGCATAAAAATACAAAAAGGTATCGAGAAGGACAAGTGACATCCAATTTTGGAAAAAATTTGCCAACATTATTTAACTCAAGACATAAACTTTGTAAAAATTACAATAAAAAGTATTCAATTATTAAACTACAACACATTATTGATAATAAGCAATATTACACTGGCATACTTGATAAAATAATTAATCTGATTGATTTTTTAGTTATACATTTTTTACATTACTAATATAATATTCAAAAGATATTGTAATTATCATTAAATATTTATTGAGCAATACTGAATTGAAATGAAACATTTCAAATTATTAATTAAAAATTTCAATAGTTTCGAAATATTCTATAATAATACGTACTGCGACATTATCGGTAAATAATAATATTATTAACCCAAATAATATGTATAAAATGAAATTGTAGGAAAACATTGTCAAAGATTTAATGTTATTGTGAATATAATTGAAATGGTTACTCTTTTAAATATAAATTATCTATATATTTTTATGATGTTTGTTAATATAATTAAATAAATTTATGTTTACTTGATAAGTACTTTTTTAATATGCAGTAAAATCAACTTACGTATTAATTTAATCTTATATTAAATTTACGAGGTAACGAATATCAAAGCTATAAACAGCATAAATATGTGATTTTATTCAAATAATCTGATTAATTTTTCCTCGCTAATATACAATAACTCACACTGAGACTTAAGAATGACATAGATCACTCATTAGTTAGTCGTGAAAAAATCAACTTCCCTTAATTATATTGTCATTTTGTCATTGTCATTATATTGTCAGATTTTGACCTATAGGTGATGCTTGTTCATGATTCATTCCCTTAATTTTCTTTCGACTTTTATGGATTGATGATTTAATGCAATAGCCTAGAAACACAATATTACAAGTTTTACTTTTAAGTATTTAATCCCGATGTGATACAATCAATTAATACTGATTTTATAATTTTCTTTAAAATCCATTAAAATCTTCGGAATTATATCTAAGTCCTTTCACAAAAATCTTCTGTTTAGAAATTTTTATACTTACTTTTTAATCTATTAAAATTAAAAAAGCAAATACGCCATTTTTATTTTAATTTCTCAATAGGGAATTCGAATACAATATATATTTAGGCCTTTTCAGAGATTATTATGCTTTAAGAAAAATTAACAGTTAACAGTCCGGACCACAGTAAATATTCTCATTATTGTGAGAAAATTGATATGATCCAACTTTAGGCTTAATATTTTTTAATACTAAAAATTAATTATTAGAAATAATTATTAAAATTCAAAATAATTATTCAAAATAATTCAAACTATGTTAGAATTCGTGTATTTTACAGATCATACGCTGCAAATAATGAATACAAATATTAATATAATAAAATCCTCCATTTTAAAATATAATACATTATGCGATTATAAGATTAATAAAATTATTATAAAAATTGTAATATGTACAATAATATCGTAGTAATGTCTTCAATAAATGCATCTTTAATATTGCATAACTTCATAATATAAAATTATCTATCTATTACCTAGTTTATTACAATTAATAAAAAAATAGTAAAGTAAAGAATTACATGTACATTTAAATTTAACAAATTTTTTTATTTATTGTGTAATTTATATCAATAGGTATAAAAATATTCTTGTTTGGATAAACTTATGGATTATGCTATATTATGAGATAATATAATGTATACATTGTTATCAATAAAAACTAGTGGAAATAATTCAATAATAAATAATAAAATTAATAAAATTCTTTCGTATTTATGAAATAATTTATATATTTATTTGTAAATAGTTCTCAATACATAATCAATTGTATAAATATCATTTATAATTAATAAATCATTAATTATTTTCATAATTTTCAATTTCACAAATATTCTGCCCAAATTTTGAAGGCTAATACAACTCCAAATAATTACAAACGGCAATGTTTGGCGATATAATCGAACTAAAAAGAAAAGCATTCAGTGAATAAAAGTATAATAATTGAAGGTAAATATGAATTATCAAGTCACATACAATACAAGCCTGCCTTTCCTCTCCTTCTGGCTTTGATGCACATGCTATTTCAGCATTATGACGGCATTCAAGAGAAGAAGCTGGGTTCTATTTTTGCAACACATGATAATAGTATTAAACTAACTAATTATTACTAATAAAATTAATGAATATCTGCAGTAATAATTATACGGTATAAACAGTATCTTAAACAAGTCATAACTTACAAACGATATTGTATAAATGAAAGTAATAAATAAGCTGTATATGGAATAAGTATATATAAAAATTCATTAAATAAATATATTCAATATCTAAAATATAATCGATATTCTATCAGAGATGGATAGACCAAAATTTTTTATGAAATTTCATTTTGTTTAATCTTGTATATTTTATTTCATAGCTGTTATTATTGTATATTATTGTGTTTATAGAATAATATTACGAAATTGTTTATTATATGCTTTTAAAAATAAAAATCATTACTTACAATTTTATTTAATATATATTAGTCACCATACTATTTTAAACGTCTAAGCTTTTTTTTATTGATATTTAAAAATTTATATAATTCATAATCCATACTGAAGATGATGCTTTAATTAAAGAAGCGTCGATTTTAACTTCATTTATTTATGTCTATTTATTTTATTTTGTATTTTGTAATAACACATTGAATATATTAAATTTAGATTTGTTGAAAAAAATTAATATTTAAATTTTTTTTCGATTGTATTTTTGAAAAAAGTTTTACTGGTAAATAAAAAATAAATTATATATTTACGTACAGCCGAAATATCTTGTATACTGAATAAAAGGAATCCGAAAATAACGCAGAGAAATAAACTATAGTGAGGCATGGTGAGAATTCAAAGTTGGTTATAATCCAAAAATTATGTTTCTATGAAAATACTGGGTCTCATTTATATATAAAAATTATAATTTACGTTATAACAAAAATATAATGACGAAAGAAATTTGTACAAAAACAAATTTCATATAATCACGAAAAAAAAATAAAAATTTAACCACGTCATTTTGATGATATACACAAATATGAATTATGATGTTTCCTTGTTAATGCTAATAATTTAAAATATTGGTATAATTTGAAAATTATCTAAATCAATCGCTAAATATAAAAGTATGAAAAGTATTTTCAGATTAACATGAAAATAAAATATTAAATATAAATAAAATAAGAAAAAACATCCTTAACTCTCAAATATAAAAACTTTCATAGATTAATAGTGATACTAGCAAAACAATTAATTTATTAAATTTATTAAACAATTCGTAAAATTCGAATATTTTTATGTTAATACTGAAATAACACTTTAAATACCGGCTAACAGTATGATTGTTAATTAAATAAGATTTTTTAAATTTTATTTACTTAAGAAAAATTAGTTTAACAAAATTGATTTTAAAATAAAACTAAATTTTGCTTTAATTTAATCTGAAAAATATGCAATCTATTATATATTAATATTTTGATAAGGTAGAAGGATTGTAAAATATGGAAAAATTCTAATATATTATACATTGTCTTTATAACCAGATCAATATTTGATAAATATTGACTTTTTAAATAGGCTATCTTTGAAAATAACTAATATTTCAACATAACAAGTTTAATATACAATTTGTATATATCGAATAATATAAATTAAATGAAATTCAACAGAGTTGATTGGTTTGAATTTCGGTAGTTTGTAGATTATAACTGAAGCATTTTTTGATTGTTTTCTTTTGTACGCTGGCAATTTCATTCATTTAATGCTGGCATTTTAATTTTTACATTCTCATTGTCTACCTCTCTTTCCC
>NW_011948412.1:15906295-16158596 GCF_000503995.2 Ceratosolen solmsi marchali | reverse complement strand
CTTCTCACACTCTTTTTTCTAATATGCTAAAAGAACAAATTATTAATTTATTACTATGAGAACAAACGAAATATTTAAAAATATGCAATTAAATATAAAGAGGGGGTTCAAAGTAAAGTATTCAAGTTGAAAGAAATTGCTTGTTAATTTGAACAAGAAAATTAATGATATACTCAATGAAAAATGAATATTTATTTATATCATTGTAAAATGTACATAAATTATTAATCAATACAAGGTTACTTATACAATATTACTTATACATGCAGGTTCAATTTAGAATGAAATATCTGTTACTATAATTTCAAGTATTGCGTTTCGGCTTGCAAAGATGTTTATAATATTCAGACTAAAAGATAAAAAATTAAATAATTATTTAATAATTAGTATACAGATTACATTAAAAAATAACATAAAAAATATTGTAAATACAAACATAACACGTGATTTTCTTTGCCTTTGGTGTTAGATGATTGCAAGCTTTATAAGCTTCACTACGACATTCAGCTGTGATCTCCGGTATCTAATGTATATATAATCATACACTAATAATAAATTAATTTTGTTACGATAAAAATTCTATAAATTTATAATTTGTGTGGGCAAAGTTGCAGAAAATATATATTTCATATATGAAAACATTGAAATTTAAAAATTTGAATAAACATTATAAATTAGTTTTTCTATTATTAACTTTAAAAGATAGTATAACTATAATAGATTTCTTATAACTCTTCTTAAATATATCATTTTTTTTCAAAATATTTCAATGTATTTTAAAATAGTTCTTTCACAAATCATTAAAAAAAATTATATCAGATATATATATATATATATATTCAAATAATTAATTATAGATGTTTTATATTATAAATTTGAGATTCAATATTTTATATTTATACAATTTTTGTTTTTATTAAAAGTCTTACGAATTACAATTATTGAAAATAAAACTATACATGAAATCTATTTAATCATATAGAAATGCTTCTACATAAATTTCACCATTCATTACTTTTTAATATTTTTTATATTTATCATTACATTAACAAATTTATTGTTTATGTTAAATATTTAAATTAATAAGAAAACATTACAAATCGTATGCTTCAAATAACTTTTCAATAATTAGTAAATTGCTAAATTAATTATCCCATGAAATAATAAGGAAAAAATGTTTATATAGCATTTATTTATATTTTATAAAAGAAAATATAAAAATGATTTTATAGTAAAGAACTTAATCTACAAAATTACTATTGTAAAATTGAATATTCTGAATATTATAAAAAATTATATAGCAGAAAATATATTACCACACATAAAAGCATTTTAACTAAAAATACACACCATAAAAGTTTGTACACATCCTAAAGTAATCAACGCAATTAGAATGCACAATAATACAAGAAAATTAGACATGATTAAATTTCACACACTGAAATAATTATAAATTTAAAATATCAACTTTTTATAATAAAGCCTACTCAGTATATACCTTATGAAACATTATATTATTAAACATATTTTTTAAAGTTATATAATGTAAGAAATTTGCATATCAGAATTCATATGATATTGCTTTATTATTTGATAACATGAATATTAAATTGATAATACGAAGAACACTTGCAACTTATTGTAATAATTAATCTTCTTTGCGTAGTGAATAAGTTCGATCATATTTATCATTTATAACATTATTCATTATCACCTATTTTTCCTCAATTTGAAAATGTTCTAATAAAGAAGCTATAAGTTAATTCTAGAAATATAATATAATGAATAATTATTTTCAAATGAAAATAAATTAACAGTCATATTATACTATTTTGGATATAATTTTAAAACATTAATGAATTATTTGGAATCATTATTTTCTTAACCATACATGTATATATGTATGTATGTATGTATATATATATATATATATATATATATATATATATATATGTATAATGCATTTTTCCACTAAATTTTTTGAAGCCTACTTGGTTTGAATATTGTTATATATACCTTTAAATATATTCAATAATGTAAAAATGCAATACGATACTGATAAAACATTAAAAAATAATAGTAAATCATTAATAATAACAATAACAGCAATGATATTGGAAAAAGGATTTTCTACAATTATGAATTATTATCCTGAGGATTCTCGGTATAGAATTACATAATGTATAAGCATCTTGGTTCGTTTTTAATATTTAATTAATTCTTGATAAATACTGAAAATGTCATCATTTAGCAAAATCGACTATTTCCATTTCGTTTTCAAGTTTAGAATATTTATTATTAAATTTTTATTTAAAAAAGATATATATATAAAGAGAGAGAGAGAGAGAGATAGAGATAGAGAGAGAGAGAGAGAGAGAGAGAGAGATTAAGAGAGTGGGAAGAGGGGAGCATTTAAATTAAGAATACTGAAAAGTGCTAATGAAATTTTATTTTCTGCATTAATAATGCAATACAGAAATTTCTATTTATATGAATTTGAAACATATACTATTATTATTCCAATTATCATTAAAAATCATTAATCGTTACATTAAACAAACGTTATATTATTATAGGTTATATCAAATTACTCTATATAATTACTAGTAAAAATAATTATTGTTATATTAAAAATATAAATTATTTTCCAAATGAGTGCGTTCAATATTTGTATTACGTGTTTATGCCACGAAGTCTTCTATTTTTCTATTCACTTATTTCACATACCGATTCATTGGTAATCATCACAGTTACTAATAACGGAGATCCCTTTAGGTACTTACACAATTATTATCACAATTGAACTTTGAAAAGTAAATACTAAATTAATATTAAATATACTTGTCTGTTTATATCAATTATATATTAACTTTTGTACTAAATTTTATAATAACTTATACATTCAATAGTTCGCTCAATTTATTTATAATTAAATTTTTTTACTTTAAATTTCATTCTGTAAATCATGAGGAAAGGTGGACATTTTTGACATTATCGACTAGTCTCAGAGAGACTTCTCAGAAGATGGTAAAACAATTACACTGGATAAGCAGTGTACCGCCATGTCGCATTAAAGCCTGAGCTGCATTGTTCTTAGCTGACAGGCAAGTTATTAAGTGACAGAGGACTATGAGAAGAACAGTCGACCATCTATCCTTTGATCCTTTAAGTATATAATCTGAGTGGAAGTGGCCATTTTTAAAACATGCTGTAAGAATTTGTGAAATCAACATATCACACAGATTTCACAGAATGAAGCATTCGTGACAGTTATTGTAATTGTTGAGAATTATTAATTATTTTTACCAATTTAAGTTTCTTTAATTTTGTTTTATTAAAAGAACTTGGAATCATTATGAATTTTTTTTCTTTATTTAGAAAAATTATACGTATACATAGTATTTTATACAAAAAAAACTTCGAAAACATTATCAAAATATAACGCATAATAACTTGAAATCAATATGATTTCTAAAGAACTGAAACTATTCCTGTTCTTTGAAGATTCTCTCATATCTTATATTATGTATTTCATATTGTAATAAAAACACAGAAAACAAAAAAAAAACAATGAGAAAAGAACGTAATGAAATATAAAATTTAATTTTAAATCAAATATTAAAGATAATATTTTCGGCTCATCATTGGGTTACTTCCACTAACGTCTAGGCCTTTCTTAAACTTTTTTCATTCGGCTTTTTTTCATAAATTAATTTAATTAATGAATTAACACATTAAATTTTATAACATATGGGTTTCCCTATACAATATTTACATCTTATATTTAACCGAACATATTTTTCCAATAAAAAATTTATAACAAAAAATATTTTATTACTTTTAAACTTACATATATTATGTTCTTTAAAAACTAATTGTGTCTAATAAATATTAATAATAATTGTTTTCAAATACCAAGTAATATATTAATATATTCTTATAAAAATTGCAAGAATCAAAATCAAGTCTATAAGGAAAAATGGTGATTTCCGTTCTAACAATATTTTGACATAAATTTCGTTTAAAAATTATCATTATATTATTATATACAAGGCCACATTTGTACCTACAAATTTTACAAAATTATATTACTTAATTTACAAGCTTAGCTCCAAGAATTCAAAAAGTATGCATCACGTTTTTACGTATATATTAACTTAATCTTCATAATTATTTCATTTTATTCATATTTTATTTTTAAAATATATTTAGAACATAACTTGCTTAAGTAACAAAATTGATTTTTTACAATAAACATAATTTCAATAAATAATATGAACCATATTGTAAAAATAATATGATAAAACAGAATCCAAGATTAATCTAGATTGTACTTATGAATAGTAAAATTCTCGTACTGATGTTATAAAATATATATATATAAATATATAGAATTTTTATATTAATCGTAGTACGTAACCAAATAATATGTAACCGAATAATACGTGGAACGCGAATCTAATACTCAATTAGTCGTAATAATTAAATTTTAAATTAAATCTGTAAAATATCGCTAATATAAAGCAAATAAATAAATCTCCATAAAATAGATCTGAACTTGTTATTTCTCGGTACTCGTTAAAATAAATATCAAATATTTTAGTTAAAATTATGATCTTATTAGTCATCAATAAATTGCAAAATATATATGCATATTGGGATATAAATAAAATATACATCTCGAATAAATAATAACTATTATTTAATTAGGCAAGGCCCGCCAGCAGGTCATTAACCAAATGAAAAGAAAAACGTGGAGATTAATTTTGAATAGTGAAGTTTGTTCAAAATTCTCGTGGTTTATTTTTGATAAGAAATATACTAAATATATAATGTTACAAAATCGAGAAAAGGTAGATTATTTCGACAATGTTAACATATAATTTGAACGTGACATAAATGTTTAAATAAAACATAAAAATTTAGTGTCAATAAAGATCGAACTGACAAATTTTACAATACTATACTTTCTCAAAAATAAGTATTTACTGATGGATTTCATGATGCAAAACCAATAATTAATTTCATTATCATGAAACTTATCATATATAAAAATTCAACATTCTAAATTTTACGCAGCATTTCATTTTATTTTCAAAATTTATGACATATATTTAAAGAATTAACGTACCATAAGTTTTTTTGTATTACCATTAACAAATGTAATTTATCAGTGTAAAAATATTTATCTATTTGGTTGATTAATTTTAGTTTACGTCTACATTTTCGTTCAAGCAATAATTTTATACCAAAAATTCTCATAATGTATTTAATTTTAAGCATAATATCGTAAAATAATAAAATTAATATCTGTCATTTCACTTTATCTGAGTAAAATATTTTATTGGTAACTGAGAATAACATATCTACCAAATAATATAAAATAATAGTAATTATTATTAGGGTTTCTATTTTACAGTGCTATAATTATAATAACTGTTTTTTTTTTCAATTGCATTATACATTATGACAAATAGACACAAATAAATTAACTTAAATATGATATATTCATTTTGACATTATTTAACATACGAATAGCAAAATTTAATTTATCATATTGAAAAGGTCATCTTATGTATATATATCTTATTATTTTCTTATTTAAAATTTTCTTAAAATAATATGTACATGTAAAATCCTTCTATGTTATCAAGCATTTTCAATGGATCACTCAAACATCAAGTCACTATAAAAAATTGTTACAATGTTTTTTAAACTGAATAGATGCTGTTTGTTAATGTTGCTTTTCGTGCATCGTCGTTAAATGGTACTTTCTCTACTTCAGCACTTTTCAATGCTGCAACAAATAGTTCTAAACTACAATTTTTTTTTTTTTAAATTACCTCTCGGGATATTTAGTTCGTAGTTCCACTTTCAGTTCTTTAAAAATTGGTTCATAGCATTTAAAAGCATTCGAAAGTTTAAGGCGCAGTTGAATCTCTCAAATCAGATAATTAAAATTCATTTCAACATTGAATTCAACATCAAATTGAAGTACAATGTGTTAAGTACTATTTGTTAAAGTATCAAATTGAGTATATAATACATGTGCTTCTACCAAACACGTTTAATCGTTTTGCAGAATTCGTTTGCAAACATTTTTTTTTTTTATATTTTTTAAAAATATTAAGTATATTATCTATTATTCTTATACAATTCCCTACTTATTAGATATTCTATTTAATCTCAAATGTATCGAGAAATATGATTAATAATTATAATTATTTATTATTTATTTTTAATTAATTATAATTGATTATAATATTATAATTTAATAATTTAACGCTTTATAGAATAATTGTCATTTGTTTTCAAAATAATTTCTTTTATACAGTACATATTTGGATTTAAAAAATTAAAACATTTTCATTATGCTATTATCTTCTATGAAATACGTATTATACTAATTAAACTTTTAATTTAAAACACAATAATTTTAAAGGAACAAATTACACTATATATGCATATAGGTTGCTTTTAACATAACGTTTAATATATTTTTTTACAAATAAATTTTTAATACAAATACTATTAAATGTATATTTTACTTACGCAGGGAATAAAATAATAATTTAACATAGTGAAATAATGCATTATATACCCGAAATACTTTGCAGTATTAAGACTTACAAATATGAAAAGAAATTTAGTTTATATATAAAGTTTTGAAGATTGAAATACGAAACTATTAACAGAAAGCTGAATATTATTAGAATTTCTGGTTGAAAATGGAAAATTAAATTAGGTATAGAGATAACTGCACTAAATTGTAACACTTAGAAAATATCTATCATAAATTCAATACTATAAAAGCATACTGCAAAATGTTTCCAAAAAAGTTTCGTCTATTTATAAAATACTTGCATAACAAAACAAAATTTGTACTTTTATTATTTAAACGTGTACTACCAAAGCACATATAATTACTATTCATAATCCTTTTTCACAATAAGTATAAATATATTCTTTAATAAAAACGAAACTCTCAAATTTATTTTTAGAAAGAGTCGATATAAGAGTAAAGGAAATCGACTAAACAATGATAGATTACTACTCAAACCTCGAAGACAAAAAAAAAACTTACGACGAGAAATGAAGTGCAAATATTCATCAGTACATAAGAGAAATGGTTTTTTCCACAGAGCGAAAAGATTTAAAACTCGTTCTAGTATAACCAGATATTCTAGAACTTTCTTGGCTGCTACTTTAAAGATACTATTGTAAATTATTCTTCCTTACTAACATCATACACACGTATACAGATAGATAAATACAATTATTTATAACAATATTTTTAGCTTTTTTAATTATTTCATTAAAATAATCTACATACTGTCAACCCATATTGAATTATAACAACTAATTATAATTATAAAATATTTTATTTTATTCATATTAATGAGATATACTTTATCATATTTAAATATTATTAATAAAATAAACAAAAGCACATATACATCCCGAAAAAATGATTTATCGTACATTAGCTGATAACCTTTCATATATTACTTCATTAATGAGTCAAGTATTATTATTATCATGTGATATAATAAATTTAACTAGTTGTTAAAAATTGATGAATTTGCAATAATTCCATATGTATTACCAAACTAATATTATATCTAATAAATTACATGTGTAATAATTATAATAACTATGAAACTACAAACATTATTTGATTGTTTTATTCTATTTTTCCATACTATAATTTAAAATTTTAAATTTAAATATAATTTTAAAGTTCGAGTTTATTTTGTCTTTAGTCTTGCGCGTCCCGATGCCAATTATTTCAAGGTGTCAGTTAAAACTATGTTATATAGCGCCATCTGTCCATGGCGATTATTAAAAACACATGGAAAAAGAAAAAAAACTTTTTTCAATATTCCTGTCACTTTCGAGTCCAACAGGCAGAGAAGCTTCTACGGAAGTTCCATTGAACAACTGTCAGCGAACTGTTGATGAATAGTCTATTGATCGAAAATAAAAGTTATTCGAAGTATAAATAATATATACGAATGCGCGCACTTTGAAAACATCATTATAGCTAAATTTAAAATACCAAGCTATCATTGTGTATCAGTTTCTCAAACCTAATGAGCAAGTAAAGAAATAAACAAATAAATGGAGACTATTTTCAATGAAAGGATTTCTTGTTTTCCAAGTAGTTTATTTTTTACGAGTTTGCATAATATTATGGTAGTTTTTTCAGAGTTTTCGTGGAATATATAAATTCATTGCTGTAACATTGTAAATTTTATAGAAAATTTAATAACTCAAAGAAACAATACAATACAATTGTAAAATAAACATTATAATCAACTATTATTATGTTAAAATACATATAGAAATATAATATTATTATTTAAATATTCATTGTGAAATTGATGTATCTGTACAAATTTTCTGATTAAATAATATACGCTCTAGTTTTGAAAGTTATCAGATAAAATATTTAGAAATCTATTTAAGCTAATTTATTAAAAACTAATATATTTAAATTCATTTTCATGAATTTAGTATTAAATAACATAAAAAAAAATCTTTTAAAATATGTAATAAAACATATGTACATGTGTAATAAAATAAATAATCTTTAATGATAATTGATAACCATGCTGATGAAAGATCATTTTCAGATTAGAAGAATTCAACATTTCTGCATTTCTCATTTCTCAACATCATTTAAAAAATATTTACCGTTATCTAGTATTTAGCGTTAATTAGTTTTAACTGCAAAATTAAATATCTTTTTATTCATTTTTATTAATAATATTCATTGTAAAATTTATAATACATTTATAAACTTAATAAATTCATTGGAAAAATTTGTGTAAATCGAAAAACTAAGCATACGATACAATTTATAAAATAATCTTAAATAAAATTATTGATATTTGCTGAATAATATTCTATTACAATAACAATTTTATAATATTGTTTTAATTTGTACTAAATACATACTATACATATGATAACTAAATACATATTAAATATACAACTGACAAATATTGCGTACGTTATATTTATAATTGTAAATTTTAATTATAAATTCATATGTATAATTATTAATTACAAATATAATAATACATAATAAATATGATTTTATTTTACCATATATACAAAATATTTATATGAATTAAAAATAGGAGATTTCAAATCCAACCAATTTGCAAACTAAAATAATAGTAAATTTTTTAAGTATTAAGAATATTTTAATCAAATTAAATTTGTGGATTTTACATGAAATACTAATCAAAAGAAAACAATTATAATTTCAAAAAAGATATAGTATTTCAAAATTGATATTTACAATATATAAAAATCTGAATCGTAAAGCATTAAATTTGTTACTTTATACACATTAATAAATTTTTACTTATATTATTAATACGTACTTTTTATTATTTTGTATTTATTAAATTAGTCAGAAACTCATATTTAATGATTTTACTTAATTTGCTTTTGCTATTTGAAAAATAATAAATCTAATAATTCTATATTTTATTTACCTTTATATATAACTAATTATATATAATATATATATTAATTATACAGTGTAGAATCAAAAGAATAAATAACTAATAAAAAATCAAATGACAATTCGTTCAAAGTAATAATGGTTTCTTATATTATCTGAAACATATCCGATTTCGTATTGATATCATATATTATCTTGAAATTTATTGAAGATAATGTATGATATGTTTAAAATACAGTTTATAAAAATATTATTAGATTTATTGTTATGCAAATAAAAAGTTTATGCAAACCATTCAAAATTATACAAAAAATTTTCATATTAAAAGAAAAAATTTATGTCAATCTATATTAACGATAATTAAATATTTGCTAATACTTCATTTTTAATTTTTACTTCATTATTTTCTAAAACAAATTTAGCCGTATGGTTATTACTTAAGAATATGTGTTAATATTTAAAAAAAATAAAAGTATCAGTAAATCACAAAGGCACTTAAACTTACGCACTCAAATTAGTTGGATTTCTTGGATTTATGTGATTTATTGCTTGATCAATATTTAATATATAATAATCAAAATGACAAAATGTTTTTTCTAATTTTATTCATAAATTGAATCACAAATAGTGCTTTATTTGTTCTCTAATATATTTAAAAAATTTCATAATACAATAAAACTAAAATTAAATAAAAAGAAACCAAATATAAGAGAAAAATTTTCTTTTGAAATATGAAATTTTTAATATTTAAATTTATAAAAATAAATATTCCTTAATACAACTATATTTCATACATTATTCAACGATACATTAATTCATTAATTAAATGTTACTCATATACGTAAAGCTTTTCATTTTTATACACTTTTTTTCATTAAGCGAACTTCGATAATAGATTCCTATATATTTATCGTCTTGTCAGACGAGAATCTTCGCTTCCCTTTATAAATTGAAAAAAACTTTCATGATACATTTCGAGTATTGTTGATTATAGCTCGCACTACAGTTTCCATACAACGCTTATACTGTTAAGTGATGCGCAAAAAGTTACAAATCAACTATTAAAGGGAATGAAACGACTTGATTTCAATACTTCGAAGTTTGTAAAGCAATTGAAGAGTTACAATTTTTATCGCAAAATATTTCATACATTGCGGCTAATACGAAGCTTAATAAATATTATACAAATTATATTACTTGTATCATATGTTATTATTAATATTTATTTTATTTTTTTATTTGTATTTTTTTAATTCAATATTGACTAACATCCAAATAAAATTTAAATGGAATACAAAATTCAATGTAAAATGAATAATTTGTATCTATTTAACGCTATAAGCTTTCATAAATATTTATAAAAAAAGAGAAATACTTACACATATATGTGTGTGTGTCTACAATTTATAAGTAAGGCTAAAGGTATATTTAATAAAATTATATTAGAAATTATGTTAGAATTTATTTTCATGAAAATCAATTTATTCATGT
This sequence comes from Ceratosolen solmsi marchali, assembly GCF_000503995.2. NCBI lineage: Eukaryota > Metazoa > Arthropoda > Insecta > Hymenoptera > Agaonidae > Ceratosolen > Ceratosolen solmsi. The sequence continues at coordinate 16,147,627 of NW_011948412.1, read as the reverse complement.
AGCAATTCATTAAATCTTTTATTAGAGCTTAAGAACATTCACAAATTGAACTTAATTGAAATAATAACTTTTTTTAATAAAGGTGGCGGGAATAATGAAAAATAAATACGTATAAATGATCGATAAAAAACTAAATTTACAATATTATACATCATTGTCTTATATTAGAATATTAATGTACTAAATAGGTTACTTATATAATTGTTTTTGGTAATTTTTAATCAAATACACGTTCTTACTTATAATAATTGAATAAATAATATTCGATGTGTATAATAATATTTTCTATCCTATGATACAATGTAATACTATAAACACGCCTTAAATATAAATTATTTTTTGCGCAATAAAGTGTTTACATTATTGTGATGCTTCATTAGCCTAAATATATAATAATAATTTTTTTGATAAAAGTTTTTCACTCATGCAGTTACTTGTTCATTTTATATTATATATAATCCATTATTTAAGCTTAGTTATATAATAGGTACATAATTTATAAGGGTTTTTTATTTACTTATTTCAATATTATTATTTTTTTAATAAATATTTTAGTTATAATGATACGAAATATTTATATTTAAATGTATTCGAAATGTATATGACATGTATAAAAAATGTAAAAAAGGTCATAAATTATATGCTGAGTTATACTTTGAAGATAAACGTTTAAACAATTAAAATAGAAAGATGAACTAAATAACAATCGACAATTTTTTTTATACTTAATAAAGTCTTAATACGACATATAAATTCTTAATAAGGATTTAAATAAGAAATAGCCTATTTTAATTATATCGTTACATAATATTATAAAAATATGCTATTCAAACATAATATGCTAATATCAAATAGAATGTTTATATTTTCAAGCGAAATATTAATCAACCAAACCATTTCTTTCTACAAAATAAATTTGCCACCTGTGTTCCCTATACAATGATACACTCTTGACTTGGCTTTTACAATCGATTTCTCCTTTTCGCTGTCCTATTTATCAATTAATCATTGGCAAATGCATACTTCACCCTTCTAACTTACAATGATATAAATATTCATTCATATGCGATATCAATTTTTCCTCCCGTTTTTTAAGATATATACATTAAGGTATTCTATACCATACAAAAATTAATTATTTTGTTTAATTTTTATATTGTTTCTCTAAGATGTAAAAAATATTTAACAAAATAATAATATCAGAAATATTAAAATTGAAATTAAAATTAAAATTCAAAATATTCAAATATGAATTTCATTATTATGCTTAGAAATACAGATTTTTCAATTAAACTTTTTAGTATGATATACACCATGAGATTTTTGGTGTGTAATACTAGATTCTTATGGAATAAAAAAGTATTGAGCTTTAAAATGAGAAAAACCCAGTACTGTATGAAATGTACGTATTTCTGAAGTTTATATTTATTTTACTTAAATATTTTTCTTTTTCTTATGGTAGGATATATTTTGAAGAGAGCTTCAAAGATAATAAAGGGACAAATTTGCGTATTGAACGGCTTTCAAATCAAACCATGAATCGATTTGCACGTAAGAGAAAACAAGAAAAATAGTAATGGAAAGCGCGTGCAAGCATAAACGTGCGGAATTGCTCGTGTTCATAAGTTTGATCGACATCTCGTTAATTGTTAACCTGTTCGTAAATGGAGTAACGGTAAATCGAAACAGTCGATTTGTAAATTGTTACATGCTCGATTTAAAATGATGATCGAGGCTGCTCCTGATATCTTCCCATACTCAGTATGTGATTTTCCAATTTCTTGTAGATACCATTGTTAATGCCACTTTTTGTTACCAATATCATTAGAACTGCCGTTGATACAATAACGATATAAGTAGTTCAAAATTCGATTGTATGAAAGAAATACTTAAAGTTAACTAGATTATATTAATGAGAATGTGATCATTTAATGCTAGGATGACTCAATTTATATACAATATATATTGAGATTTTAATTAGAAATAAGTGTTATGATATATACAATTTGTAAAAATTTCATTTCATTAAAATTATTTGAACATTTGGTGTAAATTCAGTACAAAATTAAAAGTACAATTCAGTATTTCAATTCAGTTAAACTTATATTATTCAACGGAGTGATAGTCTATTTTAAATAAGGAATAAGATTTCTATATGAAATAATATAGAAATATAAATTATATTATTATTGTACGTAATATAAATTATACAAAGATTTTTTATTTTTTTTTATACAAAATTATTTTGATAATTTTTTATATAATTTGATATATTTTATATAATTCAAAATTTTTGAAAATAATAAGAACTTTCAAAAAATAGTATTAATAAATATTTTCAAAACAATTAGGATAGATAAATATAAGTTAAATATATCATATGAAAATGAGATTAAATATGAGTTAATTATTTATTTTATATAAAAATATGAATATTGGTAATTTCTATATTTTGCGTTCACATAACACATCTTCCACTCATGATAAATAGAGATATTCTGTAATATATATAAATTATACAATTTATTAATAGAAATTATACCTTTTTTCATGCATTTATGTCTTTATATATCTATAAATTTTTTTTTTTTTTTTAAATGAACAATAAAAATTGTTCATAATTTCTTCTAATGTTTCTTTAGTTATTTCTTATTATATGATATTTTTTATTCTTCATCAAATTTATTATCTCCTATTTAATTACTTTCCATTTTACACATGTTTAACATCACTTTTACTTTCATCTCATATTTTGTATTTGTTTATTATATAATTAATACAATAATTTTTATACATTACATCTTGTATTATTTAAAATTTAAAATTTCTAAATATATATTATTTCTAAAATTATTCTTTTAAACTCCTTTTAATTATTTTTATTTTTCATGAACAATAATAATTTTTTACTTTTTAAAATTAATTTTCATTTATTCCGTTAATTTATTTCCGTTACTTTACGCTAGTTACCATAATTTTTTGTTTTCAATCACATTCATTTAAATTTTTATTCTCATATATAAATTTATTATTTAATTTCCTGTAAATATTAAATTCCAAGCACGGAATTTGAAACATCTTTAATTTGTATATATAGTTTTTATTTATAATATAATTATGCAGGCTTATTATTCCAGATTAAATTATTTAGTAAAAATTAATTTTCATGATATTCAAAATATTTTTACTATTTAATATATAAGAATTATATAGTAAAAATTGATTTCTATATGAAACATAACTATTGAAATACTTTTTTAATTTAATATAAGTTTCTTATGTAAATATATTTTTATACATAAATTCACGAATATAAGCATAATCGATCTACAAGTAGTTTGGCAAATGAATTTGTGCTTTTAAAAATGTTTATTAGGTATTTTATAGAGTTGTACTGTAAATAATATAACTATATGAAAATAAAGTAATTTAGGATTAAATGATGAAAGGGATTTCGTTATAATATTATAATCTCGACGTGTCATAAGATGAACAAGATTTCATTCCAAAATACAATTTCATTAGATTTAGATAATTAAACTACTTAGCATGTGTTTGAAAATTCAGCTTGAAAATAAAAAAATATTCTATTAAAATACAATTGATTGATATACAAATTTATACATACTTATTGAATAAGTACAACATAATAAATAAATATATTAAATAAAATTTAAGGTTTAACGTTTAAAAAAAAAGTAATAATGTTTGATTTATTGAACGATTTAATTTTTAATTTAATTTTTTTGTTAAATAAAACTTTTCACACGATTATTTGGAATGATAATACTATAAAAGTCTGATGATTTACTATAAAGCTGAGTTTTTTTAAAAATTATATAAGAATATATTCAAATTTAGAATATGCCACATGTGAACAACAATTTACGAGATAATAAACTTAGTTTTATCTGGTACATAAATAATAAATAATTTATGAATTGTAAAAGGATTTTATATATTTTTTATTTTTAGAATATTTATTTTATAATGCAGTTAATTTAATGTATAAATAGAGATTATATTAAGAGTTCTACTGAAAATATCTAGATTTAAAAGTTTGGAATATGAAAGCTTTGGTAAATTATTAATTACATAAATTACCATAAAAATTTGAGCATAAATAAAATAAGTATAAATATTATTGGTATATGAATGGATACAAAACTCTGTACCACTTAGTAAATTCTTCTTTAATCTCTAAAAATAACTATGCATTAATGAATTTATCTGACAATTTTTACGAGATTATTACAAATTGATAATTGCATTCGATATTAATTAACAATCAACATCAATTTTTAAATATAATTAAAATTTCTCTTTTTTGTAAATCTTATTTATCTAATAAACTTAGCCAAACAGAAAAAGAGGTTAAATAACAATTAAAAAGGAAATGAAAGTACTATCTTTAAATAAAAGAAGAACTATAAAACTACAATCGACATTTAATAATTCAAACAAGTATTCACCTTGTTAATTACAGAAAGGAAAACTTTATAACTCTAACCACTAACGTAAACTAACTACAAACTCTTGTTTATCCAATGCCATGCAGTTATAACTGATAACTATAAGAAAAAAATGCATATATATGTATTACATATGTATCGTATATGTTTTATATTCGATGAACTGAATGGAGTGCATACGCATGCAAAATAAGCAAATCCGATATAAACGATCGTACATTATAAACTCGTATATGTGTGGACAAGCTGTGGGGCGTTTATTATCGGTATGCTGCCAGACGATACGTAAGGTCTGCTAGAATTCCAAGAGTCTAGACTAATTACCTACATACTTGAGCTCACTCGGTTTCTCTCGGACTCGCAGATACAGACACTGCAACTATGACACATTTCTTACTTCTGTCTCTTTCTCTCTCTCTCTCTCTCTCTCTCTCTCTCTCTCTTTATCTTCCCCCTCACTACGCTTTCATGCCAACTTGCTCCATTTCTCCATACCTTCGCCCTTGATTACTTTATTCGCTCCTTCTCTCTATCACTCGACTTCCACCATCCTCCATTGAAATGATCCCCCGACGAAAAGCACAGGTAGAATCAGCAGTATTTAGGGTCACAATGCTTATATCCTACCAATATTCAACAATATTCATGCAATTGAAATATGAGGGAGGAGAAGCCTTATATCTATGGAAGACTATTCACGTCAAATAATCGAGCATCCATATGCTGATTTATTAACTTGCACCTATTATTTTTACAAATTATTTTTTAAGATAGGCTATGTAGCAGTACCACTATATGTAAAAAGTGAAAATTCCTAATTATCTTCATATTCAAAATATCGTTACCATTTCAATGCATTGAAATGCAAGATGCCCGCTCTAATTATATTGATTTGATTGTGATCTTTGATCGTATTGTAGTATTAGTAGCAGCTGTGTAATATCACTGAATAGAGAACATATTACATTTCTGTTATCTGTAGCTGGCGCTCGATTTAACGCTCGAAGAATAGTTCGTAAATATATACCGTCTCAATTAATTTGTAAATTTATAACTTTGAGCTTGTTGTAGTTTTTAAAGAAAAGTTTTGGTATTTGACAGTCGTTTCATTATATTCGGTTGCAAGTAATATAAAATATTTAGACCAAATTTTTATCTTGCAATTATATATTGATTACACAAAAATTTATTGCAAAGTTTTATTTATAAAAAAAGATTTAAATAATAGAATCTGATCAGATCTGTGGCTTGAACATTTTCTTATCGAAATGCAATATTTTCTGCACAGGCTTTATTTAGATTATGTATTAAAACATTAAATGTTACCTAATTTAAATAATTAGTTTTAAATGTACTTGGCGCGTAGACTTGTAATTTCATAATACTTTAATGCATTAACATTTTTCAAATTTATGTAAAGAAAAATATTACAATAAAATTCAAGCATTTATTTTTCGTACATTTTAATTGTATCAAACATAAGAAAAATTAACTTTAGTACTTCAGTATATTGTTTGAATTAGAAACTAGCTTACTTAAGTTTAATTATTCAGACTTTATTCAATTGAAACATTTTACACTATATGGTTTTTAATTATATACCAAAATTTTTATTTAGACCTTTGTTGAGTTTTTTTAAGTTAGTCATAAAATTGGATCGTTTAGACTATATTTTAAAGTTGTAGGTGCACAATGCATAAATTATAATGCGTAAATTAAAAGAAAAAATAAAAAAAAGAAAAATATGTTTAAAAAAATATTCATAAATTCTAATCTCATAATGTAGAAATAAATAAATAAAAATTCACAATCAAGTTATATTTCGTAATTCAAAAAACTTATGTTTATACTTTCTTGTGGCGAATTTCTTTCAAAATTATGTATCAACTAGGAAATATTTACAATTTTAAAGAACCTTCGCTTGAATAAAATAAAATTTATTGATAAATAACAAAATGTATATATTTAACATAATTTACATTTCAATAATTCAGATAAAACTAAATTTTCAATTTGAATAATTTTAAATACTTGAAGTTTTTCTTGAAAGTAATATAAAACGAACAAATTTATTTTTCGCAAATTAATACTTGTAATGCAATGTAATGTTAGAATGAGAAATTCTTTAAAACCCAATACCATAATATTTTTTTCTATCCATTTACTTTTCTTTTCTGTTTACTGTTATCATACAAATATATGTATATTGTTAAAAAATTTTCCACGTATAACATTAGTCACAATATTTTAAAGACATTTCATCACTAAATCACAATAGTTAATTTCCATCACTAATATTTAAGAATATATTTTAATTTATATGAAGACATTTTTGACAATTATTACAACTATTTTATGTAATTTGTTAACTTGTTAATATTGAAAGACTAAATGTACAAACAATAAATACATAAAACATAAAAAATACTTTGTACATTTAAAGCAAAAATAATTTTTTCAAGTGCTACATTATATCCTGCTTAAATTGGCAGACCTTATTTTATTTCATAATTCATGTGATTTATAATTATCTGAATTAATGCTTAATTAGTCACAATGCTCAGTGAAAAATACATAACCATCATGAAAGATGTAATAATACCATCACCACTTGGCTCGTAATTAGATGATACTTGGATAAGTAGAAATGAAAAATCGCGCGTAAGAAAATAACAAATAATAAGAGAAACTATGCAGAAAATCTTATAAATTAGACGCAATAATAACGGCTCGGATGAAATAAAGTTTGGCCATGCGATTGCAAGGACAGATACAGTAATGGAAAGACCACGGATTGTCAGACATAATCGGGAAGTTGTCAGGACTGCTATAAACCTACTTAATTACGGTAATTCATGAAGAATCCATAAGAAATGCTTAGGCGATGCACTATGAGACTTTTTTTCATTCAGCGCGCTTGAAACCTTCGTTGCCCGTCCATTGTAAAGATTTTCAAGCCTCAGAATAGAAAGAAAGAAGAGAGGGTACAATCTTGCCAAAAATGATAAAGAAAACATGAAAGAGAAAGAGATGGGCCAAATCGACGGAATTCAAGTATTTGTAGTCGTAATTGTTGTTATCGTAAAATTGTCCATGTTCAAATGATATTTTGGCTAAACTTTAGTCAGAAAATTAATTTTGTCTACCAATAATGTTAAATTTCTTATTATTAAATTATAATTTAATAATAAAATATCTTTTTGAATTACTTTAATAACATCACAATTCGGCAAAACAATTCATTGTTATTGATTAATAAAGTAATATAAAATAAAAATATAATCTATTTAAATTTTATACATTTAATATGTTAAACGGTAATAATATTTTTTTCCTAGAATAACAATTGAACCACAGTAATAATAATTGGATTAATGCATTAAAATAATAATTAAAATTTCGATAAAAATAAAATATTCAAAACATAATACATTACAATTATTTTATATAATTATGTGTTTAGAATTAGATTAAGGTTCTGTGTGTTAGTGCAGAGCAGTCATCTGGATGGATCATGGCTCAACGGCTCTAAAGGCCGTGAGTTCAAGATTGCCTCAATCTGAGATTGCAGAGTAGTGATTTGTTCTAAGGTAAGCAAGCTTTCTCCGATTGTACATCGCAGATGACATTTCGTGGACTTCACCACCGCTTCCCATTTTCCTCCCATGTGAAGCGCAGCGGGTGAATTGAATTCCCATCGATAGCTGTTTTGTGAGAGGATTGTTGCTATTCGATGATGTATGTTCTTGACCTTGTGAGAACAATTTTTTGAGAAATTTATCCGCCCTAACGAAGGTTGTACCACAATCTGAGTATAATGTATTGGGAATGCCTCTGCGACCCGAGAATCTTCGATATATTGCGATGAATTCTTCTGTTGTGTAATCGTTAACCACCTCGAAATGTACAACAGACGTAGCAAAACACAAAAACGCAAATCCATGCCTTGTGCATTTTTGTACCTCGCCCCTTCTAGGTTTTTATGTCATAGTCAACACCTGCATGTATGAAAGATCGTGATGGCGTGACTCGAGAAAGAGGTAGTTGTCCCATCAATTGATGAGCATGGACCCCTTTGTGTGTGTGTGTGTGTGCATGTTGTGCCCTTTACCGGGCACATATAACGCATCGTAAGATGTGAGATTTCACTGAAGACCTTCTGCCAAGAATCCAATACCGTTGTCGGCTGCATATCAGGGTGAATTGAGTGCCTCAGTGAAAGGTTCTAAGATAGGCATGAGCTATTATGAGACTTGAAACTTGTGAATATCGTGGCAGAATAGCCGGGTGCTTATGGTATGGTGCCAATTAGTATTCCTCCAACTCTAATAATTCCTTGGGCGTCGATGTACACGGTCAGGCGGTGGAATGCATGAGCAGTCGACAAGTTTGCCTGGGACTGAAGGATTTTGAGTTCGTGAGAAACGTAAGCAGCTTGAGTTGCCTTTATCCAAAAAATCTGATGCTGTGATCCTCAATAACTTATTGAAAGTTGAGTATATGTCCCAGTGACAGATCGGTTTGTGACCTGATACTCGATGATGTTGGACTTATGATCAGTCCATAAACATCTGTTCCAAGAACAATATCCGCCGGTCTTGGTATAAGATATTCTGGATCGGCTAGTGTTAGGTTTCTTAGATGCAGCCATGCCTATCGTGACGGTTTGAAGGGTGGAAGCAATGTGATCACTGACTTGAGGATATGAGCTAGAACTTGACTGGGGCTTTCGAATGATTGGATTGAAGGGTGAGTAATACAGCACCTTGTGGCTGAGTTGATGAGCTGAGCTGAGCGAAACACTGACGAGGTATGTCGAGCTTCTTCACGAGGTTCTCTGTTGTGAACGTGATTTCAGAGCCTGTATTGATTAGAAGGCGGATTGTAATGTTGTCGATGATGAACTTATTTGATCTAAGGCAGTAACCAACAGGGTTGTGAATGATTATGGTCTAGTTGGAGTGACGATTGCTCCTTCTCTTCATTTGGATGGTGGTGATGAATTGTAAATTGCTTGGGTTAGATTCGAGTTCTGTTCACCATGAAGTAGTGTATTATGCCACTTGTGACACTTCATACAAGTCTGTTTGCACCTGCATATGTACGTGGGATGGGGTCCCAAGCAGTTGTAGCACAAGTGTCACTTATTTACTAAACCCCTTCTTCCGGCTATCGGCATTTTCTTGAATATTGGGCATACGGTCAACAAATGTTCTTGGTGGCAGCAGTTGCATATCTTGTCATGCCATTTGCCTTCTTATGGGCCCTTTGATTCAGTCTCGATGGACGACTGATAGGCTTTCACCGATTTTTCTTTCGGTGAATGAGACTGGACTAGACCCTTTGAATTCTTAGATTCCTCTAAGCTTTCTAATAGCGTTACTAGTGACAGTAAAAAGGACTAGTGTTGGAAGGGCCTGCAAAGATTTCGTGCTCGAGAATGTGGCTGAATAGCGTGATTGACTAATAAACTGACCGTCTGACTGACTGAATAACTAAAGTCGCGTCTCGTGGTGTGGTTGCTTCAAATGTCCATGCGGCAGCTTACTTAGCTGGCAACAATGCATAGGTCTTGCTATGCGGAAAACATAGCAGGACATTTGAGACTAGAGCTTTAGAAGTTTCGAGAACTCCGGGAAAGCAAAGCTTTGGAAAGTTGTAGAATTTCAAATGATGTTGCTATGCGGAGACCAGATAAATATTGAAGGACATTCGAAAGTAAAGCTTTAGAATATTCGAGAATTCTCGAAATCAAATGTTTAGAAAATTTGAGAGCTAAAAGGCTTCCATTCCGATTAGCCAAAGGTCTTGGAAAATATTCCAATTCCGAACACTATGAATTATTTTTACATTACAATTATAAAAAAAGATATTTTTTATTCAATTAATAATAGTTAATAATTTATTTCATATTTTATTTTAATGCCGGTATATTATTGACTTATTGAATTATATTATTGTATATACATCTGAACATTTTTAACAAAGAAGCAATATTATTAAAATTAACTTCAATCGAAATAAAGTAATAAGCTGTCTTTGTTCTTATATTTGTTTAGCGTAGTATATTAATTTGGGACGATATTGAACCTGCGGACAATAGCATAAACAGTAAAAAGTTATTTTCAAATTTATTTTATAACTTTGAGAGTTATAACTATTTGAAGTAAGTCGAATAAACCATGAATTAATAGCTTTAACGAGCAAACTTACAGTTATATTGGACTTTTGACAGATCAATTACCGCGATCGTATGGTATTGCGCGAAAAGAATTTGTTCATTTATCTTTTGTTTCAACGCAATTTTTTACACCAATAATTGCGATTAAATGTGTAAACCATTTAATTATTCTAATGCTATCAAATAAAAAATATAAATATGTTTATTATTTATTGAATAATAATATAAATAATTTACGTAATGTTTTTACTTTTCAAATACCATAATAATTAAGGTCTAAATAAATTTAGATTAAATAACTTTAATGTATTGACATAGATTTAATTGAAAATTTATTCAAATTCATTACAAAAACAAATTCTCGAATAAAAATAATTAATCTAATAATTAATCTGTAAATTTACAATCGAATTTTAATAGTTACATTTTTATTTTTTAAGAAAATTTGTAATGAAATATAATTTTTGAAAGAGGTAACAGAAACTTTATATTTATAATTGCTCAAAATTGCTCTAAATTCTTGTCTTATATATAATAATAAGGATATATTAATTATAAATAATTTTAACAAGAATATTAATTATTTCTTTATATTAAAAAGAAGATGTTTGTAAACATAAATATTTTCTTTTAACTAAGAATATATTATAAAATAAATAATATATTAATCTTTAGTAAATAGTATATTACGTTATGAATAGATTGTATTGCTTTTATTATATATTTGTATAATTGATCTCGCTTGCAAATAGTATCATATGTAAATATTTGAATTATTTACGGACACATAATGTTATGGAAAATGTCTTATTCTATCTGGAAAAAATAGAAAAATACAATTTTATTAAAACAAAATTATAAATAATAAAAAAGTATAAAATTAATTCAACATTTTTATTTTGTATTTTATACGTTACTTATTATATTATAGAAACATTTGATGTATAGTAGGTAATAGATAAAATAAATAATTTGGAAAATTTTTACAGTAACTATTTGCTTTTATACGTAACATCTCCACATTTTTAATTTCTATTACTTTCAAGAATAATGAAAAGCATTATTTTAAATAAAATATTTAAATAAATATTTTAGCGTTATAAATATTTAAAAAACTGTAAAATTACTTTCAGTAAAGAAAAATAATTGATTAATATAAGTAAATGGTAGCATATAAAAGCATGGTGCAATTTAAATTCACGTATATTATTTGCAGAACATAACAAACATTAAGAGTATAGCCATAGTTTTTAAGTAAATATTTTAGAAGTGGTTCCAAAATCAGAAATATAAGTACGGAAACTCCTTCAACAATTACGAATTTTAATTGTCCTCGTTTTCGATAAATCTAACGACGATAAAAGCATAAAAAATCTCGGTCACGTTCGATCGCGTATATATCAGAAGTCGGTAAAATTGCGAGTTACCACTATACATAAGCACTAAGCATTTATATTACAGAACGAGACTTTGAGTAGCAGCGTTATTATGAGTATATGGAGTAATCGGACGTTACAAAAGAAGCGAGACGAAGGTTCGTGTCATTGACGTTACCTCCAATACTCTTAGATTCTTTGCCATTAGTTATCCTTTCGGCCAAATCCAATACACGAGACACGTTACATTAGAGTAAAGCTACTTCAAGAATATTGGTTGATGATAAGGTTGCAAAGTAATTGAAACATAAAGTATAAACTTTAACCTATTTTATCCATATATGCATTATGTATATGATCTATTATATGTAGAATAAAAACTATGCTTGGTCATTATGAATAACGAATAATAATATTTAATAATAATAATTAATATGTATTAGATAATTTCATATTATAATATTATAATTTTTAAGATATAAAATCCTTATATTGGTAATAAAATTAGTTATGTAATAAGTGTGCGAGAACACATGTTAAAGATCATTTTTAAACTAGAGATTTTCCAAATAATGTTCAAGAAAATTCAAACTTCACCAAATTTTTAATTTAACAATTATTATAATTATAATAACTATATTTGCAAATCATGACATGCAATTTTATTTAATATATAAAACATATAATTTTTATTAAGAATAAAATACATTATAAAGATTTTCATAAATGCAAATTTTAAAGATTTATGTTCTTATATAATATTTAATTTTTATTGAAAAATTATTGTTATTAGAAACTTATTGTTTTAAAGAATAAATATCAATAATTTTCTTACTAATCATTTCATAAATTTATGGAAGTATTGATCAATTATTTGAAAAGAAGATTGATTTGATATAATATGTTTAATATAATATAATATATAATACAATATAATTAATATATGATAATTAATATAATATAATTGTTTCGGCACTTCAAGAATTTTAGAAAATACAGTTCTTAAATAATATCGACTATTAATTATATGCTTACACACATCTATCAATACTGATTACATGATATTTTGCTTTAATGTAGTTATTAATAAATAAATGATACTATAAGTTCAGCTAATTTGTTATATTTCTTTTTTACGCTTTTTCCAATCAATCTTATTTAATAAGAAATTTCATTGCATTTCAATAAATATCTTGATTTTTTAAATACCAAATTTAATCATCGATATTCTCATATTTGACTATTTTACAAATTACATCGTATATAATTATGTATAAAGTTCATAATCTACATATTTAATAAAAATCATTAGAAGAATATATTATATTTGCAAAAATATGGCAGATCTCTTCAGTATGTGACTCCGTTAAATATACGTAAAAATATTTAAAACGTAAATTATATTTTAAGCAGTTATAGTAATTATAAAGTTTGTAGTAATCATTTTATTTTGAACGTAGTAACTTCCTCTCATAAATTCCAACCAAAAAATTTATTGCCAATCATTACCATATAATTCAAAGATGTCTACACAGAAAACAAGCAGCTGCATGTTTGCATGCGCAATTCATTTGCACGAAACGTTTGAGAATCACCAAACCTTTTGAACTTGTATGCCCTCCAAGACGTCGACGAATGCGTATTTTACACACATACAACCTCCAAATCCGACATCCTTTCCTTCTCCCTTCCTCCTATCCATGTCTCGCTTAAGGACTCTAGTTAACCTTTCATCACGTTTGCACAGCAAAACATTAAATATACACGTGTGTTGCGTGGGCCGCAGACGCAACGGTGTAGAATGGGTCAGACTTACGGGATATTTAAAGAGAATTTTTGACAAGAATTTTTCTCATTTAAGATAATGATAAAGTATCTTTCTCGTAAATATATGCATTTAATTTTAATTACAAAATAAATTTCAATTATATCTGTTCAAACGTTATTCTTACGTTTAGAAAATAATTTATAGGTGTGCTCTAATAAGTTAAATAGTAATAAACTAGTGCTAATTATATAAGATTGGAACTTTATATCCAATCTTAATAAAACAAAGTACGATAAAGATCATTCGAATACAATAAAATTTTGGCTCTTATATATATAGATATATAAATAAAATATTTACTTGTCTATATTAGAAATTTGTCTGTTAAAAAATTGATCAATCAAGTAAATTCTAATAATAATCTATAATTCAATTTAAATAAAACATTATATAAATATATATGTATTTACAAAAAAAAATTCATTCACCTTCCAAATGTTTTTAAATTTAATAATTTAAATTTGATTTTTGGTTTTTAAATTTGATTAAATTATTTAAGATACGAAATATTTTCACTTCCACATAAAAAAACAAATATTCTCAAACACACGCGCATATACTTAAATAAGGGCACATTTAGTAATTGGCTATCTAAAGGATCATATGAGTTGAAGTAATTACAAAAAGCCGCAATTATATGAGCCACTGATGACACAGTCACTACACTCAAGCATACACGAATCTATGTGAGTAAATACAATTTTTCGTTATTCATTTGCGAAAGGAAACTTCGTTTTATCAATCTCTGCGATGGATTAATTATCCTTTAAGCATTGCATATGGGAAAAACATTGTGCTGATTCTTTGCAATTGAATACCGGGAGGAGGTCGATTGTACAGATAGTCTGGTCTTTTAGAAAAAAGTCCTGCATGTATTTTAACAGAGAACAGATCACAAACACTTATGGAAATAATAACGGTAATGAACAGGGACTTATTACCGTTATGCCGGTTTTTAGTTGCAATCGTTTTTTCGTTATGTGCAACGATGAGAACCTAAAAAGTAAATATTTACTGGAATAAGAAATGTCTTTATATAGACTGAAATGAATTCCAACTCTAATGATCGTCTTATTCAAGTATGTTATACTTCTAACTAGTTATAAGAAACCATTATGATAAAATGACGATTCAACCTCATTTCAAGATATTTGAATTTAACATTAATTAATAATTAATAATTATAATAGAATTGTATGGAATATATAGAATTTTAACAGTTAGTATTCAATATTAAATCAATTGGTTACTAATTACTAATTTACAATTAATATATATTTGCTTTAAATATTACAAAAATCTACAATATATAATAAAATACATTAATTGTCTTCATAAAATTATTCATAAAACACTTATCATCATAAAATTCTGTATACATCATACTTTAACTAAATTTCTTTAGTAAATGTTTGTTATTTATTTAATGTGAATTTAGAATTAATGAAATAGTAAAAAGGCTTGCAAATTACAAACATTAAAAACATTACATTCTTTAAAATATAAACAAGTTATTATAAAAATATGCATATTTATTAATTGCACATCCTTTTTTAAATGAATTGGAAAATAATTTTTAGCCAATTTAATCTATACATTATGTATTAATAAAATATGTATTAAGAACTATTTGAACTCAATACACCCTTATAAACATAATATATTATGCATAACCTTGTTGATCAGGGCGTTAAGACAATCTTGAAATGGATTATAGATACAATCCATACAACATTTAGATAAGAAGAGTAAATGCGGATATGCAAATCAGCAGTCACGGATAATGGCGATTACGCTCAGATGTGATGAATCTATATTGATTATTTGAAATTATCATGATAATATAAAATACCACATATTTCTCACGAGTAATATATTTCAACAAATTAGACCTCTATTGAATTTAAAAATAAAACTAATAAAAAACAATTAAAATATTTAATTGCTATAAGGGACATTGAACGTTAATAATGTTTGTATGAATGGTTGTAAATTAAAAATAAAATAAAGTGAATAAATAGAACAAGAAGAATAAAGAATAAAATACATAATTTGATACTAGAAGCATTATTTTTTCCGTAAAACTACGTTAATAAGAAAAACAATATATTTATACAAATAATTCCATAACTCAATTCTAATATATGATTATATAAATTAATTGTCAAATATTGGTATTTCTACCATACTATTAAGCTTTATATGAATCTGTCAGCTTAATTAACTAAAAAAAAAAAATATATATATATATATATATATATAGTAGTAGTATTGTTCTATTCACTCTATACATTTCATAGCTATAATATATATGATTTAAAAATTTTACCAACAGTATGTTTTAAAATTTTATTGAATGTGTTTTTTAATGAATTATCGGATTAGTATAATGCAAAAATGTTAAAATACATGTAATTAATATAAAAAATTCAAATATATAATCAAATTTGGAGAAAGTTTCGATGCAAAATACAACATATATTTGTGCATTAATAACAGGCAAATAGTTATGATATTAATAAATAAGAAAATTATTATGCACAGTTTTAATAGGTAATTGAATTATAATTGATAAATTATTAATATACCACCCGTAGGTTATCGATATACTAATAATAAGTTAGTATTAATAGAATTAGTTGGCATTACAGCAATCACATTAATTATTTTAAAATGATATTTAAAATGGCTGAATTAATAGACAAAATTAATAAAATAAAAATAAATTATAAAATCATATGTAAACGGCATATATGCTCTTATGATATCTGTATATCGCATTATTCAGCTCAATGATGACGCATGGATATTGAAGGGTGAACGTCGGAGTGTAGTCTACGCCCGTTGGCTTATATTGATTTATGACAAGACCTGCCTAGTTCGAAGGCAATGTTCCCACACCAGAGTACATTGAATGAATAGCAGAAACCTGAGGACATTTTAGCCTCAGCAGTGCTTCAGATTGATGAGTTTGCAGTTAACCCACTCCCAGTTGCTATATGAAGAAACATTAACTCATTTTGGGCTTCAAATTGGCCTTAAACTTTTTAAATTCTAATACAAATTTTTCAAATAACACCTCATTATAGAAATAAAAATTAATTGTAATTTTTTTCCAATTTATAAAAATACTTTTTATACGGATTTTGAAAAGTTATTTATGTATCTAAATTTATTTAATTAATGAAACAACTAAAAATATTAGAAATTATACTATTTAATATGTAAGCTTTCTCTTGTACTTGAATGTGAATATAAAATATTAACAGATTTTTTAATTTTATTTACATCATATACGTAATTATGTGATTATTGTAAATATAAGTAACGTTAAAGTACTCATTAAGCCATAAATAAAATACTTGATTGCATTGGTCGTAATCAATTTTCAATATTAATAATTTATTACATTTATGATTTATGATATATGTGGTCATAAGTATCAATTCATAAATTTTGATTGTAATTACATTTACTTATAATATACTTATATAAATATTTATTATTTTTTAAATCACATTATCCTATTAATATTAACTTAAAATATATATTTAATAAAAATATCACATCCATATATAACTTTATTAGTATCATGATTAAATATATATATATATATATATATATATATATATATATATATATATATATATAGTTGCCATTAACAATTAAAAGACACATTAAAAATGTATAAATATAATAAATTATTAATAAGCAAAGTGATATATATCATTCTATTAATATTTAGTTAAAATGTAAAAACTAATGGCATACGTGGCAGAAATGTTTTTCTAAGTATAATAACAGAAAATAACAAAAAATGACATAACAGGATCTATTTTTACTAAAGTGAAACTCTCTTCAACAAAGTTCAACATAATTGAGGTAAAGTTTAATATAATGAATTTGTTTTTTTTATAAATGAATTTAATTTCAAAAATTAGTTTTTTTTTAATTTAAATTACGAGTTTGTTAAACAATATAAAGAAATTTATTATGACTAGTCATTCAAAATAGGAAAATATCAATTTTCAGAATTTTTTGAAGATTTCTTATATATAGGTTTGGAAAATTTTAATATTTTTAATTATTATTTATTTTTAAGTCTAATTAATTTTAATATAACAATGATGATTATGTCATATTGTGTACTTCGTAGTTAGAAAAAATGTTTCTTCAAATCTATCTTACGATTTTAATATAAAATTGAAATTTATTTTAAATCATATTTAGTAATTATTTTTCAGTTTTATTGTTTAAATTTCTTTGAATTAATTTCACGACTAGCATTTTATAAATTTGAACATTTAGAAGGTGTAATTGCCTAAGTCAAATATACATTATGTATAAGTGTTGAGCTTATATAAAATACTTTTGATATAATCATATACTAAGAGGTCTGTAATTAGAACATAGAGCATAATTATGAGTATCAGAATACAAAGTAGAAGACAGTTATAAAAGGAGTTTTAAACCAATTAAATCATCTAAGATAATAACTTCATGTGGTTGAATATGTCAGTATACTTAACAAAATGAATCACCGATCGCTTCAATTATTCAATAGTGGAATATTTCGACCCTAGTAGACCGCGATAAGATGCAGTTTGAAACAAAACAAACGTAATAACGGATAAAGTTGTTACAATTATTGTTTTCTTTAAATTAATTGTACTATTGTATACTTGGCAGAGAAACTTGTGAGAATGTCGGATTGGCCGCCAAAAATAAATGACTATTTCTCTAGTGTCTTATAAATCATTAATCTATTGTTACGCAGTTGTTGATTTTTGATTGTATTTAAATCTCATAAAACGGATTGTTAATCTTTTATAAATATATTATTTATATTCAACTTTTTATATTATTTTCATTCTATATTTTTCTATAATTATTCTGAATACTATTATCATCCAAAAACGTTATTGTTAATTTTAGTGACATTAATGAAAAACATCCAAATTTAAAATGATAAAACTGCGATGATTTCATTTTTAAAACTATATAGTTAAATGTTAAAAATCTAATTTTTCTGATATATGATTATTTGTACAAGTTACATATGACTTATCGTATAACATAATTTTTCTACTATATACATGAAATTTATAATAAATGAAATACAAAGTCAGTATGTAATCAGTGTAGCTGTATAATATAACTTAGGGTTTCCGGAATACGTGCTTATGCTGGCTAATGAAGAATACAGTGAGAAGACTATAGAATCCCTGTACGTGTTCAAGTACTTAATTTTCTTTAATATTTATTTCATTTAAATTGACCGCTTTTATAATTTTTTAAAAATTATGCAGGTTATTAAAATATTTCTTTTATTATTTTGTTTTCTAATTGAATATTTTTATTAAGATTCTTACATGAAATTATAAATACTACAATATTTCAAAAGCATATTGCTATTTTATGTATGGAAAATTATCTAAAATAAAGTGTATGACAATTAGTTTAAAATAAATTTAATGAGATTAAATTTATAAATAATTTAAAAAGAAAAACAAAAACATTACTTATCTATAATATGAATATTTCTTTACATTATTCTACGAAGTTTATAAATTAGATTGTACACTTTTTTCTGCATTATATATATACATAACATAAATTTTATGAAAAATGATGGTAAAACTTAAATTATTATATAGTTGATTAATATTATATTCGTCATATTTTTTTATAATTCTCTAAGTACATTTATATTAAATGAATGAAATTTTGTCAATAAATATTTTCTGTAGTTAGAAATCTGATTTTAGTCTTCTTTATTATCTGTTTTTAGACGCAATAAAAACCTTCCGATTCTTTATAATATATATTTAATATAGGAATTTTATCTTCCTTTTAATCATTCGTTTCATTTATTTAGATTGTAATTTGTATGTAGTATTAAATAATTTAATCGATGCTTTCACGTTCGTACTAAATTAATCCCAGAAAGAAAAACGAATGAAATAAATTCAATACAAATTCTCGATAATTAGATTGGATTGACTGCTAGACAGGTAGGACTGGATGATCGAATGATTTTGCTTTTCGATGAATGAATGATCTGCATGCGTCTTACAATTATTAAGTATGCATGCTGTAGTTTTGATGATAGGGAAAAGATATATCAAACAACATACTCTGCCATATATAAAAAATTTTAATATTTAAAATGATATTCTAATATAATTTAAAAATAGCGTTTATTCTATATTTCACCACAAAAAATTATGTATGTTATAATTCCATGTTAGTATATATATATATATATATATATATATATATATATATATATATATAATCAATAAATAATTTGCATTCATTTAAGGAGTCATTTATAATAGTGCAAGTTATAGTAGTTATTTCATTGCTATTATAAATTATGGTGCAATATGCCTACATTTCACATACAAATCATTATAGAAATTTCATTATAAAATTGTATACATAGAAACTCACATATTCATTGATATTTTTTTTTCAATAATAGATATTACCGTACATTAAAATCAAGGGTAAAAAATTCAATATTTGAAAGAAGAGTAGTATGATGATTTAATATAGAGATATGTTACGGATAATTAAAAAAAGATGTAGCTGATTCGTTGTGCAATAATATTAAGCGATTCGTCAAATCCGTCAAAAATTTTATTATATATAATAAATAAAGTGATGAAACCAAATTTGATTAACAGAAATTTTATCTGCACAAGGTAAATTTTTTGTTGCCAAAAATAAAATATTTTATAAAACATAATACGCAAAAAATAGTTTCAATCCTAACGATATTTAAAAAATTTATTCCACTATTTTTATAGCTAAGCATAATAATATAATATCGTAATTTAATTAATGTATGATGTAATCGATCATTTCGAAATCGTATCCGCTTATCGTTTTATCCAATCAAAAATGTAAGGTTAAATTGTTTATTATTTGTTTTCAAATAATATATGTTAAGCATTGGGAATAATTTATATTTTTTATATGAAAGTTATATAAATTTTTCCATATATAATATAAAGTTATATAAATTTCTCTACATAATTTTTTACTTCAAAATTTTTTAGTTTCCATTCAAATAAACTTTATAAAATTATTTTGGAAATTACTTAGAAATATTCTGTATCATTTTTGTAGTAACTATAATTATTTTTTTATCCTGCAAACATCTTATTGTTGATATCGGGAAATAAAATTTTATAAAAAAGCAATATATTATAATGATTAATGTAAATACAATATACAAAATGCTTTACTTATAAAATTTTATTCACTTATATATAATGAATATTACTACATTTGAAACATTAGTATGAATATTAAATTATTGAAAAAATATAATATTTTACTTAATTTAATAAATTAATAGTTTTGTGAAATTGAATTATTTGCAATTTTATAATTGTAACAATGAATTTTCTTTTATTAAAACAATGATTTATGAAAAATAAATGCTTTTATATGTTTAAGATATACTTAAAACTATTACTTTCGTTAAATCGAATAGAATTGTAAATTATAATTATTCTACTTTTACATTTAGTGGATAACAAATAAGATAAAATAAATCGTTTTGATAAAATGAAATGAAATAAAGTCGTATTAATTTTGATTTTAATCTGCATTCTCAGTGAAAATTTCGATTTCATACTGACGAATTCATTGATGTTGCAAAATAGATTAATATCCAATTGAATGAACCAACTGAAGAATTTATTATCTAACTTTAAAAGACAAAAAATTTACGAGTTATATCGTTCAGCATTTTTATAAATAGAAAAGCCTTTTAACGATGTCTGTATAATAAAGTCAAAAAGCTACAAGATTAACCTTAAAAAATAATCTACCATTTCCTATAGCGGAAGTTCTTTATCCGAAATAAGGTAATAGAAGAGCGAGATTGTCAGTGACGGAAGCCATTGCCAATAATGATCTGGTATGTTCGTATCTGTATAACGATTGGAATGTGTTCTTGCGCGACTCGAATGCTACTTTTCGTCGTGAATCTACGACGTGAGTGAGCGCATTTAGATTCGCGCTCGTGATATGTCGTATTACAACGATAATCATTACATTCGATGAAGGTGAGGGATAGTTGCACTGAAAGCTTGCAGATTGGGAGCGTGCTTTTCCGCACCATCTAGCGGCGTATCTGATTCTCATAGTATTTTTGATGACTGGGAGCTAATTATCTAATACATTTTACTGTACATCCTCGAATTTCAACATATAAAACATATTAAAGATAATAATTTTATAATTTATTTAGCTAATTTTGTGAATGTTTTTAATACTGTTTATTTTTTATTTCCAAAAATAAATAAATAAATATTCGTAAATAAATTATAAATTCAACCAAAAAAAACATAATTTTAAGAATTCCATCTATATATATATATATATATATGTATACAAATTAAATAATATAAAAATTATCACTATTTAAAAAAATAAAGAATTTCATTTCATTAATTTAATTTTTATTAACTTTGTAATGTATCATTATTATATTTCTCACGTATTAAGAAATTTTAATAAATGTGAAATGTAAAATATTTAAAATAATAGATAAAATATTGTGTAATTTTTTTTTTAATATGAATTTTATATTATGATTTAAAAGTATATAAAATAAATTTTAACTTACTCAAATTCATGTACTCGTAACTTCTTGGCTGATTTTAAAATAAGTTTGCTAATTCAACGTTTAAAATCACAATCATAATAATTTTTATCGATCTTTTAAAAATCTAATTCATTATTTATGGCGTGTATGAAGTCATAACACATAATTGAATATATTTTAAAAGAAGTAAATGATTATGTATATATTGATGTAGACTTAGATTTAATTTTATATCACAATTTTACATATTTTTAATGAACTATTAAATACTTTATGTAGTTACAAAATTGCATATCAATCAAATTATTATGTATTTATTTTAAATGTATTGTAATTCTGCATAAACAATATATTTTACGACTAGCGCCTATCAAATCAACAAATTATAATTTTTTATAAATTTAAATTATTAGTTTTTGATAATGTATCTTAAATTTAAATTAATTTATTATTTATATATTCATGAAATAAATACATGAATATTTAAGAGAATTCATTAATATTTTTTTAACAATAATTATTATTTCTATCGAAAAGACGAAAAAATTAACTTTAAATTACTTCCTAAACTAATGTAGAAATAGAATATTCTTTCGATCGTCATTAATAGTGGAGTCTCCTTCACTGGTTCTTCTTACATAAGGATATTTTCTTCCAAATCCTTAGAGATTATCTGGAACTCTTGAATGTCGATATAACAACAATTATGACCACAAACCTGTAATAAAAAGACAAAAATATTAAATACACAATATAAAAATGTTAAAAATATTAATGTTTTATACAATGTAATATATATATATTGATGAAAATGAAGATATAGTTATATTTCTTTATTATTTTACTGTATCTTTTATTGTATCAAGACAATTTCATTTACATTTTGGTTTAAATAATTCATTACAAATTTAAAAACTCATAATCATACTATTTAAATAAATTTAAGTAAATAATTTTAATAAAAATATTAATTACTGTTTTTATCTCACATATTAACTTGTACGTATTAACATATATAATATATAACATATAACATATATAACAAATATATAACATATATTTAAATAAAGAAATTACAGAACAGACCGGTATCATATCCTCCTAAAAAGCAAATAAGAGGTTGAATGAAATTTACTACCTTTTCAAAATAGACAAAGTAAGCTTCTGTTTCCTACTCAATTTAGATTAAAGAAAGACTCATCAGTAAACAATGAAAAGCGAGATGTAAAAGTGGACTGAGATTAAAAACGACTATCAACACCATTGACCTCTTGTCTCTTGTAGTCTTGTCTCAGTATTTATACCGCATAGCTTGACAATGAGTAACGTGATCATCCGTCTCCTTCCAATACGGAAATCGTATAAATTGGCGTCCAGTCTGCATTCAATTTTCGAAATCCTGTATGATTATATCCATAAGATAGACGGGAAAATTGACTTAAATCGCTATACTTCATTTCTTATTTGAATATAAATTAAATTTTTTTAATAAAAGTTTTAAATAATTAAACTCATATATGAAATACCTACAAATTAATGTGATCCTTTACACAAACGTATAAATATATTAAAATATACTCAACCATTATCAGATTTTCAATTTATATCGATAGCTGTATTTGAATTTTTCTGAAATATTTTATCTGTATTTCGATTTATATAAAGTTATGGGTTCTTAAACTGGAGAAAAATATTTATACTTCACAAAAATGAAGGTAATATATGAAGAAAATATTTTTATTTTCATTTTTATAAGAGTTCTGAACGACTTGTAACGTGATGCATTATATAGAGCAGAAAAACATAAATTTTTTGTCTAAATATTAATAATATTACAATTAAAATTTCCCTTTCAACAAATGTAATTTATACTATTTATTATCTTATAAAATAATAACTCTTGGTTTTAATAATAAATTTTTTATTAATGTGTAAATATATTAAACTTTTGCTCATGGATGAATAATTTTGTTTTATTTTAATTTTGAAAACATACATAAATTAATCCAATTAAATTTTTATCTTAAATAATATATATTTTATTATAATAAAATTTACAACTAATTGAATGAATCTCTATGAAGAAATTTTAAAAGCAACCTATAAATCTATAAATTTTAATATATTTGATAACATTCATTATTATTAAGTCCAAATTGTTAATCTATGACTGTATTGTGAAACGAGAATTTATATTATATATAAATAATAAACATATTCAATTAATTGAACGTAATATGATAAACTTAAAAATAAATATTATCGTTCTGTTTATTTGAAATTAGGTATTATTATACATAAAGGGGCTATTATTATAACTGATTTGATAGCAAAGTATCAATATATTAAAACATTTAAAAAATGTCAAAGCAATTTATAAGATTATAAAAAATTCTTAGAAACTACTTTACTACTTTGATGAAACTTATTAGTCGATCCTTTAATTAATCCTGTTATCTGTAAAAGTACGTTCACGATTTTTCGTACTTCGCTAATCTCATTCTTTAATTAATCCTTCGTATGTCCTAGACTCAACATTTTTCAATTTATAACGTTTAATCACTCCTTCACTTGTTTCTCTATACCAGATAACGTGAATTCCACATCAAACGTTGCACTCAGCAGTTTAGTAGACTTACAAGAACGAAAAAGGACAGAGAAGAAGGAGAAAAGTGTCTGTGCAGTAAGAGGGGAAAGGGACTTCTTTCAAGACGATCGTTGAATCATTTGCAGTTGAAAATAGTTTTCCGGTGACTCGTGTAAATATGATAATCCCTTCTTCTGAAACCGAAGAAGGGACGATATTTTTTATGATCTTTTTTTATTGTAATTTAAGGGCTAGTAGCGTCTGTGTAGCTGACAATCATTAAGTCAAATCGGTTGATACAACTTTATACTTTTTACTTTACTTTAATATTTGGAAAATAATGGGCGAAAAACTAAACTCACAATTAAGGGTTATTTGGTATAAAAATTTATGTTAATTTTATACTATATTGTAAAATGTTTTTGTATGTATCAATTAGTTTTTGTATGTCTATTTACCACATAAGTAAAGAGTAATAAAAGTGCCTTAAAAATTTTAACTTTGAATGGTAAAATTTAGTGTTAAAATTGGCTGTGAGTACAGCATAATGCAATAATTTTCTGTGTAATTGGTAATTATTATTTTTATATATATTATGTGCCATTAAAATATTATTTTTATTATTTTTATTATAAAATATGTCTATTAAATATAATGATTTTTTCATTCGTCCATTTTTTTCAGACTTTTTTTTTATTAAATAACAAATTTGTAAACTTTATCGCAATTTCCCATCTATAGATTTTTGTATATTAAAAAGCGTTCAGAAATGAAAAGTCACATTATTTTCATGTTTACTTTTAAGTTTTTACCAAGTTATAAGTCTTTTTAATTATTTTATTTTTACCTAAACTAATAGGTTTTAACCCTATTTTTTTAAGAGGAAAAAGAACATTCCTTTAAAAATATTATAAAAACATAAAATTTTATATATTTGTTATGTTTTTCTTTCTTATATCAATTAAAAGAGAAAATACAAAATAGAAATAGAAATTTCAATAGATAACATAATATTTCTTTAACCATTTTTTTTTTTTGACTATTCACATATACAGATTCTGATCAAAATGATTCAAATTTATATTATGGTAAAAGTTATTCTAAACAATGTTTCTGTTAGTTCTGATTGTTTATTTGCTTTTTCATTATATTTCACGTAGTATAACGGATTATCACTTATGAATTTATATTACAAAAAGATCACATCAATAAATAATTTAGAAGCCTAGATTAATGCTTAAAGATTTTTATTCAGTAATTGCTTGTTATTTGTTTACTTGTTATTTGTTTACTCGTTATGTTATTAGAGTTTATAATACAATATAATCTCTTTTGTAAATAATAACTACAATTTTGGAAATCTATTGTCATATCTTCTAGAATATTATTGAAAATGTGTTCATGAAAACATTAGATAAAAAAGAAAAATTATGAGAGTATAGAAAAAATTAGTGAATATACATCTCGATGTAAACAAAATCAAGACGTCTGGTTCGAGAAAGGATTTAACATAAATTAATTTCATTTAGCTATTCAATAATCTATCTACATGTGTGTGAAAATAATCGCCCACTCAGCGTATTAAATAATTTTAATTCAATAACCCATTAAAAAGGTGTTTGAGGGTGACGGAAATGCGGATTACAGGTAAGGATAGTTGAAACGAAGAGTATATTGGTTCGAATGTGACTTCTTAAGATTTCCGTTTGGTCGCGTTTGATATTCAATATCAGAAATCAAAAACTGAATATCTCCAACTTGTATTTATATATCTAAATTTTATAATATCACGGATACTTAAGTTTAATCAAATTAATTAACGTATTATTATTGTTTTAATTATATTTTTTGTTATTATATTGATACTAACGATTTTCAAATATGTCAGTATTGCTTTTTTTTTTAATTTCCCTGCAATGCAATGTAGATTTAATAAGAGTTCTAATTTTAAGATTATTGTGTTATTAATTACTATAATGTATTGAATTGATTACATCTAATTTAATTAAATAATGATAATTAAATAATATGATTGTAATTTAAAAATATTATAAGTATATCTACAAGAACTTTTCTAAAAATACTTTTTCTGACCTAAACACATGAGGTGATAGAAATATTATAAATTTATTTTCACGTTGAACCTTCTCTATTTTATGTTAACTTGTCCAAACAACTTCATATTAAAGAAAGATTTTTTTAACCAGTAACAACTACATTCTTTCTTGGTATTGAACTCTTTCGTATGAATTTCGTAGTTATTTAGATAATAAAAAATGTATCCATTATAATTATATTCATAGACAATAATTATGTGCAATTATAATTTCTTGATTTTATTTAAATTTTGAAATTAATATGTGTGAAGAACATTTTTCAGAAAATAGTGAAATATTTATTGGCTTTCATTGTCATAATAATATTATAACATTTTTTAATGTGTATTTGACTCACTGTGAAAGGCAACGAAGCTATTACGGAAGCTTATGAATATTGAAACCTCAGAGATGAGGTGAAACAAGTCAGAAGATGCAAATAATTCTAAAGAAAGTTTATGAAAGGAAAATACGGTACACATACTTATATCTGAATTATAATGATGTTAATATATTTTTTATTGCTTATGCTTATTAAAAGAAAAGTGTATTCTCTTATAATAATAAAATGACAATAAATTGTATTACTTTAATACTTGCTTCAAGTTCCAATTATAAATTTAATTACAAAAAATTCAATGTATTAATTTATTAATAAATATTTCTAACACAAAATATATTTCTTTATTTGTTTCGTTTTTATAATACGAATATAATTCTATAATAAAAAATAAAACACTTTTAAAGTAATGAACAAATCATAAATAATATCACTATGCTCCACATCGAACTGAGTATATTTACATTATTTTGATTTTATTATTAAATTTAAAATTATTCATTATTGTATATTCCCATTTTTCCTAAAAGTTATAAATTATAAATAAACATCTGTTTTCACACTTAATAAAAAATAATCACTTTATAATTTTTCCATATGTACTAATTAATATTTTAAACAGTTCTTATATAACAGAAACTTTATAAAATATAACAATTAGTGCTATTAGATTTGAAATATAAAGACTAGATAAAAGTTAGCAAACTTTCAAGTTTTTTTTTTTTTTTTTATAGAGATACTTTTGAGCAATCCTGGATAATTTTGATTTATAGAAATTATCTTATTACTTATATATTTCATTGTAACCAATTAAATCAAGGATACTATTTCTGTCAACTATGCTGTTAATAATTATATGTGTACGATATAATTCTAATAAATAATTAAAAATGAAATTTTTGAAAATAAATACGGATATATTGGACATGTTACGTTTAATCCTTTGTGTAGTTTGATAATGTTTATACATTTATATAATTAATTATATAGTCAACATAATATTATTATATAATTTTTTTTTGTTTAATATTATATATTTATAATTTATAACTACGGCTTTAGAAAAATCTTAACATTTTTAAAGTTTTAAATCTTTACATTTTTTATTTTAAAGTGTTACAAGTGTTATATACAAAATTTATAGAATTGTTAGCATTATTTTGCGCGTGTCGCACTGATGAGAAGTAAAAAAGTTGTAAGAGTCATGCAATAAAGGGAAGTAGTAGAATAAAAAGGAAAGAAACCAGACAGAAGCTATCGGGATGCTCGTACAGAAACGCCCTACATTTATCTATGAGAGTACTTCATGCTCGAAATGACTAGTTATTTAAGATAATCGTTAGTTTGATGACCGAACTGTGCTTAATCTGGGAAGGCAAGTGGGCGATCCACTACATACTAGAACAGCTTAAAACGTTGAAAATTGAGGCAAATAAGGCTCGGGTTGATGAAAATGCAGGGAACATAGATACATTATTCATAAGATTTTAACTAGTCATTGTATTGATTGGTATAATAATTTTTTAGTATTAAACAAGGAGAAAAGCATTTCTTTACTTAGAATTAATCAATGAATGTACAGAATGTATAATGATTTAAAAAAATATGAACATGCTCCAGAATGAATTCGTTGGATGAAGATAGTAAACTCATGAAAATCTTTAATTATATATATATATATATCGGATATAATGAAATTCTAGCGAGAATTTTCTAAAATTTGAATAAGTATATCTTGAAGGATGTTTTGATCAATCAATTTTTCACATAATTTGTTTATTACTTTTTTAATTTTTGGTATTATATTTTGTACACTTTAAATAATATAAATAAAAGCTTAAATATACCTAATAAGGCATTATATAATTCATAAATATTATCAATATTATTATGAATTCACTAGTCTTATTTCTTATGTCCGTATGTAAAACTTATGTCTAATTTAAAATTTAAATTTGTATAGGTTCCATTTAAAATAATATTGCAGAATTTGAAAAAAGAGAAATGATTACTTCCTAACAAATTTCTCCAACTTTATAATAATAGAAATTTTTTACTAAAAAAACTAAAACCAATAATTTAATAAAAAGTTGACAATTCTGTACGTTATGTATTTATTATATATTTACGGATGATAATAAATAAGTAATCATGTAAAATCATTCTATATTTTTAAATTAATTAAAAAAAAATTATTATATAGCTTATAACGTTTACTTCAATAATAAAAGTCTAATCAATAATTTCAAATAGTTACTAAATGATCCATATCATACATATAGAAGCAGCAAAACTATATATATATATATATATATATATATATATATATATAAACACGATATGGATAGAAAAACGAAGAATTATTACCAATATCAATAATGTTAATATATTTTATTTTAAGCATTATTTGGATTTACAAGAGATTTAATAAACATTGAAGACATCTTGACAGAAATTAATCTTAATTGTTCAGTCATAATTATGCAATTACATACGTACAGTTTCAACATTCAAGTTGATCAAAATTTAGCAGTCGTTTGTATTCATCTGGCAATGTTTTAACAAGATCTTTTATACAGATTTTTTTTTCAATATCTCGTTACTGATAGCGTGAAACTTATTTAAAGAAAAGCGGATTAAATGCTCATTAATCACGTGAAAGCATATAACTGTAGGTCATAGAAATGCGACGAAGAGAAAAAAAATTAATTGTAGACACTAGCGGCAGTTTTTCATGAAAGCGATTACTGGAGAAATCGAGTTTCCTAAGGTCTTACCTTTCAAGCAATTTAATTGATCTGTCGATGTCAAAATATTTATGAGCTCTGGTAATATCAAATTTTAGTTTTCATCCAATTATATTCTAAAAATATAAGAAGAATGTATTAAAATTTACTCAAAAAGTACAAATCAACTTGCTATAATGAAATGTTTTATTAATTTAGAATCTTGAAAATATCGGTCATCCGATTACATTATATAATTATTTTTTAACGAATTGTGTATTCATTTAATTTAAAATGCTGTGACCGCGAGTAAATGCTTTAGCTAAATAAATATAAGCTAGCTCTAATGTACTCATAAATATACACTTCCAACATTGAAGTTTGCATATGATTTCATTTGTGCAATAGCTTTGCATTCAAAGTATAAATTTCTTGTCGAACGATTAATGTGAATGAAAAACTTTCAAATTACTCTTCAATTCCTCCCTATACATTAAATGTAGATTTTGCAAGATAATGTGTAAAATCAGCCTTCAACAATTTAATTGAGGTGAACATGTGATGAACTAAAGCTATATCAAAAATAAAATCAAAATGATTAAGTTTAATAGAAGTACGGTTGCCAAAACTAGTGCTGCATTGTTTCAATAAGCTTTTATACCAGACGAGAATCATCGCGGTCGATCGATTTCCACAGTATTCGAAAGCTAATCAGCGCGACTAGACGATACATGCATATATACACACGTGTTCATGCGCGCAATATAGATGCATCTTCGTGTGTAGTCTTATACTCGTTCTATAACTAGGATTGATGCGAGTCAGGGAAGAAGGGAGTGAGTGGTTGGAGGGGCAAAGGGGGCTGGAAGGAGACGGAAGAGAAGAGAGCGGTGCGGAGGAATATGCGCGTGTATACCGCCCGAGGAACGTGGGCGAGAATAAGTCACGACGTGCATGAGGCCGTTATGCACCTCCTCTCACGAAAGGATGATGCTAACGGGACGGCAACGTTTGCACCCTTCCCCTCACTCGGATTTTATTTTCTTTTATTCGCCGTCCTTTTAGTTGAAATTGAATTTTGCTGCGCGCCGTGGTAGCGGCCGTCTATATTATACGCTCTTATATGCATATGCGTGCACTCGTATGTATGCGCATTATGCCTGTGAATGCGCCCTTTGCATATTATAGGCATTACATGAGTCGTGTGAGCTTTGATTGAGGCATTTCGCGTACGTGCAAAAGTTATCGTAAATGCTGTATTGTTTGGTTGCTCTTGCTTATTCGCCCAGTATTTTTATTTTATAAAAGGTTCGGCCTTTTCGGTACATGCGTGAACCAAAAGCTCATACTCTTCTCATTATCATTTTATTGTTATCGATAGAAAAAATTCAGATTTTAAATACAGGAGAAATAGAAAAATATAAAAAATGGAAAAAAATACAAAGATTAACCCTTATTTGTATCAAGACATATTTATAACTCTTTTACATTTTTAGAATATCTCGATGCGATACTTTAATAGTTAGAAAATCATAGGGAACAATGTTACTTGAATTTTAAATAAAGCATTTTCAATTCCATAACAAATTTCATTATCTTTTTCCTATTATCTATTAAATTCCATTATAATCCTTTATTTATTATAATTCCATTTGTAGATCAGATAGTACAGCTCGTATATGGTTAGCACAACGAATAAATAACGAAATAACTCCCAAAAGAATAATATATAATGTTTAACATCACTTTATGCGTTATTCGTGCCAATCCTCGAAAATATTATTCCATTTATATGCCGCTATCTTAATATTTTTACATGTATATACTAACAACGATTATCTTTCAAATTAAGGTTTCAATCTTAACAATAAATGATAAATATAACCAGCATTTTATTTATCAGTCGAAGATAAGATGAAGTTATAAGAAATAAGATGGTAAGTAAAATAATATGCGAGCTTAAAATCGCAATTAATCATTGCATCATCATGCGGATATATACAATTATCAAGACACACAACGTAATTCCTCCCCCCGACTCCCTCCTCCTCTCTGTTTCTCTCTATACATAGGATAGCGTAAACCACCTTACGGCTCTGCTCATTCACCCATCACCGAGATCGAATCTTTATCCAATTTTCATTAATCCAATCAGCAATTCATCAATGTGCGCGCTTGACGCTTCACGAAACTCCTCGCGCTTTTCCTCGCGAGTTTCACACATCTCCATAGAGAGACGCGGTTAGAGAAGTGGCCCACAGCATAAGGACCGTTAGCAGTCTCGCTCGAATCGGGCCCCCATCATTACTGCAAATGGCCCGTAATGGCCCCTTTACGCGCTTCTCTACCTTTTTTCATTCCTACATTGTGGGTCGCGAAAACAGAGCCATTAGGCTTTTTATTTACACGTAAAAATACAGAAACATCAAAATTAATTTTTACGGATATGTGATACAGGTTTGCGTAAGAGTTCGCTTATTTGGCGGCAATCCGTCGAATAGGTAGTGTTCGAACACGAAGTAATCAATACCAAATAGTGTATTTTTCCTATTGTATTATATTCAAAAGAAATATTCAAATGTGGTAAAAATAAATAACCAGCAATATTATTAATTTGGTATACTATCATATGATTATTCTATAATTTTAAAGTATAGATCATTCGGAAAATGTAAGCAATTTTGGCACAAGCAAATTATTTATATATCAAATTTATGCACAACTATTCTCTATATCAAGTAGCATCAACTTGATGCGTACGATGAACAAGCTTTATTTAGATTTTTTTTAAACGTACAATGTTTTCCGGATTATTAGAGTAATTTCAAGGAAGAGACATCATGTCTACATCATACAATGACCGCTTGACGAATACAATGTTAATTCTAATTCTCATTTGGAATGAATTCCACAACGCAATGTAGAGTATTCTCGGTAAAAAAAAAGTTCAAGCAATACAATTAAAGTGAATAAATATATTGTATGGAAAACTAATGTTAATCAATTCTACCGCTAACCATATAATGCTATTCTATTTAAAAATAATACTAAATAAACATACTTATTGCAAAATCATAATATTTAGATGGTTTTAGTTATTTTTATATTATAAATACGGTTTTACTTTGCGAAAAACACATTATATTTTTAATAAATTGCACCACCATTAGCGTTATTTTTCATAAATATAATTCCATAAATATAATGGTTCATAAATTTAATGCTATATAAGAGGTGCGATGAAAGCTTCTAACTGAAATTAAAAAGTTTAAAACTACGTTAAATAAGATATTGGTTATGATAACAGTTTAAATTTTAAAGTTTATTAAGCGCTTGAATATTAGTCAAATTAAATGGACGAAAAATTTACTCAAATACGATGCGTAATATCTTTTTTTTTTGGTAGAATTTCCTACTACAATCTCATGTAATAATTTTTTTAAATAAAAATCCACTATTATTCATCAAATCTCTTGTAAATGTAATTTGAAATTTTGCTCTGCCTTAATGCTCATAACGGCTAATAAATTCATGTTGTGTTTTTCTGATGGTAGATACTGAAAAACATTCACACATAAATTTTAAATCGTGCCCAGTTGCTTTACTTCAATTATGGCTTTAAAGTCATCATTCGGACAAACAAAGAGCAATCCATAGTGATTCTAATTCAGGTATCTTCCTTATTCCCTATCGTAAACTATACCGACTTCTAGGAATACAAAAGACATTGCCAAGGTTCGTACACGCACTGCTCAAAGAAAATTACGTCAAGTATCTAATTGAGACATTATAATTGAGAAGGAATAGGACTTTGCATCTATGGTAGTCTTAAAAGTTAGCGATATATAATAACAGGTCGCTCGCCTATAAAGAGATAAGTTTATTCATTCGCTACGACGTGCGTTACTTATGTACGCGAGACCTCTAAAAGCGGTATTATATAATATGATTGCTTAACATTTTTAATTTAATCCAATTAAACTAAGATAATTTTCAAATTAACAAATCTTGCCTCGATAAGCCATTTCATCCTTTTATTACGTTTTCAATTTTCTTAAAAATTTTTATTTTACAATACTTTATATAAAAATTTATTTAATCGAATAGTACATTATAAACTTAATTTTAAACTATAATACACTAAGAAACAATGGATAATGGAATATAATATTTTGTTACTAAATAAATATATAAACATAGAACAAATTATAAATACAAAAATCAATTAATTAATTAAATCTGATTATCTTAATAATTTAAGTTAAAATAATAACATTAATGATATTATTAACATTAAATATATCGTGTAGTTTTTTAATATATTATTTACAATTATTATTTATTTACAATTATATTAATTACAACAAATAATAATCAAATTTATATATTTTATGCCGTAATTATACATTTTTACTAATTCAAGCAAATTTACATTAAGTTTACTGTACAGGTTATAAACTGTAATATAATTCTTAGTATTATCAAAGTAATTTTATGTTAACGTTGATTGATATACAATGAAATAAAAAAAGCTTTCTTCAATTATATTACAATGCTAAGTGAACAACTCGTTTTTTCTCTTTTAGTATCGGTTTCTTATAGTAGAATAATGCAATACTACAATTACATTGGTAATGATTTTTTTCAACATAGAAGTTTTATTATGAGAAAATGAAAATATTCCTTTAAGTTTTAAAATAACTTGAATTATTTTCATGTCGGAAACAATAAATCCATTATTAAAGTAATTTAGAATATTAAAATTATATATGGAATTATGAAGTTGACAATATCTATGAAAACTTGCTTAATTTACTCAAATCATAACAATAAATTATACTGAAAACGTATTACGGACATTATTCTTTAGTGACACCGTATACATAATTTGTACTTTTATTAATTAATATGGAATAGACTAAAAAGATTATGATTTTAATTAATTTCATTCAAACGATAACTATTTTAACCAGTTTTGAAATCACATTTTGTCATTATCACGATACGTAGTTAGAGAGAATAAATAGAAGCACAGGCATTTTAATATGATTACTTAAAAATGATCTTATTATATTATAATCTTATATAAAATATCATTATAATTTAATTGTAAAAACTTGAAATTTAATTATTTTGCTGTTAATGAAATTTATAACAGTTATTTTAATAAATCAACATTTATTATTAAATATCATAACTAGAGTATGCTAAAATAATGCTTAACTAAACCTTTAAACTAACGATAACAATACTATTTTATTTAAATTCCCATGAAAAATATTCACGCCGTTAATTATCACTTATTCATTATTATTATATTTTAAAATACTAGGTTTCATTTTATTGTTTTTTTAATTATCAATTCTTTCAAAATATAAATCAAGTGTTGGACATACAATTAATAATGTAATAAGCCCTATAAATTTTGTAATATAAGTTTCTT
The DNA here is from genome assembly GCF_000503995.2 of Ceratosolen solmsi marchali. Taxonomy (NCBI): domain Eukaryota; kingdom Metazoa; phylum Arthropoda; class Insecta; order Hymenoptera; family Agaonidae; genus Ceratosolen; species Ceratosolen solmsi. Next base: position 16,111,952 of record NW_011948412.1, on the reverse strand, counting down.
TTTTGTGTATTCTTATAAAATATATTTTATTTTACTATTACGTAGTCACTTGACGAATAGTTTTGTTCATTATCATTTTATTGTAAATGTTATATTTAGCAATTATTTTAAACTATTATTTTACCAAAAAAGTGATAACTAAGCTTGAAATTCAGTTATAATGAAAATTATATTTTTGTATCAATTTATAATTAGATTAGACATTAATGATACAATACTGCGTTTTGTTTCAATAAACTGTTTATGGAAAAAGATAAATTTGCATCCTATGAATAGATTTATAAAACAAGTAATGTTACATACGTGTTTGAATTTATTAATAATATAAAATATGCAATATAATAATTAAATGAATGATTTTCAAATAATAATAAACTGTAGTCTAGATTTAGAAGTTTTTCTTTGGTAAATCTAATAAATTAGGTAATTGAGATGTAATTAGCTTTAATAACATACAAAATAATAGAAGGGAGAAAATATATACAATATTTCAAAGTTCATAGGCTAGGGCTAAAGAATCAGATTTCATATAATCATTTAACCATTATTATTTAAATTATAATTTTGTGTGATAAATATAATTAAGGACATGGAAATAAATATTGAACTAAAATTAAAATTTGTCATTTTATACGTACATTAAATATTAAATAATTATATGATATTAAATTATAAGAAAATTTGTTAAATGAAAAAATATATAATATCTCGTGCAGAATTATAGAAGTCGAAAGATTTGAGTAATTACAAAAATTGCATCGTGATATAATTTATGATAAATTATGTCAATCGTAAGTTCTTATAATAATGAAAAAAAGTTAAATGTTGGTTGGAGTTGCAGTTATTTCATTGTAATTAAATGCACTGCCGCTGCTGTGTATGTTTGCTGATTTCCCGGCGGGCGAAAGTTGGCAAGAAAATTCAAAGCGAATGTCGAAGTTCCTCTCTCTCTCTCTCTCTCTCTCCTTCTCTCCCTCTGTGTCTCTTCTATTGTACACACGCGCCCGCTTGTGTGCACATACGTTATCATTCTTTATCTCTTTAGCTTTTCAACTAACTTGCTTTTCTGTTATTTATAACTATCTTTAAGTTACGAATATCAACTTGTAGATGTCGCTCTCTTTATTAAGCAACTAGATTTTCATAGGAAATATAATTGCGCTTTTCGATTATTTTAATGGTCTACAAAGTTTGAAATCATTTCGCAATTTGTATTATTGATAAGTTTAATTAAAATGAAACATGAAATTACTTATTTAATAGCATTAATCATTTAAAAAGAAAATAATTGTATATGTTTATATACTGAAATTATTATACTGTTGAGTAAATATAAAGAAGGAAGGGGAAAGATAGATAATATCTTATAAATCGTCTAATTAAGTTACTTTTTTAGAAACCAGCAAATACACGTTTTTTCATGAATTCACACATACACTTTCTTAAAATAGGATATTATACTTGACGGCTGTAATTATAATGTACACATCGACAATATACTTATTTTAATTAAATGTCCATATAAATTTAAAACTATTTTATACTTTATACCTTTGATGCTGTTATCTCTAAAAATTAACTGAAATTTTTATTTTAATCGATAATAATTATATAATGCGTAAAATAAAGTTCTATTATAAAAAATAGTTTTTTATATTAGAATTAGCATTACAAGTATTAATTCGGCAATATTTGTAAAACATATAAAAATAAATTAGTTATTATTACTATTTTTAGTGGAATCATTTTTAATGAGAATATTTTTTATTTGGTTGTGAATATTATTATATTACTAAAGCTTATAATTTAAATATAATTTAAATACAAATGCAGTAGTAATAAATTTTTAAGATTATATTTATATTTGATTTCATATTTACATTACAAAAGGTCATTACTATAAAAATATACCGTTAATACTTATTATAATTTTTAAAGATATTTTTAAAATTAAGTAATTTTTTTCTAAACATTTTTGATAAATTTTAAGCATTTCATCCTAAATAAAGTTGAATAAAATATTTACAAACGAAAATTTTTCATGTATATAAATTTTTAGTTTATGTCAGGTTCAGCTAAAACAATAATAAATGTTATATATATACCGAATTGCACAATTTTTTCAATGAATTTACAATCATTTTTACACAATAATATGTTTATTAAAACTATTAGAACTTTATTATTTAAACAAACATATCTTTACTTATATTCATTATGATTTAACGATACACATTCTTTTTGTCACAATTTTGTTGTAATGTCTAGCATACGATTGTTGTAATTGCTACGTAACCATTTCTATGATAATGTTCCAAAATGTATTGTACAGTAATAAAAATTATATAATTTAATATAAAAAGTCCACAAATAATTTTAATCTGTATATATAGAAAGAGAGAAAAAGAGAATATATAGATGTTATCTCGCAAATTTTTAAATTAAAAAAGTATAATTTTGAAGTTTTGTTTAGAAATATAATTTTATCGATTACGAAATATTTGAAATTGAAAAACTAAACTGTATATTTATTATACTTTAATCGATATATTAAACATTAAATCGGCTATAATAAAACTACACACATTCAATTACTGTCATCGCGAACAATGTCATTAAAAAGATATCAATACATCTCGTAAAGTCATGCTGAGAAGATGAAACGAAATCGTAACCATTAGACTATAAGAAGAAGTATGTACGTCATCAATTTTATTCAATCATTGTTAGAACATAGCGAAATATTTTTAATTAGCAAGGACAATTAAAAGTATTATCTCTTTTTATTAGAGAAAACTGTAAAAATTACTTAAACAAAAACAATATAGAAACTATTATAACACACTTTTTTATCGAATACCTGCACTAATAAAAATAATTGTTAATGAGTTTGCATAATAGAGTCAGAATAATATATCTATTGTTCGTAGGAAAGATGATTAATACAAGCGATTAAGCTTTTTAAGAATTGACGCAATGCTGGTCAATAATCATATCTAATAGAATTAAATATAACTGAAGCTTATAAAAATTAGTTCATGCTAAATCTAGAAATTAACTAGCTTTGCCAATTTCTTCAAAAATTAATTGCTTATTTAATCGAGTTCAGAATTAGAAAAATAATTTAACATTAATGAACGCCATAGATAATGGAATTTGAGAGATTAATATCACGTATTGTTAGCATCTCCTGCATATGCGTTATCATACGAAAGAGGATTTTATTTCTCACGGAAGCATTAGAATTATTCTGACGTACATTTATCGGGCGGAAGCGGGAGGAAGTGGAGATTCACTAATGTAAAAGCAAGTGGTAAATAACATGAGGCTGCGTCTGGATTAAGGTTTGATCTCCTCTCTTGCATGTGTTCGATGGCGAGATCGAGTGGTGCGGCAGAGGAAAGAAGAGAGGAAAGGAGAGAAGCGGAAGGGAATCATGAGAAGACAAGTTGCATAGAAAAGAAACGAGAATTGAGAGAGAAGGGAACATAGCTTTTTAAGCTTATTCTTATCGCTCATTCTAATATAATGACTTCTCACTTGAGAATTTTATTCTTATTTCGTATTTTTAAAGTGACGATATTATGGTTTAAATGAAGTAATGAAATGATAAAAAGGGTGCGGCGTTTGATAGAAAGTACTATAATTGCGAATAAAGTGCTCGGGAATTACTGGTAATCATTGGTCAATCTTACTGTACAGCTTGTGTCGATGTTGATGATTCACGCAGTATACAAATGATCTATCCATTCAGGCGAGTTTTGTTATTGTTTTTTCTCATAAAGATCGACAGAAGAAAAGGTCCAGATTTATGCGAGAGTATAAAAAATATTTTTAAATTAATACTGACCACAAGGAAGATCATGATTTATCTTTATGTTGAATATGTTTAAAGAAGAAAATGCTACGATAAAAAATAATTTGGTCGTAATTGGAATATTTTATATGTATTAATAAAGACTTTTAATAACTGAAAAATAAGTTTCCCTCCAAATATATTCATTAAAATGGAAAATTAGATGGTGAATATTTCCTTAAACTATCATTATATTTTTGATGGAAATACAAAATTTAAAAATATTTTAGAAAGAAATTGATAAGAAATAGATCCTTCCTTATTATGACACTTTCAAAAGTCATGAAAACAAAATTATGAAAATAATTTTAAAATTCGTAATTTTCAATAATTATTTATATTAAAATGTATGTTAGTATGTATCAATTAAATCAATTAAAAATCACACAATCAATTAAAAATATAAATCACTAGTTATGGAATTTGAAATTCAACAATAATTTATCATTAAATATTTACATACTGTTATAGCAAAAGTATTTTTAATGTTTTTATTCTATTTTATTTGTATTATTTAAGTAGTATTAATTAAAGAATTGTTTCCATTGAATTTGATTTGCAAATATTTTAATAATAAAATAAAATCATTAGTGCTTATAAGAAAAAAGGAATATAATATGCACAGGATGAGTAAAGAGATATAATATAGTGTTGTTTGAGGTAACCCTAATGGAAAAAAAAGAAGAAAAAAGAACTGTAAGTAGGCTTGCAGTTACTCTCATAAAGATCAATGGAGATTGCCGAGGTTTGCGTTCTTTGTCGAAGAGTACTAAAGTGCGTTGAGGAAATGGTGACAATGTCACACCGAGTAGTTGACGAGCTGAGAAAGGCTCGATATTCTGTAGGCGTAATTGTGAAATCCAAGTAGATGTCGAGGTAGTAATTTCAAAATAGTCAAGTTGTAAATTAGTTTGTGAAGAAACGAGCGCGAACGTGTACAACATACAGAAAATTTTTACTTCTTCTTCTTCTTTCCTGGTTTTCATTTATTTTTCATAGACTTATACCGGTTAAAAATTTGCATTTAACAAAACAATAATTATAACTCGATGATGTTTGGCTTGAATTTATTTGTACGGATTTCGTTTCTAATATACTAACTACCTTAACAAAAAAAACAAAAGCTTCAATAAACAGTTATTATTCTAAACTTATTTCAATTAAATGAATATTATTAATTAGATTTTCCAAATTTCTAAATAATTCTAGATGTTTAAAATATCTATTAAATAAGTACAATTAATAAATTAAAAATTTACGAAAATAATAAATAATATTGTTAATATCAATATATATGTACGTGCAGTGTGAGTGTGTGTGTGTGTGTATGTGTGTGTATGTGTTTATGCATGCATATTACATGTATACATATAAGTAAGTATATACAAAATAAACAATAATATTTTTCCGAATTAATGATTTGCACAAATCATAATTTTATATAATATATCGATTTTATAATAAAAACTTTTTCAATCGCAATAATGGCTGTCAAAGAATTTATTAAATCGATAATTTATTTAAACTTTTAAGAAAATTAAGTTATTGGCTAAATATTTGCACAAGAAGAAATTAAAAAATTAAAAAGTTTCAGAAGTAAGAGGTGTCGCGCAAGTCCCAACTTCACTGATAACATCCGTTTCCTTTTCCTCCTTCACCCATGAATCATTCAGGCAAGAATCAGCCCGTGTAGCGTAAAAGGCATCTGATGAAAAAGCTAATGGAGTGGTAATAGCTACGGGGCAGCACAACCACATTCATAAAGAAACTTTCTTGATTTACGATAGTGCACCATCGCATCAACTACCCTCGACAATCTTCTAAGTACATTGTAAACTTCACATAAGAAGCAGAGATACTTCTCAATCTAACATCAATTTATATAAAAAATTTTGAATATTACGTCAACATTCACCCTATTATCCTATTCGGCAAGTCAATATTTCTCTTTCTCGCACACACGCACACTCATGCAAAAAGATAAAAACATTCAAACGACAGATTTTTTTATTTGTCGTTCTTTTTATATTCTTTTTTATGGGAGTTATATTAAATTCATAAAAAATTTAAATATTAAATATAAAAAACATAATTAAATTTGTTTATTTTTAATAGACAGTTAAAAAATTTGTTTGGAACATTGTATAAATATAAATATATTCTAGGTAAAAATAAAAGAAGGTACATCGAGTTGGACATTAAATTTTTTCCTTTATTTGAACCTTTTTATTTGTTAACTCATTCTATCTATAATTAGCTTCGTAAGCGAAACACACTGTTTATTTATATTTGTTCATTTCAAAAGTACGAGTATTACATTTAAAATTTTTAAATGCATATAATCAGTAACTGCGGTAAATAAATTATTAATAGTTACTTTAACAGATAATTATTTTAACATTTATTATTAATATAATCAAATTTAATTAACAATATAAAAATAATTAAATTATAATAAATACAGATCATTTTTCAAAATCATCAAATGATGCTTGACATTATCGTAAATTGTCATAAATTATAGTGATAATAGTGTGATAAGACGTTTCCATAGTATCCGCGGTCAAGTAGCCATACAATATAAGAACCTAATTATATTAAACTACTTATTAATCTACTAACTTATCATTTATAAACTTATACTGCTATCATACTTTTACAATACATAATTTTTTTCAATTTAACATTTTACACTTGTACAATATACATTTGGAAAATAGTTATAACAGTATTGATAAAATACCATAAAATATTTTAGAATAGACGGATCAACAGGATATTAAACATATAATAATTATTAAATATAAAATATTATTTAATTCAATCTAAACTTACATAATCTTATTTTATCAATAAATACATAACGTTAATACGAAAAGAATTATAAATACAAAACACTATATAAAATGGCTTCTTAAAATGTAGAATGAATATTTTTACAAATTATATATCAAAATTTATTTTAAACCACGTTATTGGATTTCAAATATTAATATTGAAATGACAATATCAATAATTTATGCAAGAATTTATTATATTGTCTATAAAGCACACGTATTCAATTTAGAATTATTTACCGTAATATTTCTAATAAATAATTACTATTGAAGAAATATGTATAATATTAACCCATCATTGTATTTTTTAATAAAATATTGAATATATTTAGTTACAAAATATTATATATATATATTTTTTATTTAAGGTTTTACGTAAATTGATTTTCTTAAAATTTTTACATAAAAACCTCCGAATCAATAAATCTTTAATTAATATATATATATATATATATATAAATGGAATGATTAATATACATATAATAATCATATATAATAATAAACATATAATAACATTCCATTTTTATGTATAATAAATGTATGGTGGAATGCCATATTTTTCATTTATTTAATAAGTATATTATACGTTATGGGGACTACTATTAAATATTCGGATTTTAAAATTTTAAAATTTAACTAACACCTAAAAATGTTTAATAATTTCGACTATGGTAGAAATTGAATTTTTTGTAAGGAATTAAAAAAAGGGGTTTTTAAGGAACAGTATGTTAATACTGGAGGTATGTATGTTGATATAATCGAAGTTTTTTATCCTTTACATATTTTGAAAAAGTAAAATTTACAAATTATTAAAAAATATATGGAAAACATTGAAAACTTGTGAAATAAATTATTAAACTATGAAAGTATTAATTATTGTTTAAGTATTATTTGCACAAACATTTAACTAAATCAAATAAATAGCACAACTATGAGGTAGTAGAAATTGAATTATTTCTATGAACATGCTATTAATTTTCGATATAACCGTTGATAGAATAAATTACTTTTACTTTAATTATTGTTCTACACAAGTAACGTTAGAGTAAAAATGCTCAAATTATATATTTAAAAAAAATAATTACTAAAAAATCATATTATCAAATTTTCAATATGAATAATTTGATAACAAAGACGTTAATCTTTAAAAATGACTAAGCAATGTAAAACAAATTTATCTTATACCTAGTTCATTAAAATTCATTTACTAAACCAGAGCTTAACCATAGCATAGAAAAGCCAAAAATGATACGATATGAATAAATTAAAATCAAAGTTTTTATAATTATCAATATTAAATTTCAGTTGGGAATAAATAAACATCTTAATAAATATCTAGAGTCTAACTAGCATTTTATAGCGAATTGCTCCTTTTCCAACAATCTGACAAGCACTTCTTATCAGCTTCCAATTTCCAACACATTTTCAATACCATTGGCAACAGTTCAACGTCGTTTTCAGTGGGAATGATAGTTGGGAAGGGTGGAAAGAAGAAGGGAAAAGATAACAGAAGCAAAGCCCAAGTCCATTTTTCCCTGGAGTGCAGAAAATTGTCCAAGAGTAAAGAGCAAACTCGGCTTTTCTCATACCTATCCCTTTTTTTTTTATCTTTGTAACCATCGTCCAGTAACGTGCTACTCGCACCAACGTAATTTACCGCACATACGCCGCTCGTTGTAATACTACTCTTTCCTTCATCTATCAACCTTCCTTCTTTTCACTGGAGGTTATCATCCATTCCACCTTCGTTTCTTAGTGGTTTTTTTTTTCTATAAATCCCAAGCGTCAGATCCAAGATTTGCTGGGTAAAATGAAAATCAATCCGAAAATAAACCATTTTTGTTTAATTCAAAGCACTCTGTAATATATATTCTGATTTCTTGAATTTAATTGTAAAACATATATATGTTAGAGCTTGAATAAATTACGAGTATGAACATGAAAAACGTAAATGTGAACTAAGATACTACTAGCACTACTAACCCAGATTAAGCCATGAGCTAGAAATTAGAAAACATTTATTGCTTATACAATTGTCATTAAAACTAATATAGACTCTACAATAAAGCGATCTTTTCAAAATAGTTAAATAACCAGTTCAATGAAATTATTTAATTATTATCAGAAATATATAATGTTAATGTCACATTTTTTTAATTAATATAAATATACTTTTATAGTAACTTTTAACATAAATATGCTTTTTATAATATATATACATGCTTTATATTTATACACACACGCGCGCCCGCATACAAACACACACACACACACACACACACACACACACACACACACACACACAGAGTACATATTAAAAAGAATATTAATAAAAATTAGTAAAATTATCACTACAAATCAATGATAATAAATCAGTTAAAGTTACCATAGGTATAAAAATTTTTTAAAATGCATTACTGTAAGGCATATTAAATTAATTGAACTAAATGTAAAATTCAGTCATTCAAGTAAACAACATGAAATCACGAATTTTTTATTTTTATCTTGTTTTAATAAAACGATTTTTATACGAAACTAGTTTGTAAATTATAAATTAATTATTTTTATATATATACTTCCGTACAAAAGAAATATGCAACTTAAAATGAACAAAGGAAATATTCAATAAATAGAGATTAATGCGAGTTAAGGCAAATATCTGATTAAAATTAATAAGAACTTTGCATTTAGATTACATTACCGTAGACGTTTATAGACAATTCAAAAGGAATGAACGACTCAAACGAACTAATGGTTTCTATAATTATTATTTAGTCTTCTTTACTTCTCTGCGACATTCGATTATTAATAACTGAAGATAGCGATAATTATTTTGATATTTGAGCATATTATTGATGAAATACTTGTTAAAGTAAACTTTAGATCAATTGATGAAATAAAATATTTGTTGTTTAAAATATACATATAATTGAATTATATTCTTAATAATTTTGAAGAAGAAAAATTCGGAGATATTAAAATATCATGAAAATATTATAAAATTTTAATTTAAAAATCTATAAAATTGAATTAGTTTCTTATATCAATATTATATTAGAAATATTAAATAAATATGAAAAATAATAAACTAAACAAATTAATTATATACAAATTATACACATATAAATGAACTATTAAATAAAAATTGTTTTCGACTATATTATTCATTTATATTATTATATTATTTGATTTTCATTTGCGAAATTTTTCTCAATTGAAAATTTCTATTTCTACATTTAAAAATCATCATCAGGTATCAATGTTGGAATGCACACTCTTATATATAATCAAAGATTGGATATATATTTAATAGAAATGAAAAATAATATATGAATTTGAGTAGTTAAATATACATCATCCAAATGAAGAAAAAATCTAAATTAAGTAAAAATTTAATCAGTATGTCATATATTCAAAATAAATATCCAATCAATACAATATTTAGATATATGAATGGATGTATATAAAAAATTAAAGAATTGAATAATATAATCAATATAAATACTAAGTAAATACTTTAAAATTCAAAATAAATAATTCATAATAGAATTTATTAACAACTTATTGTTTTATTTGTAGCAAAATGTGATTCTTTTTCCAGTAATCTAAAACTGCAATGTATGCAAACTTTTATTATTTGCTTATTAAACCAGTCTGGTAAAAGGTATTTAAATAATGTATTCGTAATTGAAGAATTAGTTAAATAACTTAGATACGTTTGATCAATCCTTTAATCGGAAATATTCATCCTAAATATTTAAATAGAATTAATACAATACAATACTCTTAATACTATATATTTTCGGAATTACACATAATGTTTCATATATCGATTATTTGTGTCTCGATGAAGAATTTTTCTAAAATTGATTTGATATTATAATATTTAAAAGATGAAATGAAAAATACTATTTATTATATATTACAATTTCGTCATTAGAAAAGTCAGCTGTTTTCATTTATATATACATTTACAGCGTATATAATTAAGAATAAAATACATAACTACTGGAGAATTCGAGACCAATACTCCATTCGATAAAGTAAATCGTTTATTACAGCGATACGCACTAACAGTTCTTCTATCCCAGTACGAAAAATATTTATGTTCATAATGTATTCTAATGTAAGTCTGATTGTAAGTTTTTTCATAGGGACTTGAAATTTTTGTATAAACTGCACTACGTACTGCATTTTGATAAAATAAACTGAAACTATTTTACATACGTATACTGAAAGCCTATAACGTGCTTATCATGTGATATGTGCAACAAAACAATGTACAGTAATTAATCTACTTGCTAGATGCATAGGCCAATACTGTTTCATCTGATGTAGCTATTGATATTATAATTAGTCGTTGATTAGAGAACAAGAGGTAAGGCAAGAGAGAGGGAGAGAGAGAGAATATCGCATTAAAACTTTACGGCTGATTTACGTTTGGTATTTGTCCTACCGGTCAGTCATGTAGTGAATTTAGAAACAACACTCATGAATTAAGCGATTGCGATACTCCATTGAATTCGAGTGGTATACAATGTATTTCAAGCAACTGACTGTGTGAAGATAATACATGATTTACAAATTAGAAAAATATATCTGGTTCTTTTCAGATAAAATATCTAGACAAAAAATATAAGTTCGAAATCGCGTAATTTATAACGAACCATATAATGAATCATAACATTATATTATTTATAAGATATACTTTATAAGTATATTTTAATAAATACATGATAATAAATACATGATAATTATTAGTTTTCAACTGATTAATTCGTAAGTTTGATTGTAATATGTTTAAAGTATATTTTCAAGGAATTATACAAGTCTTATTTTATTAAATATATTTTAACAATATCTAATGTACTAAATAGGTTATTAATTTTGTTATATTAGTGGATTATTATTTGTAGTATAAAAAATAAATATTTATTACTAAGCACTTGTAATCGAATTGGTAACAATTAATTTAGCTATGAAGAAACAATTTTTTTGGATAATAACTATTAAAAGAAAATTTTGTATATTGTAAATTTCTAGATTTACTGTTTTCCGTTATTATGCAATATATTATAACAAATCATTACAATGAATAATGTGAATATTTATAAAAATAGAATAAATTTCTTCTCAAAGAATATAATAAAAGAAAAATTCCAATGTTTTCCTAACTTTGTTTTATTATATATTTAATTTCATTTTAATTTTTCATACTTAAAGATACACAGTAATTGACATTAACAATTATTTTTATAAAAAATATTTATTTCTAGAATATTACTTTAAAATTATTAATAAGAAATTAATTAAAAATATTATATTAAAATATAAATCTTGTTTATGAATAACTCATTCTTATTACAGATTGGATACATTATTAGTATAATTAAGTATAAATAAAAGTGTTCCATGTGGCTTGTGTAAAATTGTGATAAGTTAGGAAATGCATTTCTTATACTATCAATTTCAAAAAATTACGTATGGTAATCTATTCACTTTCAACGCTTTAGTATTCATACAAATTCATCCCAATGCTCCACATATAATTTTCATTGTTTCTATATTAAAATTTCAAGTTACATTATTTCTACGCAGCCACAGTTACGATATAAATATGTGAGAATTGAATTCGCATACGTAAGTTTTAGTGAATGTCACTGAGGTGTTTGGCAATTTCCAAAATAACGTTTAATTCAGATGTTTTTATATATGTCTTCAGTAATATTTCTTTCAAATTTATATATGTTATATTTTGGATAATATATCTTGTTAATACTTTAACTCGATATAACATTTTCAGAAAAATTGAATGTCAGTAAAATATATCTATTATTTATATCAAATTATAAAATAAAAGATTTTATTAATCAGGTAAGACAATTTTTAAATGATAATAATATATTAGTAATATAAATATAAACACAGAATTATTTATATCAATTATTTTGTAATGGTACAGTACTGTTAACGATTATTATTTACAGGATCTCTGGCTTAGCAATTCTACAAATAAAAGCAGCTTAAATATTTCAGGATGAAGTTAACTGTCGACATTAAAGATTATAAATTTTTATTAAACAATTTTAAAACTTTTTAGTTTTCAGTTTATACGACTATTAATTTAACTAAGTCGACAAGAAATGTTATAGACTATATTTTCAAAATAGCATCTTTTATAAACAAATGATAGGAGAGATGGAAATTATAACGATATAACTTTACGGAAAGTAATTGAAATATGTAATATAACAGAATCACGACAATCAATTACTAATGTAACCAAATTTATTAAATCTTCCTTTTTAATAAAAATTATATTAATTGATTTAAACTTTTTTGTTTAAATTAAATAGAGCATTTGTATTTTTTTTGGTAAAATAAAAAAGTTCTCTTTATATGATATTTCTATATCGTTCATTTATTTATAAATTAATCTTTAGTGAACCAATTTTTGTACTAATACAAACATATAATAAATATATAAATATATATCGCATTATAACAAGATACTAAAATATTGGTTAGATTAAGATTTGCCAACTTGAGAATCATTATCGTTTAGTGAATCACTAATTTCAAAAAGTTGTAATTCTATATTATAAACATCACTAATATTACTAATATTAGGTATCAAAATATCTTTCAATGTGATACAAAGCAGAGCAAGAAAATGTATAGAACACGCCTTCAACAGTCTTATACATCATCCGAATGATTTCCGCTGTGCACTCATAGTTCTACAAATTATAGGCACACGCCGTTACATTTATGTAAAGCAACTGTGGTTCCGTCTCGGTCCGCTATGTAAAACAATGAAGAAGCAACGGAAACAAAACGAGGAGCAAGTTCGATTATAAATATTATGCCATTCTACTACATTTTAATAGAATATGATAATTAATATAGCTATCTTATTTCTAGCTACATTGAGTGATTAATAAGCAAATATTGTACAATCCCTGCTAGACAAATTGTATAAAAATTAACGTTTCTAATAAAAATATTATTGAAATTAATATATTAGATAGTTAATGACTGATACTTTAAAATTTCTATTAATCGAATGCTTGCTATTATTATTATACTGATATGAAATAATAGTTGAATTCATTAAACAAATTCAAGATTATAATATTCTATTTCATTTAACAAAATCGAATGATATCATATACATCCATCAATGGTACATATATATTCATTAAACAAGACGTTGGTATTCGATAGACGATGCATTAATGTAAAAATAAAGAAATAATTTTATTTCATCCTTAGCTCGGCAATAAATTAAATAAAATTCAGAAGATTTCTAATTCGATATATTATTGAAAGTCATTGGTGGAACAGAACTCAATTATATCAGTTTCTATAAAAAGAGCTTAATTTTATTTTTGATATAAATCTCTTCTAAGTATCTAATTTAACATAGTTGATGAATCAGTTAAGCTCTTATGGTTGTCCCATAATTGCCAAATTTATATATTACTTAACTACTCTGTATTCCATAAAATATAGTTTTTAAATTTTCAAAATGTTTTCAATTCAATATTCAAACACTAATTTATTAATGATAACTATATATATACTATATGTATTCTTGGACTTTTTTAATTTTAAAATAATAACTATTTTATAATTAAATTATCATGTTTGAATTAATATATTTATTAGAAGCTTAATGACATTCATATATAAGCTCATTGAAATACACAGATTAGTTATCTTATTTATCATATTGTATGCGAATTATTTATATTTACATTATATATTTCAATTTTCAATTTTCCAAAATATTATAATCTGAATTGAGTAAAAATAATATAATTTAAAACATTATACATCTTTTTCAATTAAAAAAAAAATCATTTTCAAAATTAATGTCACTTCTCATTTTTTAAATTCGAATATAAAAAATATATCATATAATTTAACGTGATAAATGTAATTTATTTATATTTTTCGTTGTATATATAGTAAAAGAAATTACATACCTACTTTTGTAAACATGTTAGAATACCGTAACATAAAGAAATATTGAAGATTACTTTGATTTAATTTTAAGAATTTCATTTGATAAAAAATTTCTAAATTATGATATATTATATTTAAATCATAATTAACAATGTTATTATTTTTATTATGTATTTTATTGATTGATTGATACAATATTTAATAAATCAATAAAAAATAATTTTTTTGTTATACAATCATAATATCTAATTGTCACAAATCTTTAAATTTAAGATTCCTCAGATTTTTTAACAGAATGCGTATGCTGTGTTAAACAAAGTTTTTTTTTTAATAACGAATACGAACTATGAATTTGTACACATTTTTTTCGTTTAAATTATGAAATTGGAAAATCATTTAATTGTTGCTTACTATAATACTAAATATATGAGAATCCATAAAGTATTTTGAATATTAGCTTTGGACGTAATAATTAAAGTACACAAGAATCTTTAGAATGAAAATGAAAACAGAAGCAAACGAGTTTGAGAAAGCGATGATATGAAATTCTTGTAGCGGCACGGCAACCGTTATGATGCAAGGTTGGGAATGCACAGGATAGCAACTATTGACACTTGACACTTTCATCTCTTATTTCATGGATTTTCGTACTCAGTGGGCGATTAGACAGGTTAGAGGTGTGTGAAACTCTATGTAATAGAAGACACATTTTGCCGACTAGATTATAACAAAAAAATACATAAATTGTGAAAAATTATTTAGGTCTTTAGTAATTTAGTATGATTGAATAGATTGATAGTTTGGAAATGCCATTTTATTGAGCATAAACAGTCTTGATAATTACATAAATTTCATATCTATGTTTATATTTTGAAATATTGATCTTTGAGTTATTTTACGAAATTAGATTTAAAATTTCACTAGATTGGATATCCTGCTGTGACAAAATTAATGAATTTCATTATTTCTTTGTATTATATTTTCTATTAAACGATCATGCATATATATTTGTTATAAAGCGAATATTGCGTTTAACTACAATATAAAATTTTAATGGAAATTAAATAATTATTTAGTTATATTATTTGCTTATAAAATAAGTCGCAAAAGCATAAATAATAATTAGTTTCATAAATATAAGATTATTGATTTTCATACATAAATATCAATCAGATTAATATATAAAAACCTTTCTTTATCTACATTAAAATAATTTATTATGAAAATTTATCTCGATAAGTACATTCAATTTTTATGAAAGTCGTCGATTCATTAAATTAATCGAGATTTTTATTTTCAACTATAATTCTATCAAATTATAAGCCAATTCATGATAAATTAATTGTCATCTATTTAAAATTAAGAGGCTATTATTTTAGAATCCTCGTTACAAATTCAAATGGAATTTAGCAGTGCATTTTGAATATTCAATTTGGACTTTCAAGTATTCTTCTAAAAGAAATTTATCTCAAACATACTTTACAATTAACTTTTTACACCTAATTCAAGTATCATTCATATTCAATACGTATAATATACATTTTTTATTTATTTTGCATATTTATATGCAAGAGTTTAATGGTCTCTCCTTGGTAATTTTTCTTCGTAATGCGTTTTCGTATTTCTAAGAAATCAAGATATGTCGAATATTGATGGATGATTTGATAAGATAGGTATATCGATACCCGGATAAGTTATACATCTGAGATATACTTTTATTTTTAACCAGCAAATTATTTATAATATTATCAGTAAATCATCACACTTATTCATATAAGATTATCAATAAAAATATATATATTAATGAATTAATTATATTATAGCATATATTATAGATACAAAATTTTTTAAATAATCATAATAATTCTGAAAACGAAACAAATAAAAATAAAAAATAAAAGGTATCTACTAATTATATGATTATTATACTCCTTCAGTGTAATTCTGATGTATTATTATTTATTTAGAATTATACTTTATAAAGACTTTTGATAAAAATGTTTTTCTTTACGTTACATACTGAATATTGCAAGTGTATTTAATAAATTCCTTAAATAACATGTAAATACTCATTATAAACTGCAAATTCGTGCTTACCATTTGATGAAAATGTATATTTAAGTGGTCGTAACAGTGTTCGTACGTGCTTTTTCGGAGTTTCTGAAATTGATTTAACTACCTTGACAAGAAAAAATCATAATGCGCTAATTCATCAGAGTAAGAAATTAGGAACCGTGTCTTAATACGGAGTTCAAACACTTCTTTTATATATAAAAGTCAAATTTCAATTGGCAGTACAGAGACTCCCAATATACCGGCACTTATGCTAGGGGATGTTACATAAGGTGTTAAGGAGCCATTCTTATTATTTGCCTGCAGGCTATCTTTATTTACTTCTACCTTTTTTATACAGCACGTAGTAGTCAATGACAGCCATCTTATACAGTTAATATAACATCGTGTACGTATATATTTATTGACTTCTACCTTGTTAAAGGAGAAATTGAGAGCAAACAAGGGTTACTGTTTCTAAAATAATTTCATTTATCTTAGGGTAGTTACGTTCTAACTAACTTCTGTTTCAATCAATTAAAGTAAAAATAATTTTTACTAGCTATTTTCCCTTTAAATAAAAACTCCCATAAATTGAATAATCAAGAAACAAATTAAATAGTCGTATAATAACTCAGTAAATCAGAATGCAGATTAATTATAATTTCTAACATTATTAATGACATATACTTACAAATTCATTTATTATTTAAAAATTATTTATAAATGTTAAACTCATATAGTGCGATGCGTAAGCGTAAAGTTTAATTTTATTATGTAATTTCGTTCACATCATCTTATTGTATTATTTAAAATATTAATATTCAGCTAATAAGTTTTTATTTGCATGAATGTTAGTCTCATTTTTTCTCTACAGTTCAATTTTTTATAAACTTTTGTCTAAAACATTAACTAATAAGTATAGAACATTTTTTATTTTATATGCATATACATATATATCACAAGAAGTAGGTTATTCTTAATCATTTAAATTACCATATAAAATACAACTATATTTTTTCTTATCGAATGTAACTACACGAATCAAATTTGCTGTAATTTTTATATAGGATAGACAGCATGAAGTTTACATAAATAATTAATAATAAAAATAGTGTTTATAAGCAAGAACATTTAAACATGCTATAAAAGAAATATTATGTATACTCATCTACTCATCTTTAATATCTTTACCGTACATTATAATTTTTTAAAATAAAAATTTTTATTTTGAATTGTATTTGAATTACATAATAAGAATAATTTATAACGAATATCAGCAAATTAAAATGTTTAAACAATTGATTCCTTTATAATACATATGTAGTATTCAGTTATATTATTAAAATTAAGTGAAAAATTATTTAAAATTTATTAGTTTACTTATTATTAATTTATTTTTATAATACAAATTTTTTAACTTATTGTATTGGTGTACAAATATTTTTAAAGGTTATTTTATATTTATTTAATATTTACATATTTTAAAATTTATGGTCTTTTACTAGTAATTTATTGCTTTTTTTTTTATTTCAAAATAACGTTTTTTATATTTGACAATTTAAATTCTTGTTTCAGAATTAAACATAAATTACATAAAGAAAATTTTAATAATATAAGCTATTATCACACATAAGCAAATTAAATGAATTCCTTAAAATCTAAATTATTGGATTCTTTGTATCAATTAAAAAAAATTGAATATCTATGATACTTTGAAACATATTAAAAATTAAATCTATTCAACTTATCATCTATACGTCAAAAAATATTATGGAGTTTCTTAAATTTAATCAATATCATTATTTACCTTCTATTTGTATATATTTCAATTATTATATATTGATACATTTTATTCGATAAATATTAAATATTAAATCGATGTTATTTAAATAGCACCTTTCCATAATTTATTTACCAAAAATTGAGCACGAGGAATTTTTTGGTTTCTATGAGAAAACAATGAGCATCATAAAGCTTCCTTTTTGAGAGATGGAAAATAATTTATGATGTTGCCATTTAGATGTTATTTGAAGATACAGCAACGGAGTTACGTTCCCTCCATCCGCACCCGCGGATCATTACGTCGGCCTATAACATCTGATCATTCCGGTCACGCACATGGACTTTCAATCAAACTGTATAATGTAAAACTATAAAATCAGCGACGCAAGGGAGAATTAAGTTCTTATCTGTCTTGAGTTTGTATAACGCGATTTCTCAACGTGTCACGTTTCTTAGTAATAGCGAAAAAACGATGCCTATGAAACATGGTGAAACTTTTATTTTATGTTTTTGTCGCTTTTTTATTATTATTTCCTTCATATTTTAATAACCGACCTTATACTAGGGGAAGATTTCTTGTATGAAGTAGGCAGATAAGGCGTTGAAATAATGAAGTTTCAAAATTGTAGATAAAAACAAATGTCAAGAGATACCTTCAATCACTAAAAAATAATACGAAAATAATAATTGCTAAATGTGACGTAAAACTTTATAACAAATTTAAAAGAAACCTAGATGAAATGCAATAAACTTTAGTAGGCCCATTGATTTTATAAGCAAATTGAATTTTTTTTCTACATAGGACTGAAACGATTTACTTTATAATTGATTTTAACCAATGTGTGTATGCTTTACGTATTATATATTTCAATTTACAAATAGTTGAATTTTTTAAAAATATATCCACCACCACAGTACATTATTATAATAAATATATATTTTATCGCAATTCAATCTTAGGTAGTGAAATTCTAGTATGAAATTTACTTTAATGTTTTAATTTACGTAAAATTACTTAATAATTTGTATAATGTTTTAAATAAATATACAAACTCACCAGAACTTTCTTTATTTATAATATAAAATTTAAAAGTGATAAAATCTTTTCATAAAATTTTGGAAAATAACATTGATAATATTATGGTGCGGTAACATGGATTACATGCTGATACAAACATTATATTAATCATATTAAAACATAGATTATTAATTTTTGTAACGTTGTTGAAGATCAATTTAATTACAAAATTCATTCATGTGCCAAATTATGAAAAAATATAAAAGAATATCAAAATATGAAAGCAATCAATATTGTGTGAAAGTTGTAATTAGATTTTCCAAAACGTTTGTGAAAGTTTTGCTAAAATTTGATATTATTTTAAATATCACTTTGTTTATCATATATATATGTACACTAACAAGAAATGAAAATATTTTTATTTGATTCTGTATTTCAAATTTATTAACTAAATTTCTTGATACCATTTGTCGCTTATTAAAGATTTAATTCGAATAAAAATAATGATGTGCAGAATATAAAAATATGAAATATAAATATATTGAAATTATTAAATTGAAAATTACTCCAGCAAAATTATTAATATAATTATGAATTATATTAGATTAAATAATTCAGTGCAATAAAATTCCAATGGACAGATTGATAATAAATTTGAGTGCATAATTATTATAGAAACGCTATTTCCATTCAAATCTTACATTTTTTTTTATTTCCATACGGGTCAATTGTTTTGATATTCGTTTTCAAAAGCGTTGAAGCATTGAAGGAATAACCATGTTGAGAATGGAAAAACGACCATCGGACGCTTTTCGTTGGTACAATTAATTGTATTCCAGGTGTCGATCTTACGAACACTACGAAATACAAATAAACTTCTGAATATATACGAATGCATAAGTATTAGCCTAGAAGATACAAGGCTTTATTATCGGTTTATATGTGTTCAGTTAGCAAAGAACAGCTCATCATTTGTTTCACCGCTAATTGCCGAGAGAGAAGGCAGGCAGCACATTTGACGTAGCGGGAACCTGCTCTCGTGTCCCAGAAACGTGCTTACCAATGTATTTGTATTTGTTTTTCTGGCCGCCAGCTAGTGCGATTGTGCATGTTTACGAACATTTCTCTGTGTGCATATTTAATACCTGTATGGCAAGTCTTCTGTCTATTTGTCTCCGTCTTTTCCTCAAATCTTTTTACTCACCCATATATTTGATTGTATGTACTGAAGTTTATTTTATCTCAACTTTTCTCTGTTACCGTAGTTTCCTTTTTATTGATTTATTCACGTTTTCAAGCTTTTGAGCGATCAATTATATAATTCGTTTTATGTGTTTGATAGGTAATATGCTAATACTATTTGTGGTAATTATATCCTCCACTAATTAATTTAATTAATTTAATTGTTTTTTTTTTTAATACTCTCAATTATATATTAATAATAAACATTTGTATTTCAATGAAAAGTCAAGGGAAAACTGTTTGTGTGATATATTTTTCATTTAGAATATTTTGTATTAAAAATTTATTAATTAATTAATTGCTATGTAATTTTCTATCTTTGAGGAAATAATAATCATAGTTCTATTAGCTTTGGCATTCTTTCTATCGAACCTTATTTTTCACTCGAATCTATATGTACGACAATTACATTGGAAGATAATTGAATACAACAGAAAATAAATGAGAATAGATATAACCATAATTTCAAATAACAAGATAGATATATTGATTATTGTATTTTACATTTTCTGCAAAGTAGCGAGTACCAGATTGTGTAACGATAAGAAACACTGACAATTTAATTAAATGGAATACTTTAAGAATAACTGATAAAGTAACTATAGTATAAGAAAATTATAGTAAAGAAAACCGAAGCATAGGGGGCTAAATGGTGGCTATATCAATAAGACGGAGAATTAAGTATTGGTGGATATAATCTTGTCTGATTATAAAAAATATTGTATTACAATAGTATTGGAATAATATTGTAGGAATGGCTTAAAAACTACCCCTATTGATAGCGCGTAGCTCATTTTGTACACAGACAGATTCGGCATGCATCACCTCTCGATTGACCACGAAATAATTGTCCAATTAAAGACTGATTTACAATAAGTATGTAAATTTGAATTTTAAACTCAAAATTCTTACTTACAAAAACACACTTTAAATAAATACATTTAAAATTTTCGCACTCTAATATAGCCATCATGTTAAAGAAAAGAAAAAGATATCTGATTTAAAAAATTGAACAAACAATATTCGTTAGGATGATGATTAGATCTGCAAAAAAGTACGGGGCTAATGCAGCCATTCGAGTTTGGAAAAAATAACTCTTTAATGTCTCTATCCCAAGGAACTAGACGCAACATATTCTCGGGGCTTGTAACGAATGCGAACCACGGCACAGTAGATAATTTGAAAACCTTTTCGCAAGCAGTTTATCCACTGTTCCCGGTGGGACTCAAGGCCAATTGCATCGAATTCACCCTCCTGTAAAAGCCATTTCGCTTCCTTGACTCTCACTCTCGGCGCTCCTTCAGCCTCGGCGATTAACGGATGGCGTAACAGTATTTATCGGTGCTGCGCACACATCGGGTCCACGTAAACGTGGTGTACAATGCGTCGTTAAGTCACCGGCTCCTGAGGACGGCGCTCTCGCTGAAAATAGCTTGGGAGACAATACCCGGAAGGGCGGCGAGTGCCCGTCGGAAGGTTGAATACCAGATGGGTGCGCCCTGAACAAGAAAAGGATATCGGCGGCTCGTCACTCGCTACGAAGCGTGAAGATAGCGAAGACGCTCGGGACAGTGGAGCTGTTACAATATATCGACATTGTAAGCTTTGAGGTGAGACATTACAGAGACGTTACAATTTTAAAAGTACGACAGAACTATATAATGCTTAAGAATTCAAAAACTTCTTAAATAATTTGAATGATCAGGATCAGCGTTAAAAAATTATTTCAATTTTAATCGAACATTATTGGGATTCTATAATAGACGATATACTTAAATGTAAGAATCTTACCAATTATTTTCAGTACTTAAACACTATGACTAGAATTGCATTTTTAAAGGATTAAAATGAATAACAATCAAGCTTCTCAGCAAATAATCTTTCCAAGTTCATCGATAATTTTAAAATAATGGACAGATTTAATTTCAAGAGTGTATATTATTCGAGATGAATTATTGATTCAAAAGAAGAATTTTATTAAGTAAAGCTTATGTGCTTAATGTAAAAAATTATAGTACTGAGAGATAGATGAGTTTATGTTACAATTTTAATAAAATAACTTTCAATGCAGATTTCTAATATGCTTATAATATATTATTTATATGCGCCCGCTACTGTTAGCTTTTACTACTATTTTATTTTATACACAATTATCTGACTGCATATATTAATCAAATTGAATTAAAATACTTTAATATTTTAATAATAAAGAGACATTAAAATTATTCTAGACTAAAATATGAAATTATAATGCTGTAAAACAGAAAAAGTTATTCATTATTTACATATTACTAATTCAATTGTGGTACGAAAAGGGATTTGAATAGTAAAAAAAAAGCTGATAATAAGCTTAAGAGAGCTTCATTATTATTTCAAAATGACTAATATTTTTACAATTTATGTGGATGCTTAAATTGCACGAATATAGAGTTTTAAAAACCGTGAGTTAAAATATTTCTTTATATCCAATTTTATTTAATTTTAAAATTAGTATATCCTACTGACAACTACAAATAAAATTTTCAAACAAAATTTCAAATAATTCAACTGTATTTCATTGGACTTTATTAAATATTAAAACGATAAGCTTCAATAATTAATTATAATTGTCGACTAAATGTTCATACCAATGAAAACACCTTTCTTTCATAAAATATTTTGTATCCAATACACAAGTCGTTCATTTCCAGAATGCAATTTACAAATGGTGTGTAATTAAATTATTTATTTTTCAACATTACCATAACAAATTGGGAGATAATTTTAAAATAACAAGTCGAACACACCTCTATGAATTGCCGCATTAGATCACATTATTAAGACGTAATTATTAAGCATAAAAATTTACACCCTGCATACGGGCTACATCATCATGAATAGCAGATAATGAAATTATTGAGCCGACGCAAATCTGTGAGCCACTCTTCTTAATCACTTGCTACTGCACTCACGTGTGACCAGCAGTAGACGAGTAGTAGGGAGATTGAAAAATGATGCACAGGAAACGAAAGCACTTCTATTACAGACGCAAGTGTTTGAAATGATGAGAAGATTAATTCTATACGACTTACACAAGTATGTTACGACATAGCTTGTTGTTTTTTTTTCTTGTTTGTTTTATACTTTTATGGACCTTTTTTTATTTTTTTAACTTCCTTATTAACTTTTTGTTATTTACATCGATTCAAAATAAATTTAAAAAAAAAACTTCCCGAAGATGTGAACCGTTAACATTTTTTGTTTATCGGATAGAATTTTACAATGAGTTTTTGATACTAAGTATTAATATCTACTGAAATTTCTATTTATTTTTTTTTATTTTAACATTTAAGTAAAATAAAATATGATTAAACGTGACTCGATTGTTTAGGAATTTCAACAATTATAACAGCTTTACCGTCAATATTAATATAATTTCGTTCATGTAAGTTATTATAAAAATCACACGTTTGAAAATATAAACATGCAACTAAAAGCCTCGTTAGAAGCATTTGAACTCTATATTTTGAAATTTCGCTTCTTTGACTTTTATGAATGATTTTTTAGAGAAAATAAAAATTGTAAGAAAATAAAATATTATAAATAAAAATTTTTCTATACGTGTTTTAATACTCTAGGCAAGAATTTAATTTTATTATGAAGTAGTTATTATTTACGAGAAAATTCAGATCTGAATAAATTTATTATTTATATCAAATCACAATTTTATTATATATTTCTTCAAGCTTATCCTAGTAAGAACTACTAGATGTGTCCATTATAAAACTTATTAAAATTGCTAACATGAGATTTTTGAAAACATCAATATTTTGGCATTATAATCCTTATAAAATATTTAGTACAATATAGATAATAAAGCTGATTCTCTTCATATAACGCATTATCGAGAGATTAATTATATTTTTATTTCTTTTTTAATTTATAATCTTATGTGTAATTATTTCACTTTCACAATTAAAGTTTTAACTATTTCTAATACTTACTATTTTACACAAAATTTCTTGAAAATATAATTTAATCCAAAATGAGGAAAATTTAATAAAAGAATCAATATTTATAAAAGCGTTTTGCACTAAATAACTTTTAATATCATCAGTTTACAATAAATTTTTCTACATTTAAATTTATCAATACATAAATGTAATTAAATTGAATATATAATTACTATATTGTAAATAGGTAATAATTTTCAAATATTATGGGGAGAATATCATTATGATGAATTTTAATTTTAATATTTTATGTAATTTTTATCAGTTGTGTACGAGACATTTATTTCATAGATTAACAAGAATTTATATAAGTTATAAATAATACTTATCATTTAATAAAAAAAAATTTTAAATTACTTAAATTAACTACTAGACTATATTATGGGATGCTTATTAAAATAGCTATTTTTATTACTAAGTAAATAAAGTAATAACTTTAATATAAATTATATACAGATTATATATAGATTATATGTAATATTGATGAATAATATAATAATATAATATAGATTATATGATACAATTTGATATACCTTTCCATTGCGATCCGAATGTTTTCTCGTTGTCTAAATGATTAAAGTATTTATCATTTTAATGTAATTTTCTAAAGTAATTTTCAATCGATCTTTTGAACACTGAGCAAGTAAATTATTTGATTTTGTTTTAATGAGTTATACTTGTATTTAGAGAAAAAAAAATGTTAATATATTTTTATGTAAAATGCTATATAAGGATACTCCATATATATATTTTATAATTTTTATATTTTATAGTTTTATAATTTTTCATTATAGAATATATTTAATAGCAAAGAAAACATAAATTGTAATAAAAATGCTAAATTTTATTTAAAATATTAAATGAATTTAAATAACTATAAATTTTAAATAATTTTTTATCGTAAATAATTGTTATTGCTCTTTATTGAAACATTATTGTATTTATATTTATTTTTTTCTGTGAGCATTTTTATTGAATAATATAAAATTATACTATTTTCAAATTAAATATAATTAATTAAATTTTATAATAAGTAACATGATTCGTGTAAGTAAATAAAAAACTAAATTATTTTTCATATTTCATATTCAAGAAATATGATCTTTCTTTTTTTATTTTATAAATATATAAATCTGATAGATTACAAGTACTATGTAATCAAAATCAATCTAAACTTAATCAATATAAAAATTGATTTTTTTAGCCATTATTGTATACTTGCATCTGAATAAATTGTAACCAACGATAAAATGACAAAATCCTCATTTTAGATCAATACAATCAAAATTTAGATTTTATTTTAGATTAAAATTGAATGTCTATGACTAATAAAATTAATTTTTAAAGAAACCGAAAAATATTAATATAAAATAACATTTCTCTATAGCGATTTTCGTAATTACTAAATTTATTATTTTGAATTTCAAAGGCTTTGAAATTGAATGTTCAAAAAGGTAATGTAATTTTCAGTTTGCATTTGATTAAGTATTAAGTATCACAAATTTATTAAATTAATTATCATATTATTTTATTTTCAGAAACTGTTTTAATTTCTTCTTAACTGACTTAAAAATTATTTAATTTTTTTATAACGTAACAGTTGTTTTAGACTTGTGCAAAGCAGTTTAAAATATTTTCTAATTTCATTGAATATAATATAATGATTACAGTTGCAATAAATTAATTCTAAAATGTCTTTACTTATGACTAAATAGTAAATGAATTAATTATAATGATATACATAATTATTACGTATCATTTATCATGAATTGCACATTTGATTTTACTTATGTTAAAATAATAAAATAAAAAAATAATAACAAACAAAACACATGTTCAAAATATTTATAACTTGAAACTTTAAAATAATGTTTTATATTTGATAAATATTGTCTTTGAACAATTATGCTAGCGTAGTAGAAATTTTAGTAAGCAAATTATTCTTACTATATTTAGAAAAATATATTTTTTTCTCGGTATAGCCAGTAAAAAATGTTGTTATAAATATGTTATTACAAGAAAAGACATGAAACTCAGTCATAACTAGTAAAAACTTTATCAATAATAATAACCCATAAATAATTTAACTTCATTTGTTTAGAGCGCTGATGTTAATTATTTGATATTTGATGTAAATTGGTAATTTTAATCAATAATAACTTATCTATATCAGCAGTTTTATTTAATAATAACATAATAATAATTAGTTTTAACCAAAAGAGTTGAAACTCTGAGTTAACTGAAATCTAGTAATGTCAGATATAATTTATTCTTACAGTTACGAAGTACTTACGAAAATGTGCAGGAACCAAATGGCGTAGGAAAAATTAAGAAGTTTGCATGAAGAGCAAAACTTTTCTTCATACGTCGTCTTTCCGCAGTGGGAAGACGAGGACAAGCGCATAGAAAGACGAATTCAGATACCGGATGAGAGCATAATTTTAGGACAGATAAATTTCTGTCCATCGCCTTTCGAAAAGCAGTAATATTGGAAGTAAATCTGTTATATATTACTATATAACTACTATAATTGTATACTGAGTTCCCACATCATTATATTCAGGCTTTTAAAATATAATTTGAAATTATTAATTAATATCAAATTAGTCCAAATACGTAATATTATTACAAAGCTTATTGCCAGAAATTTTTTATTGTTTTATGCTTTGTTCGTTTTATGTGTATGCAATAAAAAATGTTGAATTAATTTTTATAGTTTACTTATTTATTATCCAAATACATTCTTAGATAACGCATTTGAGAAATTAATGTATCATAAAAGAATTTCAACCTCTCGTATTTAAGGCTTATTTTCTTAAACATAAGCAGTTCAATTTATTAAAAGAAACAGTATTTAGGTTGCAATAAAAGTAATAGCTAAAGTTTTATTATGTTTTGTTATAATTTATTATTCTGCATCTTAATTCTATTCAACGTCCTATTACTGACACAACAAGTATTTTTAACTTATTTTAACTTAATAACTTATGAAAATTCATATTAATTGTTTCAGTTAATTTAAGTTAGATAAATAAATCTTTAAAAATAGCTTTAAAAATTGCCTCTATTTATGCACTTATTAACAATAATTTTGATAATCTTTGATAAAATTTAATCACTATGTTGAGATGAAAAATAAAATATATTTAATATTATTATATAAAATAATCTACGGTATTACAATTTTCTCAATAAGTAAATTAATAAGATTATTTTTATAAACGAATATAATATGTGAATATAATATCCGATGCTTTCACTTTAATTTTTAATCTTTTGTCAAATTCATTATTATTATATATTATATATATGAGAAAGCTTTTATTGTAGTAGTATAAATAACAGAGTAAAACCATTGCAGTAGGATCTATCTATCGATTACTTTTTATAATAGTATAATATAATCGTGAATATAATATTTTTCTGCAAATACTAATAAATAAATTTAAAAACTACTTTGATTGAAAACTTTCCATGAAATTTAAATGATTTAATTTATATTTTGCGCATATTTGCTAAGGTAGTTATAAATTTATAGATAAGTTATAAATTCGGATTTAAAGCCTTAATAAATTAGTTTTTACAATTTTATTTTATTTGAACTATTTTTATGTAGATAACAAAGATGGCAATTTGAATGTAAAGATTTATTTAAAACTTATCATTTGTTTTCTAAAGACTTTAATAGAATTTAAAATAGTTTTTATAAATTACAGATCGAGGATAAGAATTGTGAGAGAGAAGCTTATAAAACATGTATCTATTCGATAGAATTACCAGTGATGATACAATGTTTGGTACGGATTCGAAGTATTTCTAATTTTCTTTTAAGTAGTTAGTAATCTATTAAAAACATAATTATTTTCAGGACGATTTTTATAAAGAACATGGATGTCATTAAGATGATAATATTTACAAGGGATGATATTGGAACAGAAGTTATGAATTGTTACTTAAATTAATGCACATGTGATGATTACAGAAATTTAAATATATTATATAAATATATAATAAATATATTAAACATATTATAATAACTATTTTTTAATCGATCTACATTTATAAAACGCTGATTAAAAATGTGAAAAATTCATTTTGTCGTTCATTTACAGAAGCGTCTCCAGTGAGGAAACGCAGAGTTAACACACACAAGTATAATCTTAACACAATGTTAAAGTTTCATTTTTAATTCCAATATACCAAGATTATATACAGAAAAATTAAGATAATATTAATGAATATTAAGGTAATATAATATAAAAGGATTTTAGTGAAAAATTTGGATTATTCTAAAGCAACGATCTTGGTTAACCGAAAAAAATGCTTTCTCAATATGTATAAGTCATGCAAGAATGATGACTCCGTCTCTTACGTATTTACGTAGTTCTATCCTTTTACTTTAATTTTGAACAATAATAACTGGCAAATGTTCAATAAAAAATTTCATCTTTACCCATTTAGAAAGTACAATATATAAATATATTGTTATATATAAATATATAAATATATGTGATTATAATTTTACCATAAATTCCAATATTAAAAGATTTTAAACTTTTTTAAATCATTATTTTCTAATTAACTAACAATAACTAAGTAAATTTAACTTTGGTTAAATTAATGGTTAAAGATTTATTGTGGATTCATTAAATTTAAACTATATCTCTTTCAATTGTCGATTGATAGTTTTCATTAAATGATATAACCTAGTACTTATTCCTTTAGTAATTGAATTTCCATGTGTAATTTGAAATTGGCTAAAGTGATTTAAGGTTTTTCAATTAAATTAAAAACTGTTTTATTTCTTTTATTTAATTGGCATATTATATAAAAAATATATAATATTTATATAATTTTTTACGTTGAATGAAATAATTATTTAATTAATTCAATTTCTATTTTCACATATACAAAATTTTAGCAAATTTTAATAGAATAATATAAAACTTCGTATTATAAGGTTCTCAAATAATATTTATAATAATTTTAATATTAATATTCATTCATTAACATTTAAGTGGTTTTTTCTAAAGTATAGCAAAATTAATTTAGACAATTACCGATTTGATTTAAATTGCTGGTTTTTATTATAAATTCTAATAATATATGTAAATTTATGCAAATTTAAGAAATTATTACGTATTTATTTTAGTTAAAATTACTTTACGTCCAGTCTATTTAAAAATTTAAAATGAGGTAGGTATTTATATTCTTATAAGTCTAACATTATGTGCTATGGATATATAATTTATATGATTGATTTCATAAAGCATCTTGTCTATTTAATGTTTGACTCGTTGTATTATTCTTTTTTTTGGCAATAATTTTGAAACATACTATTGAACCTAATATTTCATATAAAAATTTGCTTTTTAAAATTATTTTATTGTATTATGTATTCAGTTATTTGTTAATACAGTAACTTGTTTTAATTATCATGTGCTTACCTCTCAAATAAAAATTTTGAAACGTAACATTATATTAAACGTTCAAATAAAGAGAATTGAATTTAGAATTAAGTTTTTTATGATATTTGAAAATTTAAATGTCTGTATTTTCTAGTAATAGTACCTTAAGTAATAATTCAAATATTTTTTATATATGCAAAGTAGTAATGCTTTCATATCTATAGATATAAAATTACTTATACGTATATTACTTAACCTTCATTTATTCCAAATTGAAAGACAGTTTCCTTAGTGTATCAAATTTACATAAATCATAGGAAAATCATGGAGGTGCCGTTGATATGAATAATTGTCTTCAATTTTAATCAAAGAATGAAATAATTCAAATAAAACTTTCTCTTCATGAAACAAGACATTATAAGATGCAACAGCTGCCTTCTACATAATAATTTTATTTTAGATAACAAAATTTAATGGACAATCAATGGTATCTCAAACTAAATTAATAAAGCTCGCAGCAGGTAGCAATATGAATTTAAATTATACACTTGACAGCGTAAACATACGCGTAACCTGCAAAAGTAGTTCATA
The DNA here is from genome assembly GCF_000503995.2 of Ceratosolen solmsi marchali. NCBI lineage: Eukaryota > Metazoa > Arthropoda > Insecta > Hymenoptera > Agaonidae > Ceratosolen > Ceratosolen solmsi. Next base: position 16,081,200 of record NW_011948412.1, on the reverse strand, counting down.
AATTAATATCGCCATTCTGAGATAGGAGGATAGAAAAAGGAGAAAAACCTACAGGCGACAACACTGTCATACATAATGTTACTGCATGAAACGAAAAGCAAAAGTATAAAGCATAATAATAAATCCTCTTTTAGAAACTGGACTGCATGGTTGCAATTAAATTGAGTGGGATTAGATATTTTCATATTCTTGTAAGTACTATAAAATTGGATAAGATTCAGAACTCAGATTTTGATTTCTTATATACTTTCATCTTTGATATATACTTATGTGAATGTAAGAGGAAAAAATTAAAATTTGGAAACAAGACTCAGTAACAAAATTAAATATAAATATAATTTATTTTCAGTACAAGTTATAAATATATTTTCAATAACATATTATAACATATTCTTATCATTTTAATAACAATATCACATACTATAAACATATTGGTATTAGTCTTTATTTTTTCACTAGCTGATAAAAAATATACTAAAAAAATTAATTTCTTGATATGTAATTTAAAATTTAAATTAACTTCAATATTAAATAAAAAATATGAATTTAAATAAAAAATGTTTAAATATTTCGATTTTTTCAAAGCTTATGATAATCAAGTTGAAATAATTATAATATAAATACTAATTATTAATTAAAAGTAAATATATATTATTTATTAATTCTCATTATATTAATTTAAGTTCTATTCAAAATTTAGTCACATTTAATAAATGAAATTTCCATGATTTTATACATATTTATATACATAATAAACAATGCCATAGGAGTAGTACTATATATATATAGATAATATTTATACAAATAAATTTGGAAACATAATTGATACATACCTCGAAACAATGTATCAATCACTCGCACTAACTATATTAAAGAAATACAATTATAAATGAAGAATAACATTTTTTTTAAAAAACTAAATATTAAAAAATTTCTTTCTGATATTATATAATAAATATTTACGTTTATATTATATTAATATAGATTATTTTGTAATAAATTGTCTAGTATATTTTATAAAGACAATTGTATAAAATACATTACAAAAATGTCAGAAAAAGATAATTCGCAGATGTTCTGACATGATTAATTTTATTATTTAGTTTGATACATAAGTTATCGATAAGGATATTATATACACCGTAATACACAATTGATAATAAGATATAAAAAGCTTATATTAAAGTCTCAATTTTATTACAATATTTTAATTAGTAGTATTTTCTACTCTCTGCTCTTTAGTTTAATTTTATTTATATTAATTGAATTAAAAAAGTTTTCACAATTTCATATTTTTATTACTAAAAAATAATGATTTATTATGCAATGATATTTTGTTATAAGTTTACAATATATATATATATATATATATATAGAATTTAATTAATTTTTTTTAATACCTGGTTTTCAATTAATTATTTAAAAATAGGTTATAAATATTTCAAATTCTTTGAACATTGAATAGAACGTATTTCTTTTTAAAAACACTAATATTTCAGGATATTAATAGACAAGGCATCTTGTTAAAACATTTAAGTGCTGTCAGAAGTTATAATAAATTAAAAATAATTTAATCGAAACAAATTCTTAAAAATATTAGAACGAATAAAATATTACAAAATTAAAAATGAAATTTTTTAAAATGCATTATTTAAAATGAAATTTTATGAGTTTTATTAACAGTATATTTTATCAAAGTATATATGCCATAGTATATGAGTTAATAAACGTTATTTGTATTACACCACAAATTTATTTTAACTTTAATCATTGATTATGTGTATTAGAGCAGTCTAAAACAAAATACTATTGTTTTCGTGTTTTAGCCATAAGACTAAAATATTTGATAGAAAATCTATGATATTGGATAGTTCCTTTTTATTTCATTATCGTATTATCAAAAACTGCAATTGCAAAATTTTGTCGACAATATTGATATCTTATACTTCTAATAGTCCATATGCAAACAAGTATTACTAGTATATGATATAATTGATTTCATTTACTTCATGATTTACTGTATGATGAATCAGATGACTACATATTTATAGCTTACAATACATATTTAAAAATATGAAATATGTCAAGATAATTATACTAAATGATCGAAAAATTTGTTATACTTAATTAAGAAATTTGAAAACATATAAATTTTTTCTTCATGAATCTTTTTAAATAGAAAAAAAAAAGTTATTTAAGTTTATATTACGTTAGAAAAGGCACAATAAATATATATCGGTACAGATATATATAATATTATTAATACAATGATAATTAATTTGTATTAAATTGTACATACATTACATATAAATCTAAATAACATCTTTTATAAATTATTATTCATTGCTGAATCTGATTTACTGCATTAGTGTTAGATTTAATACTAATATAATACTGATACTCCTTTATCACTAATAAGTATTATAATTAAATTTCAATTTTATATTCATATATCAAATTTAATATTTAATATTGCTTACTTTAATTTATGATTCGAAATTATTCGAATTGTTTATGCTTATATAGCAATAAAAACATTGTTCGTTTAATTTTATACAATTTTAACAGTTAGTGTCAAAAATCCGTAATTAATCTAAGTTTAATTAAAAACTGTATCCTATAAAATATTAATATAATGTTTTATAATAAATATTTGTATAAAATTTACATGTTTTATGCTGAATCTATTATTAATTTATATAATTATTCAGAAATTTAAATTTTCAATTTAACGAAAATTTGTAAGCTTCACAAGTAATATATTGTTAAAATAAAAGAAGATAATGATGAATATCTTATATGGACAAGAAAAAATAACATTCAAAATGGACAATGACGATAATGATGAAGGTATTGAAACCGAATTCTGATACCAGATAATCGAATATAGCAAATAGAAAATTTGTTTATCATGAAAATATTGAATTGAGGTCATTATGAACATAAAAAGAAAGATAAATGTGAATTATCATAAACTAGCCCTTATACAACAATAAATAACAATATTTAAATTTAATTACACACACACACACACACACACACACACACACACTATATATATATATATATATATATATATATATATATATATATATATAATAATAAATAAATTTTATTCAATACGAATTAAGGTAGTAATTTTGTTTTGCGAGAATTTTTAAAATTCATTTTTCAAGTCGAATTTACAAATTTCAATGAGGTTGCAACTTTATTAATTTATATTCTTTTTTATCTCTTCTTTTATCGATAACTTCTCGTTTCGTAATTACTACTTTAATACAGCTATTTCTGTAGATGTATATGATTTATTATTTCTATTATTTCTATTATTGACTTAGAGTTATGACATATTGTTCTTATCAACAATATTTTTTTAATTAACATTGAATGAGTTATTTATATTTTCACAGTATATTTTGTAAATTATCTTATTAATATAAATCTTATTAATAATAATTTAGCATCTGTGGGCTCAGTTATGTCAGTATTATATTTAAATGTAAATATTAAATGCTATAATTTATTCATAAATCGTTTACATTTATTTAGAAATTAATTTTATATAATTATTATGTTAACAGTTAGATAATTTAAAATTTCAAATTGAAGAAATTATTCGATTTTTTATATAAATATTTTTTATATAAATATCGTGATTGGATTATCCAATTGCATTGTTATATTATGAAATTATGGAAAATTTTGAATAAATATAACGATTGAATATTACACAATGTATTCAGTTTTTTTATTTAACTACGTGATATTAATGATGATAAATAATGTAATTATTTACTTTAAGTATTCACCACACGTTTATGGATTTAAATGTTTCCCTTTTCCTCTTTTTACTTGCATTTCTTCGTTTATATGCCGAGCACAAGAAGTAAATGCACTTCGGGACACCTACTGTGATTTTAATGTTCTTGTGAATTTTTTTTTTTTCTTGGACGATTAATCTTTTGAAGCGAGACGACAACGGAAATCAATGAGCTAAAGCGCACTTGGAATCACGTACAAGTCGTGCAAGTTATAACTTTAAAAGCCACTTTGTACAGGCCTTTCAAACTCAGAGGCGTTAAAAAATCTTTTACCCTTTGCGAATGCATTCAAACAATTCAATAAATTCACCTTTCATTATTTCATAAGTCGTACTGGATTTTAATAATAAGAAATAATCAACGGCCTTTTATTCGGCCTTTCTTCTGTTGAAAAGCTTCTAGGATTGTTCAAGTTGTGCAAGATTCTGATTGTACGAATCGGGAAGTGAATGGGGAAGTGAATCAACTTATAATTCAGAGATCGTTTAAATTATCCACGAAGATCCAATGCTCTTAGACCATCTGCTCCTTTCATTATCCATCTGCTCCTTTCAGTATAATACTATATGTCCTTCTCCAGATTTAACAATACGTTATTTAGAAAAAATACTTATGATAAATACTTAACGTATTAAATTTCTTTAAAAAAATCATTCAGTGAGTAATGGAACAATTAAATTTTATTCTTTCTAAATATTGTAAGTATTAATGTCCATTATTCCTTACAAATATTAGTATGCACTTGCCTTTCAATAAAGCACTATATAATAATTGAAATAAATATAATAAACAAAAATTTATTAATAAGTTAAGAATTAACATAAATCAATCAAAATAAATTTAATAATTTTCTCCTGAACATTTTTAAAAAACAAGGCACTAATGGCAAATTATTAAAATTATTGGCCATCCATTAATTGCCAGAGAAAATGAAGTAATGATTTTCTACAAGCTTCAAGAATACTGAGAGAATTCTGAACTTTCAAGAATAAATCTCTCTGACCAATGTAAGGCTTTGATCATTAAAGAAGGAAAGTTTTGAAGGATTGCTATTGCAGCAAGCAATATTTGTTTTGAATATCTAGTGTATTTAACATAAATAATAATTTGTATAAGAATCTGTATCATCGACATATTTTACTCATTCAACTAATCATATAATCATAAGATATAAAAGTATTTGCGAGTCATTTTTAATATAAATACAATTTTATATTCAGTCACTTTATAGTTGAAAACACTTACTATGTTTATTTAGCTTTATATTTAAAATTTATATCTGACATTTATATTTTATAGCTAATAATACAATTGTGCATAAAATAAAACCATAAAGAAAAAGATAAGTTATAAAAGTTTTGCTAACAAAGAATCTCTATGAATTCGTGGAAATTTTTTAGAATTTATTTCATTTTACTAATCAAAATTTTTATTTAGAGAGAGCATAAAAGATTTAATTTAGGATAGATTTAATTTATCGTTTAATATTAAATTTACAGAAATTTGAAGCTAATTTACATAAATTTTCAAAAATTTACGTTTATTAATAAATTGTGTAAGAAAATTATTAAAAAGCTAATCGCAAAATTTATCGATAACCAGAAACGTATTATGGAAATTTGAGTATATAATAGTAGATAAATTCTATTACTATTGACTAGAATATAAATTAAAAATTACGGTATGACATTCATAATTAATGCAATGGTTGTTTATATTATCGTTTTATTTAATAGAAAAATTTAATTTAATAAAACTTTATTTCAAATATTTTATTAAAAGCAAACAATAAACTGCAAATTGTATTTTTCATTTATTAATTTAACTTAATATATAATTTAAGTATTGTTATATCGACTACATATATTTATCAAAGTAGATTAAGTGAATTTTGTTAAATTGTGATTTTTTTTTATTAAAAGAAACATATTTGCAAATAAAATGAGTATGGAAATATTAGTCTAATTACAAATAAAGATAACTCTACATCGAAATCCGTGTAATAAGAAATGGAAAATAAATAAATAATAAATCTTAATAATTATTAAATATTCGTGAAAAACTCTGACAGTTAGGTACATAAATTATTCCTGACTTACCTTACGAAATGAACACTAAGCAGAAAAATGTGTGAGTTATCCAGAATTTGAGAGAAAAAATACACATACCTAAAACAGAGAAAAGATTTCATGCACATTAAGCAAATATTTTGGTAACATTCGTTATCTTCAAAAATATTTTTGTATGGATATGTGAGCAATTATTGATTATAAAAATAAATGTTAAATAGATTTTCTTGTCACCGGACCATTCGAATATTTTATTAGCGTATTTTCTCATGCATTAAACATTGCATTTACTGAAAATGTATTATTAAAATATTTATTCGTAATTGCGAACACATACTTAAGTTCTAAATAAAATGTCCAATATGTCTAGTGAATACAATCTGTAAATTTTGTAAAAATCTGTAAAAAGTACTGACATTATATTTTATATTTTCTGCATGAATATCCTATGCATAAATATCAAAGAGTCGCTTTAGCATTTACAGGGTAATTGTTCACATTGGGTCCCGAGTTGCGTGATGATGTTTAATAATTTTATGAAAATTATAAAATATTCTAATAAACCGGAAAGTTTTCATTGTATTTTAACTAAAAAAAAAAGATAAAAAGCTATATAAACATACAATTTGAAAATTCTATTTAAAATATTATACATTTTTACTATTTTTATACTTCAATTTGCTTTTATGCGTGAATAATGTTCTATAAATTTAGTATATACTTATTTTATTTGTAAATTATTAGTAACAGAAAATCATAGAAAATTATAAATTTTTATTATCCTTTTTAAATATATTTATGGATTTTATTTGCAACAGTGTGTATAAAAATGATAAAACGTTATACCAATTTAAATCAATGTTATATAAATTTAAGTTAAAATATTAACGTTTAATATTCAAATACAAGCTTTAAAATAATTTAACAATAATGTATGAATTTATAGAAAGATTTATCAATTACATTCACTTCATTATATTTGACATTTAATTGTTTTTATATTATTTCATATTATTAGATGAAAAATTCGAATTAACTGATAATAAAATAATTTATCATTATTTAATAAAATGAGAATAAGATAGTTAATTCATTTTTTATCATTTATTTTGAAAATTAATAAAAATTATGTTTATAATTACATGTTTTAAACTATTTAACACAATATGAAAAAAATAATAAAGGATTTATTAATATATGGCTTTCATTAAATTACATATAAATTTGAATTTTTAAACTTTAACCTTTAAATTTAAAAATTTAATGTTTAATAGAGATAATACAAGATGACTAGGCAACTTTCGGTATAATTTAGATATATTATTCAGTTCACAGATTAAAAATAGAGTGTGATTCAGCAGGTTAAAACAAAATTAGATTTAAAAGATCACTACTAGTATATAAAAAACCGTCATTTGTCTAAAAACTAATTTCCTCAGCAGAAATACGATTCGTGGTTATATTCTTATTTGTTTATTAAGTGCATTGTAATTTATAAATTACTGATTCATTTTAAAAAATCCTTATTATACGATGAATAATTACAATAAATGTTTATCTGAGAAAATTAGTCATCTATTTATTTTTAAAATGATCCTTGATATTTTAAAATATATAATTTAGTATTATATGTTATTGGCTTAATTATTTAACTAAATTATATTGTATATTAATATGTAACTTTTAATAAATATTATAAGTATCACTGCACTATTTTATAAATTTAATTAGCCATAACTCGAGTTGTTGCATGCATTAAATTGAATTAATAAACACTCGCTAAATAAATAAATAACATTGACAATTAAACTCAAGCTTAGCAAAATCACCATTTTTATGTCACATTTGAGATACTATTATTGACGAAGAAGTACTTCCGCAAGATATAATATAAAAAATAGTACATTCAAGTTTATATATAACAAAATTGTTATAAAAAATCATTCGACATGTAAAAATTAATTGCTCACCAATACGTTAATTCAAGTATGCATTTGATTTGATTCATATAAAGATGTTTAACAGATTGTCTTTCTACGTAATAATAGAATGTCAGTAATGTAAAAGATGCATCTTCATTCTAGTATGAATGTCCTGAATAGCATTCTTCAAATTGGAATTGGATTTCGATGAGAAAATAGAACGAAAGCGAATAAATGAGATTTAGCGTTGCATGTAAGATGAAAATTTTAAATGATTTATTAAGGCGTAAGGATTCAACAAGTTTCATCGTTTTATTTTTCAAGTATTAATTTTTTTTACTGAAATGTTACATCATCTGTGTTATTCAATGAAAATTAAGATTTTCGTGCATTATATATTTGAAATTTGACACAAAATGAAAATTTTTTATTAACAGTAAAATTTATTAACATATTAAATAAGATTAAATAAAAGTTTTGATAAAATGAAAAAATTATTTAACTTTTTAGCTTAAATAATTTAATAATAATTTTTTAATTTAAAGGACTTCAATAATTTAATTTACCCATAACTCAATTAATAAAACCACTACCATATCAAATGCCCAATTAATTAATTAATAACCATAATATTCTTTTATATTTATATTTTTATCTATAAATAATATGGATCATTCATTATTACAATTATTTATCTTCGGTGAATTATTTTTGATATTAATTGTTTAATCTGCACAATGGTAAAATGTATCTTATAGCAAAAATTTTCATCTATTTTTCTAAATAAATCTTTTGAATAAATAAAATTCAATAAATACTTAGAAAAACAATCACACGTAGGTAAAATACACATACAATTTGAAAAATTATATAAATTCAATTCTATGACGAATTTTTACATTACTTATTAGAATATCATAATAATGGTTCTTTAGTTTTTATATGTGAATTGATTTGTCTAATGTAGTTTGTATTAAGTTCATATGATGACTTATGCAAATATGCAAATTAATTACCATCTTCTATAATAACCATTGTCAAAGAGCAGATTAAGCAAATATAAATATTTCGGTATTAACGTAATATAACATCTTTTATATCTGTAAAAAAAACTCATAATACACCACTGGCTAATGGTGTAAAGCCTTTTGAGTTGAAAGTAAATTGTCGATTTTGTACCTCAGTTTTTATTTATACCCGTACTCTACAAGAATTAACTTCGTCGCGAACGGTAGTAAAGTTGGTTTGAATTCCTTCGGTAACCGGGTCATACAAGATGGCTTCTCGGCTTACGCGAGCAACTGTTTAGAAGATCTTTCTTGACTCAACGAACCGTAGCTGCTCTCTACAACTTGGATAACTTTAATAAACAAGGATGTTCGGGGATAGGTGAAGAGTTTTGTTGGCTTTTATTTCTGTACAAAGACTAAATTGAGAAGATAGATTTTATTTAAATTCATTATAACAAAATTTCAATTCAATTACAAATACTAGTAAATTATATGGTCGAATACAATGATATTTCCATTACTAATTTGCTTTATATTTTTAATAATAAATTACAATATATATTACGTTAAAATACAATGAAACGTATAAATAACTATAATAACTTTGTAATTAAAACGCATTATTAAATATTTAATATATTTAAGAAATTGATTTATTCTTAAAATTAAATTAGTATTTGAAGATTTATTGAATGCGTAGTTTTTATAATTAAGGGAAGTGTTTGCCTTAAAGTTAATAATATAAAAATAATTGTGTACATAGATTTATTATCTCAATGGCAAATCCAATACTGGATGGAGCAAAATTAGAATATTTATGAACGTATATTTATTCAATTCTTAATTACAAGTTCGAATTGAAAATTAAAAGATCAAAACTGATAACAGGAGAATTAAATTTTCTATTTATATCGAAAGAAATATAAATATTAAATATTTCAATGCGAAAGGAATCATTCATCAACTAATTGATAATAAGAATAATGTATTTAATGAATATTTTTCTATGGCAACATTAATCAAACCGCTATACAAAGAAATGAAATCAGGCTAATTAAAATCTTGTCAATCATATAAATCCAAGCTATATTCGGTCTAAAAAGTTAACACACTAAATGACTTTATGCACGGATTAGTCGGAGCAAACTCATGATTTTATCATGTGCGCATTCAGGCTGCCGCCGGCTACTAATACCTTGAGCGCAGTAGTTAACTTCTCTGTATTAAACAACACGTAAAATGCTAAGTTACTTCCGAGAAAGAGATTCAGATTACACTCCAGTAATTCAGGCCTCGTGCGCTCGAGCATTCAAGTTGTTCTACCCCTGGCTCTGGCAAAAATCTGATGCATGCGCGCATAGGAATACGTAAATGCCGACGCCCATTATCATTGTGTGCCTGGACCTCGTAATTACAATCGTATACTCACTCACGCGCCCATAGAAAGTGACAATTGTATGCAATTCGATTAAATGATGTATTCGGTTCGGGATCGAATACCTCAGATGTATTATTGGAGCCATTAATCGCTTTATATATTGGATTAAAATTTAATTATGAATTATGATTATCTTAATTTTGGAGTCTTTGAGCAAATTAATCTCACTCGTTTCGTAAGACTACTATCATTATTTCTATAGTTTTTACAATTAAAATTACGCTTTAAGTAATTTATGTTTTAAGCAATATTTTACTTACAATACTGCTAAGACTCATTAGATTATTCTATGTTTCAAAATAGAATTATTTATCTACATTATTATATTTATCTACTACAGCTATAGAGTATCAATCCGAGAACAACTGAATTTCTTGCTGCCAGTTTAAGGAACAAACATTATGGATCTATAATGATTCATACTAGATTCTAATAAATAATAAAAATAAATAAACGTAACGATAAAAGGTAACGCTTAATCATACAATATGATGTGTAGTACATATATTAAAAAGAGAGCAAAGTATGTCTCTAATTAGAAGTGAGAAAATAAACCGGAAATAATCAAGTTTTATAATTAAATAAATATGGAAATTTAGCAATTATTATGGAAAAAAGAAAATAATAATTATAAATGTTAAAAATAATTATTTAAAATCTATGATAAAACAAGGTTTAACTTTATTTCTCTATAAATTTTCAATTTATAAATCAAATTTGTATTTAACAGAATCATGTTTGAACATAGATAAAAGTGGGCATTGCTTAGTAGTGCAGAAAGTCAATTTCGACAGAGTCACGATTCAGCTACAAAAGCTAAACTATACATCGTGCTCGGTTTTGTTACAATTATGACGTTACGTTAATAAAAGCTGGTTGAAGCAAATTAGCTATCAAACGTGCACGAAATGATAATGAATAAAATCAATATTACATTATTATTCAATTATTACATATAAAATAAAGTGCTTAAAATATTAATTTAATTTCGAGTTACGCTTATGCGATTTCTAATGAAATGTATTACGATTTAAAATAATAAAAACGAAATAGTAAACTCATTTCGTAAATTTCTAAGAATTTTTTAAGTTGCAAAAAATATAAACTTTTCTTAGAATGTTAGAAGGTACTAATAAAATAACATTTGCAAGTAACGGTACTTTCATTGCTATCCATTAAATAATACAATCCATCATGATGTAACGTGCATGATATAAAGCGAGCAGAAAATATAATTGACCGTTAGCTAACTGCCAATACGATGTATTTGTCTCTATAGTCATTGAATACTCTCATAAAAGTTTATTCGTGTTTATACATTGTTTATTATATTATTAGATAAAATTACAAGAATGTATCTTTAACTATTCAAATGGACAGTTTGAATTATTACTCCATCTATTTTAATACTAAGTTATTCTACTAATTTGGATTTTAAATCAAAGTAATCTGATTGAAAAAAAATCATTATTCTAGGCGCCGAATAAAGCTAACATAATTCTAAAAATCAATGCCGAATATTCGATATAATTGATCGTTACAGTTACGAACTAGTTACGAAAATGTGCAAAAATATAATTTGAAATTATTAATTAATATCAAATTAGTCCAAATACGTAATATTATTACAAAGCTTATTGCCAGAAATTTTTTATTGTTTTATGCTTTGTTCGTTTTATGTGTATGCAATAAAAAATGTTGAATTAATTTTTATAGTTTACTTATTTATTATCCAAATACATTCTTAGATAACGCATTTGAGAAATTAATGTATCATAAAAGAATTTCAACCTCTCGTATTTAAGGCTTATTTTCTTAAACATAAGCAGTTCAATTTATTAAAAGAAAGAGTATTTAGGTTGCAATAAGTAATAGCTAAAGTTTTATTATGTTTTGTTATAATTTATTATTCTGCATCTTAATTCTATTCAACGTCCTATTACTGACACAACAAGTATTTTTAACTTATTTTAACTTAATAACTTATGAAAATTCATATTAATTGTTTCAGTTAATTTAAGTTAGATAAATAAATCTTTAAAAATAGCTTTAAAAATTGCCTCTATTTATGCACTTATTAACAATAATTTTGATAATCTTTGATAAAATTTAATCACTATGTTGAGATGAAAAATAAAATATATTTAATATTATTATATAAAATAATCTACGGTATTACAATTTTCTCAATAAGTAAATTAATAAGATTATTTTTATAAACGAATATAATATGTGAATATAATATCCGATGCTTTCACTTTAATTTTTAATCTTTTGTCAAATTCATTATTATTATATATTATATATATGAGAAAGCTTTTATTGTAGTAGTATAAATAACAGAGTAAAACCATTGCAGTAGGATCTATCTATCGATTACTTTTTATAATAGTATAATATAATCGTGAATATAATATTTTTCTGCAAATACTAATAAATAAATTTAAAAACTACTTTGATTGAAAACTTTCCATGAAATTTAAATGATTTAATTTATATTTTGCGCATATTTGCTAAGGTAGTTATAAATTTATAGATAAGTTATAAATTCGGATTTAAAGCCTTAATAAATTAGTTTTTACAATTTTATTTTATTTGAACTATTTTTATGTAGATAACAAAGATGGCAATTTGAATGTAAAGATTTATTTAAAACTTATCATTTGTTTTCTAAAGACTTTAATAGAATTTAAAATAGTTTTTATAATCTACAGATCGAGGATAAAAATTGTGAGAAAGAAGCTTATAAAACATGTGTCTATTCAATAGAATTACCAGTAATGGTACAATGTTTGGTACGTATTCGAATTATTTCTAATTTTCTTTTAACTAATTAGTAATCTATTAAAAACTTAATTATTTCAGGACGATTTTTATAAGAAACATGGTTGTCGTTAAATTGAAAATATTGACATAGGGATCATATTGGAAAAGAAATTATAAATTTTTACTGAAATAAATGCACATGTGATGATTACAGAAATTTAAATATATTATATAAATATATAATAAATATATTAAACATATTATAATAACTATTTTTTAATCGATCAACATTTATAAAACGCTTATTAAAAAAGTGAAAAATTCATTTTGTCGTTCATTTACGGAAGCGTCTCCAGTGAGGAAACGCAGAGTTAACACACGCAAGTATAATCTTAACACAATGTTAAAGTTTCATTTTTAATTCCAATATACCAAGATTATATACAGAAAAATTAAGATAATATTAATGAATATTAAGGTAATATAATATAAAAGGATTTTAGTGAAAAATTTGGATTATTCTAAAGCAACGATCTTGGTTAACCGAAAAAAATGCTTTCTCAATATGTATAAGTCATGCAAGAATGATGACTCCGTCTCTTACGTATTTACGTAGTTCTATCCTTTTACTTTAATTTTGAACAATAATAACTGGCAAATGTTCAATAAAAAATTTCATCTTTACCCATTTAGAAAGTACAATATATAAATACATCTTTGAAATAGATATTGTTACAGATAATATGCACACAAAACAAAAATTAAATTTAATATTTTTAATAGTAACTCATAAATTACATATCAGATATAGTATATTCTCTTCTATCTTTTGTTTTCTCTGTTTATTTTTAAAAGATTTCAACTCAATAAATTTTTATTATGTACTGGTGAAATACATTATTTTTAAAGGTATTATAAATTTTTATGATGAGCGCTTTTGCTCAAATTTATTATCTATTATTAGAATCATTAGTCAATTTCGGATATATTTAAAACAATATGTATTTGTACTATATTGATTTTATATTAACTACTACTAATTAGGTGAAATAAAAATGTTATAGGCACCACAAAAATTTCAGACAGTTCCATATATTACTGAAATGGAAAAAATGGAAAATAATATCATTACGATGTATATTTAATACATGAGATGTATTCTATTGAAATTTGCACTACTTAGAATTACTTAGAAATTTATTGAAAAATGGCTTACATTTTCAAATAAGTAAATAAATAAGTATTCAATAATATTCAAATTCCCTTAATTTCTTTCGTGTACAATTATAAAGCTTTTATAGTGATACAATATTTGAGCAGAACCGAACAGAGCTACGAGTGTTTACTAAAGCATACAAATCCTATTAGAATAAAGTTATTAAAGTGCTACGAGGACTTAGGCTAGCACTTGGATAATCATTTAAGATGTTAATAAAGCCCGAAGGCTAGATTAAAGTTGTATGTAATTAAACCCTCAAGATCGTCTTGCAATTCTTGAGTTGCTTGAGGGAATCTTTACATAAAAAATATACTAGTTGACAATTGACAGATAATTTGATTCATTTTATTTTTTAATTAAATAAGTAAAATACAAACTGTATGATTATTACAGTGATTGCATCCATTTATTGAGTAATTAAGATATTTATCACATGTAAACTTTTATGTTCTTTTATAAACTTAGTATTCAAATTATAAAAGTGATTTTTATCCTCTCAGACGGATGAAACGAAATTAATTTGTAATGGAGTACTGAATATAAAATAGTAATTCTATGATTACTCTAATATAAATACAAAATCATAACATATTATATTACAAATTAATATGAATTATAAAGTTTGATAACACACAGAGTATATGCAATAAAGGCTTTTTTTGAATAGCCATTTAAAAGTTGCTTCGACGTTTTCTATAAATCAATTCAATTTAAATATCAAGTACTATGATATTTTGATTCATTTTCAATAATAAGATTTATTTAATTAGAACATAAACATGAAATGTTTCTTTGATTTTATTAATCCTTTATTAAAAATAATTCTTAGATAAAATTGTTAGATGTTAAAGAATTTGTACCTACTTTCAATATCAAACTGTAAAATAAAAAGATGTAATATAAACTGAATACAAAAGTTATAAATCTTATTTAACTATCAGCATTTGAAATTAAAATAAAGATATTCGCATCATTATTTCAAACTGTATTTACCAGCATTATTTTTAATAAATCTTTAGACTGTTTCAAGCATTATTAACTTTGTAATAAGATTGAATTATACAAAAATTGTAACAAATCGAGTATTTTTAACATAATTAAGTGTTGATTCAATGAAGACGCAAAGAATTTTTTAATCAAAACTCTTAAATTTGATAACTCTCCTGATTAAAGAAGAGGAAATTCGATTTACCCAAAACTTCGTATACATAATTGAATAATAATATATGCATTGCATACCTGCAATCATTACATTTTAATATGTTCAGTTTTAATACATTTAATTTTGGCTTTTATATTTTACTAAAATATTTGATAATGAAAAGCACGATGTATTTTAGGTGAGATAAGAAAAATATGAATAAAATAAATATATTATGTTAATAACAAAGTAGCATATAAAAAAATACCATTTGAACTTATCTCGATGGCTTAAAAACAGTAGTTTTTCATATTATCCCGATCTACTGAAGTGCTTCCGGAAACGAAAAAGGCCCGAGTTTAATTTCCGTTGAGCTCAATTTAAAATTACGCTCTAACAATATCTTGTTTACCTTGTTTATGTTGTTTGAAAAGATATAAGAAAAAAACTGGCAAGCCTTGAATCGTACTAGTTCGAAAATTCAATGCAACGGCCACATACGCGCATGCACCCGTGTACGCACATACGCACGTACGTGTCCGAAGTTGACCGAGGCTTCGCCCTTGGCCTGCTCTTGCATTCAAAGAGTCCTTTATCGGCTTGATTGGCCTGGATCTCTGTCGACGCCGTGAGGTCGTCTTTTTTTACAGTTCTTTATCTTTTTCATCCTCCTGCTTTGTGTGCAATCGGATGAATTTATGAATTTATGCAAAGTCGTGGGTGGCACGACTTGAAAATGCATCGGTTGCTGATGCCCATGTTTATCTCAACTTTGTATATCAGATAAATTTTTATTTATTAGCATCAATTCGGGCGCGGCAGGATGACAACGACAACGAGCCGCTTACTTTTCTTATTTCAAGCAGCTCAAACTCTCACTCGTGTGCTCATGGATATTTATTATCGTTGCGATCATGCATACGCAAGTAGGATACGAATTGTGTGATTATTTTTTTGCAGTGGAAGAGTCTGAATATTGTAATA
The DNA here is from genome assembly GCF_000503995.2 of Ceratosolen solmsi marchali. Taxonomy (NCBI): domain Eukaryota; kingdom Metazoa; phylum Arthropoda; class Insecta; order Hymenoptera; family Agaonidae; genus Ceratosolen; species Ceratosolen solmsi. The sequence goes on along the minus strand of NW_011948412.1, from coordinate 16,064,830 downwards.
CAAAGGTTCGACGATTATTTACACGCCCTTTCAGTTACGGGATTTAAATTATTTAATTCGTTAAAAAATTTGTGTTCATTTTATATATCATTATAATTACATATCTACCACAAATTCTTTTAGCCTAATTATGATATTTTTCAATAATAATCAAAGTATTGAGAATGCAACTATGCTTATATATTTTATAGAATATGAATGAATCATAATCGATTGATTTCTTGTCAGTTTTAATTTATTTTTACTATATGTATCATAAATATATGTATGTTGAAAAGATTAAACTTGATTAACTGTTAAACGTAATAGTATAAACGATTTTATCGCTCGATGTGTTTTGGTAAAGTATATTTAACAGTTCTATTAAAATCTTAGTTAATAATATTCAGTTTAATCGACGCAAATATTTTTCCAAAAGATTTATATATTTATTATGAATTTCTATGCTGCAAATATTTAAGTTAAATTTAAAAGCTTTCGCATATGCAGGAATAATGTATGGAATTATAATATACACACATACGATATACTTTAAATAGCTATTGAGTAGAGTCAAGAAGAATAGTTACAAGTAGTATCAAAAGCAATTTAGAAAAATATTATATACTAATGTTTATTTTAGTTTGATTTCAATTTCAGTTGCTATTACTCCTTAAAAATTTTGATACTTTTCGAAAATAGTTATTTAAATTAGAAGTTATATGATAACACAAGTATTTATAGAAATTGGGAAAATAAGCATTGAAAAATATAAAAAATACTTTTAGTTCAAAATATTTATTGAATGTAAAATATTGTAAAGGCAAATATTATAACAGTTCATCTTCAATCAGTACTCATTTCTAAATGAATAATAAAAAATCTGAACTTCTATAATTTATATATAAAATAATTTTATGAACATTATCTGCGTAGATCTATGAAACTCAGGATTAATTATAATGTCAAATAAAAAGTATATTAGATTTAAAATATTATTGATTCGTTGTTATAATGAATTACATATTAAAATACTAAAGCATCGTTAATTTTATTAATCAGATCACAATTTGTAGAAACCCTTTTGTTTTAATTTGTTATTTATAATTTACAAATTCAAGCATAAAATTTCAATTTCAATCAATCATTTGTATACAAATAAATACTATTCAATATTTATTAAGAAATATACTTTTACTTATTTGCTAAAACTATTTTCCTCAAATAATATTTAGTAAAATATGAATTATTCAGTAATGTTCACTGATAATAAAATATTTAAATCTCCCATAGATAATATATTAAATAAAGGAAACTTATATATATATATATATATATATATATATATATCGAGAGGAGCGTAGGGGGTAAAAGAGGAATAGACGATTAACAGAGATGCATCAGTCAGCAGTATCGAGAAACGATCAGTTGTACCTTGGGATAATTATAAGCATATTGAGCTAACAAGTAGTTTCAAATACCTTTGCTATACGCTTCATTATAATACACTTATTTAAACTTGTTTCAATATAGTTATAGTTCATTGTTAGTTTTCATTTTAGTAAATGATTCATTACAAACCTGTTGTTAGTAATATACTATTTTTTACATTATAGATTTAAATTGAAACATTATGAATATGCAGACTATAACAAAAACATTTAAATGAAGGCAAAGATTATTCAAAGATTATTCAAATAATATATTCCATAGTGAGATTCGAAGACAGATTCTTCTCCGTTATAAATAAATTCATGAATGAAAGAAAGGCGATACCAAAATATTGGAATCGACATGGATGCGCATGCGCATATATGATTAAAATAACTTCCATGGCAATCGATGAGATTAGCGTACGATCAATAATCCCGTAAGCACACTACGGACAATCGTAAAAGTAACTAATAGAGATCGCATAAAAATAATGTTATTCGCTGTTGGGAGAAACGATGAAGTGATTCTTTATTTTTCTCTTAGAATATAGGACCAAATGACTGTGGACGTAAACATTAATTTCCGAATCAACTACAAAATATAAAGAGCCATTGATTTTCTAAAGATTTTCCAAAGGCCATTAATTCTTAGCCCATTAAAATTTTTAATTAAGTAGTTGAGAAAATTAATTGAAAGAATTTCATCGGACTAAAAGGTACCGTGGAATGTAGATTATCCATAATTGAAAAGCGTAATTACTGATTAGGAATACGTTTTTATTTCTCCAGACGCATACAAAGCCTTCGAATTAATTATATGGAAATTTATTTATCAATATTTTTTTTTCTTCAAACATAATAATACGAGACGAAATTTTCAATGAATATATTTTCTAATATCACAGATAAGGTCCTCTATGAATTCCAATGATATAAACATTAATCTCATGAAATATAGCCTCGGTGTGTTTAGACCTTCCCTTTGTTATTGACAAAACGAGCAATTATTTTCCAATATTAAAAATTGATCGCCCTTCTATTGTATTATGCTCTCAATGCAAAAGAAACATGAAAATTTATAGCCCATTTGGACGTTATACGAAGATTCAAATGACAATAGCTGATGAATGTCACACAGCCAGACATTCGACCTACATGGTATGAATATTTTACATATCTCTACATATTGAATTTTTATGGATTTTATTTTTTCCTGTGTTTACATCCTGGATTACATTTATGAATACGTACTTTATGAATTTTTTTAATGTGGTATTATTTAGTATTATGAGTTTAATAAAATTTACTATTAAGAGTATAAAATAGAATTATTCGTTAAGAAAGTAGATGATGGTGTTTAGTTACTTTCGCGGCATTAAGATTACCTAATTTTAACAAATTTATTATACATAAAAACACATATTTTATACAATTTTGATTAAATATTATAAATGCATGGGCATAATAATACGAAAACTAATTACTTTAATGAGTTTTCGTAAAGAATATTATTTATTTATGTATTGTTTTGAAGTAAGCAAATCTCCTCTTAAAATACACGCGCCAATTCGGAATAAATACAATACTTGATTCCAAAGTAAATTAATTTAGAAGATGGGCCAGGAAAGTATAATATTAATGTAAGTTTAAGTGAAAAAATATATACAATATATATTACAATACGTGGACATATGACTATATAAATGAAAAAAATGGTAAATATTATTTGTCTCGATTAATAATATTTAATACACGGAAAAATGTTTACTTATTTGACATGCATTTTACTACATTTGAAGCGAGATAACGGCGCAATACTTTAATTCTTCAAAAATTGTAATAAGCAAAAATTATTAATATTATTATATTTATTGTGTTGCATTATTATATCATTATAAATAAATTCGATTGAATTAAATATCAGGAAATTTAATCGATGTTTTTAAAACATATCAATAACAAATTTGATTTTCAGGCTCCACAATTCCTCGTTAATAATTATTCATTTGAAAATTGGAAATGATGTTAATATAGTATTTAATTTAAAGCAAAGTTATAAAGTTATAAATTGTAAATCCAATAATGAGTAAGAATGAATAAGAAAATGTAGCAATGTTATTCAATTTGTATTAGTCACATGTCAAATATCACCTTAAATACGACAATAATTTCGTACGATACATTCATTACTCTGCCAGATTTTGACAAACCGAAAACTGGACACAAAATAAATACGCTTTCACGTTCATGCGATCCTAATTGTACAAAAACACGCAATGAAGAAAAAACAGGGGGAAGCCGAGCCCTTGCTAGCACTTCGAAATCCAATTTATATACAAAAAAAAGACAACTACAGATATATGATTCTGTAGCTGTTCGCGAACTATTTGATTTGTCTATGCAAAGTTACACTGTCCAAAATGTCGATCGATCCTGGTACGCGATTTTTTTGCAACTGTCTTGATAGATAGTTACACCTATTAGAAGCAATTTTCTTTATTCCAATTGATTTGTTTTCATTTAATTTTTGTAGATATAATATATTTCGACACCCATAATATATTTAAATACAAATGGTTTACTTTTCAGTTTCTTAATAAATTCTATCCCAAAAAGAATAACATTGTTACTTGCTACTATCTGAAAGTTTGAATAACTTGGCTTAGATATTTAAATTTTATGATTTATCTTTAAAAGAACATTAAATAGAAAAATATGATTTTTCATCATAGATATTTTTATTACAAATAATAAATTCAAGCTACATATATTGTTATCTCGATAAGTTACAAGCTTTCCCCTTTAAAGCAAGTTTTATAGAATGTTTTCATTAAAAAAGTATATGATGAGATATGATGTGAGAATTTTTAATTAAAAAGTCAGCGGATAAGTCTATTTATTCGATGAAATTGACATAAATTAAATTCGATCTTTTTTTTTTCTCTGCAAAGTTACTTTATAGAATTCTTAATGAAAAGAAACGATTATACTTATTATTTTTAATTATTATTTATTATAAAAATAATAATATTAAATAAGATAAATTTCATGTTAGGATTTTATCCAATGTAAATATAACAAAATTAATGTACAGTGATACAAAATAAATATATTTAAGTATTTTTAGAAAGTGAAATATTTCCAACAATATTGAATATTTAAATTCTTAATCTGACATTGAAATATATATATATATATATCTTATTCATTTTGCAGATTACAAAAATTTAATTACCAGAATAGTAAATAAAATATTTAAGGTAAGTGAAATTCTAACAAAATTAAAAATTTTCATCAAAAAGCAGAACTTGCATCGATATAATTTATATATATATCAATATAATTTATATAAATATAAGAATAAGAACTAACTTTGTATGTTTATAGTTATACAATTTTGTATGGTTGTATTATCAGTTTTCAAAATTAATTTTACATCTTCAATATACGTACACTCTGTCTGAGTGTTCAAATTTATATTGATACTTGAGTTCTTAATATCAAAAATCAAATTTATATTTCCGATATTAAACATACAATACTAAGAACAATTATACAACAACGAAACTTAAATATGAAAGGTATACTGTTCCACAAAATTAATGAGTAATTATAAAAGTATGGTTATTGTAAAGAGTAAGAAAAAATTTAGTTTTGGACTATTTCTTTACTGATCTTGAAAAGTGTGATAAAAGAAATTCAGTGCCGAACAAATTAAGTTAATATAATTATAACAAATTATAAACGCAGAAGGGATATGGAAACTCTTGGATTTTGAACTGGCATCATCTGCTTTTGAGTTCCTACATCCAATAAAGCATGTTAGTAATGCTAAAGACACCTGCTGATCTCTCTTATCTTTCTCTTTCTTATTTATTCTATGGTCCAACGATCCTATTAGATGTTAATAAAAAAATGTCGACAAATGTTGGACATTAAATTATTTGCTTTAACTTATTGCCAAACATAATTATATAATTAATTACATTATATAATTATTATATAAATAATTAACAACATCCGTATAATACGAGATAGATACTTTCAGTTTTGAAAAAACCGTATGTTGTTAATAGACTTTTTAAGTGCATCAATTCAATAATATTTAGTTAGTATGAAATATTTAAAAATTAAACTAACAAAATTTTTTAAATTTTCTTCAAAAGTATTAAAAGTATATTATATTGTATTATATTACATTTATTTATCTTTTGATAATATCACATTTATTATATAAATTCTTAGACGTGGTCCAGAATTTAATATTAGTAAGTATAGCATAAATGCATTGTATTCAAGGCTTTCATAAAATAAACAAAAATCCAAAAAGCACCTTTCAACATAACCTACACTGTATTTGATATCCAGACTTGATAACACAAATCGACCATAAAGAATATTCCAAGCGTAATGGCAATTATGCTCATGGCGTCGTCATTTAAGCGCACAGAGACGTCCGACAACTTGATACCACACCTGTAGGTACAACGGACTTTCCAATATGTTAATAGGTACCTATCTTCCTCTGTCGTAGTTTTAATGTATGAAAGTATACAATGTATTTAATAGCTAAGGAATGCGGGGCGCTTTGATCCCTTTGGCTATCAATATTTTTTTGCTACCGCTGAGATGAAATTAGCTGATGTAGCATAAGAATGGCAAGTGAGTACGCAAATACATACAAGTTTGTCTTCATTCTTATCAAGTTTATTGAAATAACCGGTTTTATATTGTACGAACATACTCATTTTCTTTATTGTTCTTAACATGCGTAAAAAGTTTGATCTTTTCGTCTTCGATTACATACTTCAATATAACTTGAATTGTTTCTCAAATCATGAGATTAATAAATATATGTGTTTTAAATTAAAATTAATAATTGAATTTATAATTGATCAATAGATACTAACACGAATAATATAAAATATTAACATTACGCTCAATACGATTGATGAACATTTTGTATATATGCAAATGATCAATTAAATTTCAATGCAAATGAATGCTTCAAATCATAGTAAACGTTAATATTTATTAAACGTTAATTAAAATAATCAAATTAAGTTGTTACAAGAGCGGGATATAAATCATTGTTATATACTCATGAGACAATATAATGAAATATATATAATACAATTAATAAACTTTATATAAGTTTGATTGAAATAATGTTTTCTTATATAAATTCTGTTAAAATAATTTTAATTTGTTTAAATATTTGTTTAAATAATTTGTTAAAAACTACAAATGTATTTATAATAATTTTCAACTTCTAAATAAAGACAAATTATAAATTCATATTCAACAGAATGAAAATATCATCTTAAAAATTTTTATAAGCTTACTAGCTTTAAAATTACACATAGGTTTTATCAAAAAAATTGAATTTATATAATATGTTATATTTTAAATAATCAAATGAAATTTGTAATTTTAAAAGAAACAATAATTGAATAATTGAAAAATATATAAGGCATTTAGAGAAAAAAATTTAATTTATAATATTGAACATGCTAGTGTAACTGTATAAATGTGTAATAATATATTTTTTGTTTTAAACAACAAGGTGCAGACTATATATATTTATATATAGTTTTAACATATTCTTTGATCGGTGATTCTGTTGATGTATATTTATTCATTAGCCACTTCATGATTTGTTTAAATAATTTTCCAATGAATAAACATAGCTAAATTATCATAATAGTATGTAAACAATTTAATCAGAAAAGAATGTGCACGACTTCCGCTTTTAAATGTAATCAACTATTTATATCATATATCAGAATAAAAAATAAAATATCTACATTAAGTTTAGTTGATTAATATATTCATATGAAAATTTAAGCAATAATTTATTTATAAAGAAAACGTGTTATTTATTTACAATAATGTTAAGTTTTTATAAAATAAAATCAATTACACTTGTCAACGATTTTGTTAGATAATGATTGAGAGTAAAAGATTGAAAAAAAGAGAAATGATGTAATATAATAGTTAAAATATATTTATGAAAATTTTAAATTATTACAGTATGCCAAATATTCTACCTTTCTGTATACACCTGAGTATGAAAGGTACACATTCTCATACATGCCTAATATTATTAATAATTATATTTCATGTATGGATAACGTTAAAGATTACAATTACCTCAAAATATGCAAAAAAAATTATAAACTAAGATTATAATATACAGTTAAAATTCTCATTTTCTTAATTTAAGTCAGTAATTAATGGATAAAATAGTTTTTAAGACTTTAATTTATTGATTAAGCCGTAATATATCTGTAAATTTTACAAAATTTGAATGCATAATAATGAAAACTTTAATTAAAATGTAAATATATTATTAGATTTTTCATTATATTTATATTATACTGATTCTGATGTTTTATACTTTATAAATTTTTATTAAAAAAAAAGGTTTATTAAAAAATAGAAGTATATTATTTTTTTATTTATTTAATAATAAAACTTGCGGACTTTTAAATTAAAAAATTAATATTAGTTAATAGAATTTAAAACAGTCTTGTATGTAATTGTAACTATGCCAAGAATTATAAGACTGCACTTACAATTTTCGAAAAATAATAATTGGAAAATAAAATTATTTCTAAATTTAAACAATCAAATTGAATAACAATTAACTCTATCCATAATTCAAATTTATACTAAATTGTGCAATTGCAATTAGATTTGCACTATTGGGAATAAAAATTTAAATAGAGAGAGGAAAAAGGTAGAATATTTGAATAACTTCATTCAAATTAAGTTAAAAATGTAAAATACAAACAAAAATATAAACAAGTTTTGATACTTAATACCATCTTGTAAAATAAAATTTCAAGTAATACATTTACGTGAACGTATAATAAAACTATTATATACATTTCAAACATCCCTAATTTTAAACATTACTAATGGCAGTGATATTATAAATATTTTTAAAAGTAAACAGTTTTCTGAAACTTTAATAATAATATTTCGCTTTCATAGTAATAGTTGAAAATAAATAGAAAATATATATTTGAAAGGAAATAAAAGCTTTCTTCCTTGAGTAGATAACTCTCTATAAATGAAAATGGTAGTGTTTTTACTTTGCAGGCATATTTTCACTCTTAAAAATAAACCAATAAAGTTGTAAAACCAATGAATTTTTGTTACAGCTTTTAGTGTTAACACATGCATAATAATAGAAATGGTATAAAATAAATATAAAAAGATGACGAATGAGCTTAAATTTAATTTAAACGAAGAAGAATGTCATGTTTGTTTAACAATGCTTTCGGACGTATTCAGTCGTTAGAACAAGATAAATTATTGGAGATATATGATTCTGCAGTAGAAGAAAGCTTTTACAAGAAAATTGTTGGGAAAGATACAAGGCAATCGAAATACCCTTGCCGATTCAAAATACCGCAATACAAAACGTGCTTCACGAATATTTCATACTTATACAACAGAATAATAAGTGGGTCAAATGTACACATGCATAAATACAGATGGATGGATAGAAATAATGACATCCATAATATTCTCGAAATTTTTTCTCGATATAATTGAAAAGTAACCGACTAAAAATTTTATAATTTAAATTATCATTCAATAGAAAAGTACTTATATAATTAATACGAAAACGACATATTAATTAATCTTTAGTAATATATTAATTGTGCTGCCAATATAATTATGACATTATGATAGAAACAAAAATATTTTGTGATTACTTTTAATAGATACAAACTTTTATACATCAATGGTACACGAAAATGCTTGCTAATTGTAGTGGACAAATTAGTCGTTATTATATATTTTACAGGCTTTGTGTTCACTATTTCACCGTTAAATATATTTATATTCATCATATCATAGTTAGCACAAAAGATATTGAAGTGCATCGCGACTAGTAGATAAAATCAATGAAATTTTATCGGGTTATGGTTATTATATTAAAGATATTAATTTAATGAATTTGAATACTACAATGAAGTTTAATCTGAATCAATATAATATCGTTGGTCTGTTAAATACTTAATGATTCAGTTACTTCGGAGAAAGCACAAAATGTATTTAATTTAATTTTGGCAACAATATAGCACATTTAAAAAAAATCTTTTAGTAAAATAATTCGTCTCGATAACAGTGAGGACTTAATTTCAGATGAGACGAGTGTAATATTCATACAGAAGTTTCGTGCAGGCAGTCTTCTATCGTAATATTCCAGTTCATCAGTCTCAGTTTTGAGCTGCACGTGCGGACTCGTTATTACCGAACGGCGACGTTTGCAGGCGACAGAACGAGGAAGGCCTCGGGTATAAGGATAGAATGCTTAGAAACACGACCTCAAACAATCACTTTCACTTCTTGCGCTGTTTCCCATGACCGACAGATATAAGGTAAGCGATATGGAGCAGCCACACGAAGTCTTATGCGCAAAGCACGACAGGTTGATGCAGCGCTTGGAATGCCATTGCGCGCTAATATAACAGCCGTCGTCCGTTCTTGTGTCCGTGTCTCCGCGATATGCATCTGCGGATTAATTGAGATAGTAATTAATGCGGCCTCCTTGCGCCAGCGCATCGGATGGAATGTGAAAGTAAACATGCTAGCAAGGATATGCACAAGATTGTTTACGATAGCACTCGATTGCGAGCATAAGCGTGAATATCGCGCGGTGGATGCTGACGGAAAGCTGAGCATGAGGAGTTGACAAGAGAGTGTAAATATGTACGTGAGAGCCTTTATATCTCACGCGCGCATGAGTGCATACGTGCGTAAATGAGTATATATGGACACGCCGAACGAGGCAGAAATCAATGTGGTCGATGATTTCGATTGGACTCATAATGACACACAATATTATATAAAATGCTAATTCCGTTCAATTCTTAACAATTCTTAACAATTATTTCATGAAAACAAAATATATAAAAAGAATGCATTGGTACAGATTTGGATACACACAGATACACATTTGGATTTTGTAGTACAGTCATTTATTCTCAAATCATAGACACTTAAATTATTCCTTTTTTTATGTAAGTTTAGCAAGATTGATAATGCAATTTTCAGTGATTTATGAAAGACCAATAGAATATTTAAGAATTGGAATTAATCATTATTATTATTAAAGCCAGAAGAGAATAGTTTTTAGAAGAGTTTTTCTAATTTTTTTAGTTTTTTTTTTTTAATTTTTTTTTTTAAATAATTGATAATTATTGAATATAACAAAGGTATATTTCAAAATATGGTATATTATAATAAATACGCCAATTGTGAAAAAATATAGAAAAAATAAAATGAACACAGTATCATTCTTAGTCCGAAACAACAGTTCACTTGTTAGTGTTGGTTTTGTAGTTACTACTGATGACGGAGTTTCTACATATAATTCTGTCACAATTGAATTTCTCTAAGTAAATTTCAATGCAAGCCTGACATTTATAATAATATAAATAAAATAATTATATAATTATATAATAACATAAATAATTATATAATGGTTTATTTTGCATCTGGAACTTAAATATGAAATCCATCAAATTACTCTACATTATTAAGGGTATTCTTCGTAATAAACTTAAATATATAACCGAAGAATTTCTTTCATAACATATATTATACGAGAAAATACTCTTGTTTATCACAATTGTCCGACATAAATTGTTATGTATTATACAAAAATAAGAAATAAAATAATAAATTAAAAATTCTTGAAACAGCTAATACTAAAATCAAACCCACATTAATAAAACATCTCTTCTTAATTTCATTATCATCTAGTGAATAAAGAAGGTGCATAATGAAAATGACAAACGAGATAGAAATTTACTTTACAAATACAATTCCTCTCCCTGTTTTGTGTTCCCACAAAAACTGGCATAGAATACACCTTAAAACCCATGTATTCTCGTGGCATCGATTCCTTCCTCGCATATACGCAAATATAAGTCATTATTTCATAATATTTATTATATGGTCTTTACGTCTATATGCATGTCTATGCATTTACAATTCTATGACAAATAGTAGCCAAGGCTCTTATAAAATCTAATAATTATTTTTCATTTGGTCGGAATTGAACTTTTTCACTTCATGCAAACTGTAGCGGCATTTATAAAATTCAAAAGCTTCTTATTTCGCTTGTTATTAAACGTCATTTGAATGTTACAGGAATATCAACAAGTTTTGATATTCTTTGATGTTATTTTTATATAATTAAAAAAGAATATGTTTGCACAACATTTCTTTCACTTTTAATTCTTAGAATCTGAATCCTCGGCATTTGTATAAAATTTAAATACCTTATTACGGAATAATCCTATAATTCGAAAACAGTAGTTTCTTTTTTTAAATGTAATGTAAAGCACAAGTGACTTTTTGTATAAAAAACATTCTTAATCAGTAATTTAATTATCTTAAAGTTTCAATTTTTTCAATTTATATTTTCCAATAATTAGTAATAACTTTCAAAAAATATTTTATTTAAAGTATGTAACTAAATAATCAAATAATACTTTTATAGCATATATATACAAAAAAACATATATAAAAACATATGAAAATTAAATGATTACAAAAAATTTATATAAATTACAACCTAAATTTCTCTCCAGAATTAAATTGAATTGAATTACTTTATTTAATATTAAGTGAAAATAGTTGGATAATTTACATTTTCAGCATTAAATTTTGTTTATTTGATTGAGTAAATTAATTATTAATAATATTTTAACAAAAAATTTTCTCTAAATTCTATGAAGTTTTTGCTAAATTAACAATGACCTAATTGTCCACTCTTAAATAGTGTATAATAATACGTGGATTAAGTGATTATCAATTACATAAAGATATATTACGGACAACGAGTTATTATAGGAATAAAAATACTTTATGCTCTTTGGAAAAAAGCATTCTTCAACTTACAGCTACAAACTATGAATTAATGATATATCAGTTCATTTGCTAATGTTATTACTTATATTAAAAGATAAAACTTTGAATTTCAGTTATAAAATTAACATTTCGATAAAAAGAAGTTAGATCATTATAATAATATGATTAAATAATTAAATATTATTTATGCTATAATGTATTTAATTACAACTTCTATAAAAACTGTAATTATATTTTGAAATGTTTATTTTGCATAATAAACCTGTAATAATGCTAATAAGGAGTAATGCAGTACATATTGATAGAGTTAACATAATACTTATTATAATGACAGCACATTGATTATCGTAATTTAAATATTCGATCCCGAACGTTTAATAGTATTTAAAAAGTGAAGAATTATGAATGAAAATATGAATGAAAGTTATACTAGTTTGGGTATCACTTTATAAAACAAATTACACGTTGCACATCAATAATTCCCAAGAATAAACTTTAGCAAACGTTTCCGCATTTTTCGTCATTCTCCACTTTCATCGAACTCAGTTGAATCAACCACGAAGTACCGTTAAAATTTTCCGACAAATATTCTAGCAAGCAATATACGAGCGAATAAAATAACATCATAGAGGAAGAGAGAGAGAGAGAGAGAGAGAGAGAGAGAGAGAGAGAGAGAGAGAGGACAACTCAGATTACTGTAGCCGTATATCAATACATATCTAATAATAAGTGAAAGTTATTGGTTTTATATACAGTAAATCATCTATGTTTATGTTCCATAAGGTACGATCCAGGACTCAATGCAAGGCTCAAATTAATTTCACTCATGAATGTAATAGAAAAGAAGATCTTTTGTAGCATTTTCTGTTATGTTTTAACATTTCTACTTGTTGCACAAATTGGAGAAATATCGGTAATTGATAGGAAAATTTAACTTTTTGTTCCGAAGTTTTGAATATAAATAAAGGAAATTTTATTATGGATATAAGGATAACAATTATTTTGGTGAATAATCAATTTATTAGCTGTAAATTTATATAAATCATATTAATCGATTCATTACCAGTTTTTGAAAGACGCAAAAATATCGATAATTGAAATTTTAGTCTTATAATTTAAAAATTGACATTCATATGTAAACGAAATAAAAACTAATAATATTTAAATATTACTTGCGAATATTTCTGGAATAATCCACACAGAATCCAGTAGATATTTTTATGAATTATTATTTCTTAGGTTCTTACACCAAATTAAAATATATAATGATACCAATAAAAATCTATGGATTTTATAATTCAAAAATATTTTACGTGTACATAGTAGACTTTGTTATATAATTTTTTATTAAAAATTTTAACTTTAAAACAAAATGAATTTTTATATTAACTTGAAATTAGATAAAAATGTATAATATATTTATTCATCTCCTGAAATATAAGTAGTAAAATAAATTTTCAATATTTTTCTAAAAGTTTTTCTTTCTTTTCTTTTTAAAATACTCCGATTCAATTCCATACAATTTCAACACAATGTAAGTTCAAATTTTTTATTATTCAATTTTTTTTTACAATATACAATGATTATTAATAAATCAATAAAGAATTTATTTTCCCGTCTTGTATGCAGTGTGAAGTAATAGAAAAGGAAAAATGAAGTAATAAAAGAAAAATACTATTACAATCCATGAAATTGCATTCTTATGATTCTACGTGATTCTAATTTTGAAATTTGATTGATAGAATCATATGGATATGTATAGTTACTAAAATACTATATAATAAGTTGATAATATAAGGATAAATTTTTAGTAATAATGCTAACATACAATTGGTTCGTAAATACCTTACGTATAAAGAAATATTGTAGTTGATTTGACGGATTGTGATTCAATATCTAAATTCTATCTTTATAATTTTCTCATATGAGTCTGATTGAAATAAAATGAATATTTAATTTAAGAAAAAAAAGCAAAAAATTCGATTAAAATTGTATATGCACTCAAAAAGCGTGTGAGAAACGGTACATACGAAACGTGAAGTTTTTTTTTTGTTCCTTGAACTGCTTAATAGGCACAAATTCATAGGACTTCAAATGAATTATTTAAATTTTTATTTAAATAAAAATATAGCATCACCGTCACATTTTATACGAAAAAAAGGATATAACTAATAAGCGCTTGACTGCCGTTATATATTCAGAATAAAATTTATGATGAAACATATTTTTCGAAAACATATCTTATTTTAAATATTTCTAGAAGATTATCATATATGCAAATATATCAAATTTTTGATAAATAACAATTCTCTTTCACATGACAATTTTCTAACAATTTTCTTGGAATAACATCATGAATATACTAAAAAATGTATTCAGGAACTTGGTAAACAAAGTATGTATCGACTTTTGCCATCACTCACATTAAAAATGCATCTCGATACTAAGTAAGCTTATGTCAACTGGTTGCACTTCACGGCATTGCATAAAAATTTTTCTCGGAGCTATATAAAAATCGATTTATCTTAGAGAAAGATGTATAAATCACAGATGCATATATGCATGGTAAAGTTGTTCGACATTTACCCAGATGGACATATCGGACAGAGATGATCGCATTTTGTAATTTCTTTCTGCTGTATTTTTTAGGAAACTGTAGAAGTTTCTTAAACTTTTTTACATTTTTCATTGAACCGCTTCTAACGCTCGTCTTGTCAACCATATCATTTTAATGGTGACTATGTCTGCACCTTATTGACGCTGCATATTTTATATATACATAACAGATTTTTTTCTTCTTTTGTCAACTGTCAAGTTTTAACGATTCTTCGACTGGCTTATCATTTGCGAAATTTCCATCATGTATACTCATGAATATGATAATATTAATGCTAAGCATTTTTTTTAATTTAAATCAAACATCGAATGGAAGTAGAACGCAATAAAAGTAGGAAAAGTTTGTCCGTCTCTCTTACCTTGGAAACAAATCAATTTTAATCAAAGACGAATTGATTCTGATTAAAGATTTCTATTAAAATAAACATTGGAAGGATAAATATTTTGCAACTCAACATTATTCATAATATCCATAAGTAATACATTTATAACTTATGTAATAATTTTTTGCGGTGTTACGAATAAGACATATAAAACTAAAAATTTCAAATTCTATGTTTAAATATTGAGAATATATATATATATATATTTCTGGTATCGATGATTTCTAGTGATATGTTATATGTGTTATTAATTTTAGAGGTTACAATTTTTATATTCTTTTTAAAATTATAATTGTATAATTTTAAAGATGGCTATAAATATAATTTTTACATAAAATTTAAATGTAATTAAGGATTTATTTAATGATATATTTAATAATTAGAGCTATATATTCAATTTTAATGCAAACTGATAATTATGGAAATCCATAGTAAATTCAAATCCAATTTGATGAATACCGAACAATATATTTAAATTCAAAAGAAATGTTTAAAAATTATTGTTTGCAAAATTAATCGTAGAATGAAAACTCAACAGTGAATATTCAATATTGAAGGTATTGAAAAATAAAAAGTATACTTTGTTATTTATATTTATTAGTTTCAGTTTTTCAAATTGATGTAATTACGAAAATGCCAGTCGCCGTGTCAAAAAAATAACGTATCACATTTTTTTTTATCCGTCTCACGATAGTACAAAAACAAGAGAAGAAAAAAGCCGATACAGGCTGGATATTTATTTAAAATATCTTAGTCGACGTCGATGTTTCGAGGCTCAAAATACTTGGATAAAAAATTAACAAGAAGGATACTTCAAATAAAGTCGATCTGGAAAAAGGAGTTCAAAGAGAAAATAAAAGTAAAGAGAAAGTAAAGGAATTGATAATAAAGAAAAAATGACTAAGAGAAAACGTGTATGCATGTACTTCAAGAAATAATGGAATTCTACCAGAAATTGCAGTGCCACATCATTTAAACTGGTTTTATAATAAAAAAATTAAATATGAATACTGGAGTTTTGATGTACTAAAGTTAAACAGCTATAAAATAACATATACTAGAATAAAGACGTAAGAGATTTATTTAATATGAAAATCATTGAATGGTTTTTAATCATATCGTTTTGTTTATTCAGTAAGAAGCTAATTGAAAATTATATCAATTATTAAATTATTAAATTAAATGAATCACTCTTCATCATATCGCTTAATCTTCGCTACATTGTTTGCTTATGTATATGCTTTAAGAAATGTAATAAAATGATGTTCTATTGTAATATATACAACAAATCCAAATCCGGAGTAAAATGTTCTAACACCACAGCTTGATTTCTTATTTTTAATAAATATCGAGTACTTAACTAAGTAGTTATCGACGTAAAATAAGTGTTAAGATTTCCCAATTACTATCGAAGTTCTTGCCGTATATCTGCAACATTAAAAGCCATCTGTGTTAGTCACGCCTCGAAAAATAAAATGTACATAATGCTTGAAAATAATACGTAGGCCTCTGCCTCTTCGTCCCGATGGAGGAGTACTCTGTTGACCGCGGGGCCACCGTGAAAGCCGGAGTCGGTGGAAAGGTCGCGGCTCGATCGGCTGTCAAGCGCGTTTGAATGCGAAATCAGGCGCAACGGTTCACACATGCAGCGGTTAACGGGTCCTCCATCTGCCTCGTTCTCCTCTTCAAAATTGTCTAATCCTTCAACACTCGAGCGAACGATGCATAAATGATACTCGATGCCTTTCACGAGAGCTCGGATTTTTCGCGAGGCTACGATAAATTGTGCGGTTCTATTGCTTCCTTATGGTGCGCGTGCCAAGGCGCCAGACGTTGTAAAGCCAATTTTACGGGCCGGAGGCCGTTTGTGCACTCGGACAATTGCTAAATACGTTCTCGTACTGCTCTCCTTTAAGTGGCTTGTGATTACTTCGCCACGTGGGACGCGCTTATTAATTAAAGAAAGTGTCTATCGATGCTATACCAGCCTATTTTCATAGGAATGTCGAAAAATGGCATTTTAACTCTCATTTTAGGTTAAATATGATATATAAAAATCTCTCACACTTACAGTGGATAGCAAAAAAAAGGATTTTTTACATACTTATTAACGATGAACGTATAGTCTCATTTGAAAATTAGAATTTATTTTCATATGCCCATGCCTTTCGCTACCGGTATGCTTCCTGTTTTTTCTCCTGCTTTAAAATCTCTAAGGTAATGCAATTTTTATTTGATCTTATTTCCTGTATCTGATCATAATTTTGTCTATTAATACATTATTTATAATATTGTTAAGCGATTTCATATTTCATTGTTTTAGCGACATATCATTTAAAGTATGTGTGTACCTAATGTAAATTGATCTGCACAAACATCATTTAAATTAAATAGTTAAATTTATAAAAAAGATTATATCCTTATTGATATATTAATGAAAATTGCACAAAATTGAATAAAATTTGTTGAAATTCAAATTTATACGTTATACTTATAACATCTAAAAAATAAGCATTTAATACATAATATTTTGATTAAATTTACTAATTATTTAGTATCATAATTAATTATATTCTAATGATTATACGAGTATTGGAATAACTTGACGTCAAAGTAGTTCTGTAAATAATTTATGACTAACAATAATAAATACTTTTTATAATTATTGAAAATTAAATCGAACATTTTATTACTTTGATTTAAAATGTACAGTTAAACAAGTGTCAAATTAATAAGCGTATGTTATCACTCAATGATCCATAAGTCAAAGCAAAATTTGAATTTTGCTATCCCGTTTTCCAAACGATAAAAAACAATCGCATTATTTGGTTGTTATATTGAAATAAGAAAATGACGGAAATCTTGCTCTATGAGATTGAATTTTTGAATCGAATACGGAAGAAATAGCATAGTCGTATGACAAGCGAGTAGAGAGCAAAAGGGATAGCAAACGAGACAGAGAGAGAGAGAGAGAGAGAGAGAGAGAGAGAGAGAGACAGCTAGCCTCGTAAATTTTCCTAAGGAGTGCCGTTTCAGATGTTTTTGCAGACACTTGAAAAACTCGTAACATGACATTTCCCTCGCACAACCTGTTTTACGATTTTAACATAAATCGCAGTAGTTTCGAATTTTTCATCGCCTCAGCTCAATGCTTATTATCTATTAAATAAATTAGTTTTTTCATTTTTCTCGTAAGAATTTAAATAGCAAAATTGTGATAATTATGGTTTTTTCACTCTCGACAAGTATCTCAGCAAGTCATTAGTTACAAATGTTAAACTTTTGTAAGCCTATATTATTATCACATTCTTAAATAGTAATGATTTAAGAAAAGAATATTGATGATTAAATATTATTTGTACATCATTTTAAATGTCATACACAAAGGACAATATTTTAAAATAGTCAATTGTTTATAGGATGCTTCTCGGAATACTATTCTAGAGGAAAATTAGTTTTTCATTAAATTTTCTTGTTACGTATACAAACATTTTTTATTTTATATAGAATTTTTATTAAATTTAAGGCAGGATTTTAATTTTATGAATATTCTAAATTCAAAGCAAAAAATTATTAAATGATTGAAAAAACTTTTGAAAAAATAATTTGCAAGATAAAAAATTTAAAACTAGTATACTATACATCGAAAGTATATGTTAAAAGTATATATTAAATTATATTAAAAATTATTTCGATGACAGTCCCATTCACAATACGTGTATTCTTATCAAAGAAAGTAAACCTCTCGGTAATATCAATGACTGGAGAATATTAATGAATTGCGATTCAACTACTCAGACACGCGAGAATAGATTTTTTGGTATCCAAAATCGAGAACCAATCGCCCTTTCATTTTGGGTCACTTATCGCGCGAATTAATCCACCTCCAAACTGGTTGTGAGTGAAATTACAGACTCGAGACGAAGTCGAGTACAGAGTAGTCCGTCTACAGATTAACTGTACCAAGAGAGGCCGCGATGCACGTGGCCATATTATAAAACCGGACGTTCATTCAATAAATGCTTGTCCGCTTCATTCTTGACTTTGGTTGTATAAAGGACTGTCCTGACCGTCCCCTTCCGCTCCTGTACCCAGCAATCTAACATCGTTTCTTATTTCACCTGGAATCGCATTAGTTCTTTATCCCGTGACATAAACGACATCACCTCTTTTTTTTCCCGGCCCACAATCAAGCAAATAATAAGTTTGAAATTAATTAATTAAATTAAGTTTAGTGGAATGATGTAAATAACCGATTTTTATAATATGAAAGAACACGAGTGATACCGTTATTGAATTCCTATTATTGAAAGGTATTAAATTTCCAAGATTTTTAAGTAAAATTCATATAAAATTCATGTAAAATCATGAAATATATGAAATACTTTTGACATTTATTATTTAAGATATAAATATAGAAGGACTTAGAAGTCCGTATTTTTTTAAAAAACAAATTTTTAATAATTACGAGCTAAATTATAATCTCCGTGATTTACAACAAATAACTATTATGTTCCTATAAAGCTACACATCCTAATTATTAACAAGCAATAAACCGTAATATATCTGTATATGAACATTTATGCATAACTATGTTATTTACACTTATATGGAAGAATAATAAATAAAAAACAAAAGTAGAATTTCAAATATTTATAAATTATATATGTTGTAATATTAAAATAATCTGAACTGCTTATGATTGAATTCTTTAATTATGTCGTACGAGTTATTTATTTTAATTACATTTTACAATTAAATTTAAAACCAGCATATTTTTGAAAATTATGTCTAGTTACAAGTATGATTATAAGAATTCAATTTTTTTTAAATATTTCCTCTCAAATAATTACTTATTTACAGTAATTTTACACATTAATAAAAATAATATGATTTAATGAAGTTAGATATCTAATTATTTGTAAATTTTATGTTTCTCGCAGAATGAATTCTCGCAACTCTATTCATTAGATGTATGGCTATATTTCACAACAGAGAGTTTCTTAATAACCAGTCTTTAAAATGTGCCGCAATTATTCTTCACACGATTAAAACGCAATGTAATAAATTAATCTGTCCATTCGTGGATATGTATCGAAGCAAATATTAGAAATTACATGAGCGGTTAATGTGCGAGTTTTTAATATGCGAGTGAATAGTATGAGATTCCTGAGTTCGATAGCGATTCGCGATCTTACGGTGCTGAAAAAAAAACTTCCCAACTCTCATACTTACGAGAACATCAGTGCATTTGCCACTAAAATTTTTTTAAATCTATTATCCTCTGATGATCTATACTCCAATGATAAAAGTGCGACTTTTTGTCAGGATGATAGATTACCGACAATTATTTATTGTGCATGAAGTTTCATGAAATTGACTTTAACTAAAATGAAAATAGGGACATTATCATCAATGACGCGAAACAATAACAGACGATCGCCTACTATTATTCAACTTTCTGAAACTTGATTTTATAAGCTTCATGAGTGCCACACAAAAAGTATCTTCCATTACTATGAATGTCTCGTACACATCAAAATTTAACCGTTTTACTTCGCTTTACTTTATTATTTATTTTTCAAAACTGATCGACAGCTTTAAAACTTCACTTTCATAAAAAAAAAGACGAATAACAGCTATTTACCTTCTATTTCGGAATGTTTTTACTATTTAATTGCATTTACAGTTGTGCAAAAATTGACGTTTGAATATAACTATGGTTCGTGACTCTCGACTCTCATCTTCGTGAATAGTAAATAAAAATCTACATTAAAATCTACGTACTGATAGAAACATCTTCAAAAAAAGTAATGAAACGAATGCATCATCGAGTATTGGTTATTATTATACAAAAATACGTGAATTACCTTTTAAATAAATGCGGTTATTAAGCAGATAACAAAAACTGTAAAAGAAAATAAGAAAAAGAATAAATAAGAAGGTGGAATTAATAAGAAATGAAAAAAGAAACAGGTGATGTAGAGTAACGGGTTTCCAACCATTATTAAAAAAGTTAACACATTTATGCAAAATTAAAAAATCTAATGTGTTTTATATTTTATGTTATTTTTAACTTTCATTAAGAATACACTTTACGATTATTTGTTATTTTTGCGCTTACAGCGGTTCCGTAATAAATGATAATGACTATGTAGAAAAAGAGAGGAGCACCGTTGGAGATTACTTCAAATGTACCAACGAATCTCTAATCCACTTTTTTTTAAATTTATCAACATTTTTTCATTGAAATATTGCATTATCCTTATTTTCCATGAATGTTATTGTAAGCCGACTGCATGACAATTATGTTCTCCTACAATCGAAAATTACCTTGAAAATAGCAGTAATAGTAATTATAATGGTTGTGATTGCTTGATTTGCATATTAATTCGTAATTGCCTTAGATGAAAAGAAATAGAGGGCTATTCTTCTTGACACGGTTTTCAATACTTTTTCAAGTAACAAATCTCAATATTTAAAATATGTTTTTAAAATATGTAATAACTAGGAAATATAAAAAAATAACACATTAATATTAAATTGATATTTTTAAAATCTAGAACAATATAATATTCTGGAATTGTAATTTTTTTATGAAGAAACAAACGAGCGTTTAAAGTCTCACTGCTTTTTAACTATTTCGTTTTTAAAGTTAATTTATAAAGTATAACTTTAAATTTCATTATATATCATACTAATTCATTATTTTTCAAAGGCGTTTAAAGATAAAAATTAGTACATAGTGGCAATTATTAACTTAATAAATAGCTAATTCAAACATCTAAAATTTTTCATAAAAATAATAATTTTACAAACAAATTTGTAATTTTTATTATTAAACATCAATTTATTACTATCCTATAATTAATTAAAAAAGCGATTACATATTGAAACATTTAATACTTTACGTAGTCAAGTGTTCCTATAAACCAAATAAAATATTTTTTTTTTATTAAATAAATTTAATTGTATTTTTATTTTAAATATATTTTCACATATTGGATGAATATAATAGTTACTTTTAATTTTATTTTTAATGTAATTTAATTTAATTTAAATTAAGTTAAAAAAGTATATTATCTATCATATTACTCAAATAAATCAATTTTATATAAAAAAATATTATGACAATCTAGATTAAAAAAAAGTTTTTGTGTTATATTTAAATTAACATACCAATAGTTGCGTTTGAATTCTTTGGTCTCATTTAATGACTAAACACTTCTTACCTGCAATAAAACAAAGAAATTAATTATGTGTTTATATATATATATATATATATAAAATTAATACAATTTGTGTTTACACTTTATTAATTAATTCATTTCTTAATGATGTATTAATAAAATGTTTTCTTTGCACCTATAAAAATATTTTTATCCTGTGTAACTGTGAATTATGATAAATAATGCTGAGATAAAAAATATCAGGAGTAGCAGTACTAAATATTAAAAATAAAGTATTAGATATTATCTAACATATTTATCACCTGCGTTATCCTATTTTAGCCTGTTCAATTACTTCCATTTTAAAAGTGTTAAATTAAAAAGAGAAATTAACAACATTGATATTTTAATACTTTTATTAAGAAGAATCTTAAACTTGACTTTATTTTTATAGTAAGATATATGATTTGATTTTAAAAACAAAACTTTTAAACAAATTTTTAACAAAATTTATATTACAAATTTATATAAAATATAACACAATATTAAGTAATAATGTTTAAAAATATTTACATATCCAATTATTATGAAATTTATAAATTATTAGGAAAAAGTGTCTCTTAAATTCTTCTGTTCAATATTTTTAGTAAATAACTAATATACTTTTCTGCATATTGAAACCTTTGTTAAACATATACAATCGTTAGTCATAGACTCATGGAAGAAACTATTCGGCCCCTCGCACTCTTGTCTCGCTCTCTCTCTCTCTCTCTCTCTCTCTCTCTCTCTATATATATATATATATATATATATATATATATATATGGCTGATATATCTCTGTCCTTTACTATTTGTAATACACATGATCAAGCTATAGATTATGTATTCACGGATGCTGCAAACGAACTATGATAATCCGAGTAGAGATCAGAATATGTACCAATCTGTTTCTTTTTTCCTCAGCTCGTTTGTAGAACGTCATTGCATATATTTTTCAATTGCTAGATTAAGTGTTCCTGGAATCTTGGTTTATTTATTAAGTGATTTAATGGAAAAATTGTATATGCAGCCACTAAAAATTACTAAGTTTTATTTGTAAAAAAATATTGTGACATATTTTTACAGAAATTTGTCGTTTACTTAGAATGCAAAACTTAATAATTTATTAACTTAAAATATTTTATATTATTATTAAAAATCGTCTGAATAACAGTATCCAATTTTTTGTTCAAAACGTGATTTATAAATGAAGCAATTCTTCCGTTTATACAAGAATATTGTTATAATATGAAGGATTTTTTCAGTAGAAGCTATACATTATCTATTATTTTACACACGCGCGCACACGCACTATAAAAGTGTATTGCCCATTGTTAAATAATAACATTTAATTCGTATCCTTCATACTGCTAATAAATATTCTCTTCGTATTGGCTCTAATCTTCGTATTCTTCACTCCGTATTCTAAATATTCGCTCAATAGCATTTTTAAATTAGTAAGTATATTATGAATAGCTGATGAACTCAAAAATCCCATCATATTCTATTAAAGTTGTAGAAAAAAACAAAAATACCAAATTTTATTTCGTAAAAGCTTTTATTACTCATTAGATATAAAAATCCATACTTTTTAAGGGCTTTCATAATAGACCGTTGTTATGCCCGGTTAAAACTTTAATTCGCGAGATTATTGCGGATATGGTGAATCGTATTTGTGATTATAACAGAATATTTTTACAGTTTTGAAAAACGCGTACATTAATGCGCAAATCCAAATGGATAATGGTTTTACAAATGTGTATAATCGACAGATATCGTTAAAATGCTTTTTTTTCTTTTAATGCGATCGCTTATGTTGGAACGGCGAATTTTACAATGTGAAGCGACACGCGATGTGCCACCGTTTCTTCCATTACAAAAGGAAATCTTTCATAAAACGGCGTCGCCTGAAATCCGCCTCAGTGGATAAATCCGACCACTCAGATCCCATTCAGAATAAAAGCCAATTTTGCAATATACCGGTGCTGATGTTACGTTATACCTTCCGCAGGAAAGCAACTCCAAATCCAGAAAAGCACACGAGCCTGTTTAGCTTCCCTTTTTTTTTGTCGTAATTGGTACGATGTACCGACGACCACAGCACTTCCGCGGCCAAGAGAAATTCATGACGCAAAGTTTTACGTGTCTGAGTGGTCGAACGGGACACTGGCGACGACGTCTTATATAGGGAATGAAATAAAACTTGGCATTTGGCGCTCCGTTAGACGCATACGTTAGTGGAGCAGTTTTTCCTGTGGTTGCACCCACGTTTCAATAAAGCGTTCCTTTCATACTTGCGCATTGACAAAGGAACATATTTACTTTTGCAATGTTACCCAACATTACACTTCACGAGCCTTAAATTAAATTTTCTCATTTATAAATAGATAAATTAAACCAGTTTACTAGGGGTAAGATTGTTAGACTTTATAAACGACTAAAGTATGCCATCCAGAAAAGAAAGTAAAAATTGTACACTTATCCCTTTTTGCCAGTACACATTTATAAATCTGTAGGTAATATTACTATTTAACGTTCGAGCTGAAAAACATCATATAAAAATTATAATACAATAAAATATTTGAAAAATACAATTAATAATTTTTATATTTTATTTCTCTATAACTTTTTCTTAATAAATAATTTTTCAAATGTTTCATACAATTTTACAAAGATATATTAAATAGAATATTAAGAAACTTCAATACGATTACTATTGAATGAGTCCTAAATGTAATTTTTGTATAAAAATTTTATTTTTTTACGAGAAACTGTTGATATAATTTTCTAAATATTATATTCATTGTCAACAATACTAATATATTAATAATATAAGTTATCTGATTTCCTTTGTCTATATCATATTACATACAAACTAAAATTTCTAAAAATATCAGGTGCTTCATGCAATCAAATAAATTTGTTAATCAATTAATCATTTTAGGACTTAAATGCTTAATGTAATAACTTTATATTCAGATTTTCAATTTCGCAGTACAATTCTCTTGTTCATATTTGAATTTGGAATAGATATCAGAGTAAACATTAATATTGAAAATTTTTTTTATTATTATTATGCCATTAGCATATAATAATATATGTGTATATGTAATAATAGCATATAATAATATATACAATACCTTTATCTTATACTTAAAAAAATTTCGTTCACCAATGCCAACTAGTGAGAATAGTATTTTTCTTTTTACAACTTTTAGAATATTTTTTACAGTTTCCTTACGTTTAAAAAATTCAAAGTTATTTTAAGTTTTTAAATAAAAAAGCTTTATAACCAGATATTTTATTAGTTATTTTAGGCTCTACCTAAAATATGTTCAAAATATATTTTTATATTTCATAAAAAGAGTATATATATAATACTTATATACATAATTACTTATTAAAAAATTATTATTTAAAATATAAATAATTAAACGGTGAAAGTCTAATTGGTCCATCAACTACTTTTACAATATTTTATTTGTAAAGAAAAAAATTTAGTCATTTGAGAGAACTCAGATCATTATGTGATTGCAACTTACGTCGTTACTGTTGAGTAGGAAAACAACGGAGTTCTATATGATTTTGTAGTTCATGTAAAATGTAACGCCATGAACATGAACGCCAAAATTGTCGAGACAATTGAGTTTTTATTCCACTTTACCTTATGATCTATAGTATTATGATATTAAGTATAAGAAATTAAAGAAATATATGAAGTAATCTTAAGTAATGCTTTATGTAAAATTATGTTACACATAATTTCAATGCATAATATTTTATCCTGTATTAAATTATTTATTATTACATTAGTAAATAATATAATATTGTACTTGCCTAATTTATAAATGGATATTCTATTAATTAATTAATTAAGTGTAATTGATAACATATATTTATGAAAAACTTACAGCTTCACTTCATTTAAGATATAAATTATAATTTTGTTTTATAATGTATATGTATTTTTTGTACAATTACAAATCTATATGTAAAAATAAAGGATGAATTATTATAATTATTTTTTAATAATTTATAGTATTCTTATTATTTTACTTAAAAGAATACATTATTGTAATTGTACAATGCCAAATGAAAGTAATTAATACACTTTAAAGAGATAATTTCACATTAATTAATAATTGTTCCGATTTTATAGAGACTTAAAAGCATTGTGTAAATTCCGTTTAGAAGGTAATTGAGTTTGTAATTTGCATCTTACGCAGCAGTTTATATTTCTTCTTATTTATTAAATTTAGAAATTTTGATTCTAGTACATGTATAATACATAACAAAAACAACTTCAATATCATGACATTAGTATTAATTTCATTAATATAAATAAATTCTGGTTTAAAGAAAATTTAACGAATTTCCTGAAATTAGAGTTGGCACAAAAATGAAACCTAAAAAATGAATAACTTATAGTTCAGTATCTCTTTAATATCTCATATTTCAACAATGTATATATATATATATATATATATATATATATATAGAGAGAGAGAGAGAGAGAGAAAGAGATAAAAAGGAATATAATACTAAGCAGAAAAATTACATAGTTTTTTGTATAACTCACATAAAGACAATATTAAGTTATTATAACGTGTAGATGAAATGAATGTGATGACTAACAAGATTTGTTTATGTGCAATCTACTTGCTTCTGAAACGAAAAGCTGCCTTCTTCTTTTGCTTTCATTGCTTTACTATAGTGAAATATTGTAATATAAGACAATATTTTCTCAGATTAATGAAGAAAAGGGGTAAAAAGAAAGAGAGAGAGAGAGAGAGATAACGAGAAGGAAAGGAGAGATGAAGTGCAAGAAAATGAATAAACATTGTGATTTTGATTATATTTGGTCTACGTACAATTTGACGATTCGTTGATTTCTTTCATTTGATACAATTTATAATACATAAAATAGGATAATTCTTGCTATATAAAACATGTAAACACTCCATAAATTTAAGTTAAAAATTTATATTTTTTAGTGATTATATCATTTATTTAAACTTGTTATATATCTAACTTTATTTTTTATGAAAGATATTTTCATTTATTGGTTCAAAAAGCATAAACTTATTGGATACATTTAAAACTGATTTAAGATATTACGTAAGAAAGTTTAAATTGAAATCATTATCAAGCATAAAAACTTTGATCATGAAAGATAGAAATAATATTTATAGCACAAGTTCTATTTTACACTATATAAATTTTAGTTGTACTTCACTTCGTAGAAAATAGGAATATAAGAAAACAAATATGAAAAAATTTTGAAATAGAATTGCAAAGGAATAGAATAGAATTTTATTACCGAAATATGATATTTCAAATTCTATTGAATATTGAATTCAATCTAGTAAAAATTTTGCAGAATGCTTTACCTTTCTCTTAAAAAAAAAAAAAAAAAACAGAATATTATTAAATTTATAAAAATACAATTTAGGATATATCCTATCTATCGTATAAACTATGAAATACTTAATTCGATAAATATTAAAATTCTTTTAATAAATGTATCATATAAACGAAAAGTTTTCGTGATAAATTTCTTAAGAAATTTCGTATAAGCTTTTCAATATGAAGAAATGATTTAAATTTTTTCATATTTTAAATATTTTAAATTTTAAATTATATCATATTCTAAAAATAATCGTTTGTTTTTTTTTTTTTAAATAAAATATGAAAGATTCCACTTTTACACTTCCTTAACACTAAATATAACAATACTCTACTACTACTCTATTACACTACTAATAAACTTTAACGTCCGAATGAACGTCAATAATTAATTGCAACTTAAATATTTAAATATTCACATTATTTAGTATTACATTTAATAGTAATATTATCTAAATATATTTATCATAAAAATAATAAAAATTCAAATAAAATTATTTCATTTTATTTAAAATTTAGAATGAATTTAAAATGAAAAAAATATGTATTTAGTACTTAATACAAACAGCTGTATGGTCATATTATGAAGGGCGTTGATTTAGACAATTATCTTAAAAAAAAAAAATAGGTACAAAGTGAAAGTAAACCTATTAAATGTGGTTTTATTTGCCAAGAAATGGACAAATTATCCCATTTTTCGAAATTTCTTGATAATTAACTGTCTACTTTTATAAAATACATGTTATCTTTTGCATTATTATGAACTATAAATTTCAGAACACTTTGAGGAAACGTATAAAACGATTTCTCTTTTAAAATGATATTATACTTTAGTAGTGCCTAACAACGTTAATATATAGGTTGGTAAGAAGAATAATTATTTTTATTTCTCGTGGAATTATCATTCTATGTAAAATATTGACGAATAATTACTTAAAAATCTTAGCTACTTTTTAAACTTGTACATGATTGATATTATTATATTGATTGTTGTTTGATAAGAAATATTATTTCATTATCAAATGAAAAATTTATATTTTTCGACATAAAAATTTATTAGCTGAAAATAAAACAAAAATTTATTTAAGTTAAGACAATAACTAACAACATGCATTTATGAAATATCCAATTTGATGAGAATTTTTTTTAAGGGGTCGATTAACATTAATTCCGACATAAATTGATGTTTATGTAATCCATAATACCGCTTCTTACGGTATGTAAGCTAAATTTAAAATATTTATTATAAAAAGTAAAAAAACTATAATAGGTGATATGTATATTATTTGACTATTTATTAGCGCGATGATGTAATTGAAGAAGAATTTTTTAAATGTTTTAATTATCGAAAACCATTATTTATATTCATTTTTATTCATCCTAATCTTTAAGTCGTGTTTGTTTTTGAAATATCTATTATTCCGTGAAACTAATTTATATTGCTATATATCAATGAAATACTGTAATTGACATAAGTAATTAATTTTAAAAGCTGTTGAGCACGCTTAGAAATATTACCAAGAAGGACAGTAAAAATTAGGATACCGTTATATGTGTTTACAGTATCAACGAGAGCACAGCATTGCATAGCAGAGAGCCATATCAACGAGTTCAAATCTAAGCTCCTCTGTCTATTTACAATATTTTTCACGGCTCGGAAATTCGCAGCCTTGCAATTCTATTAACTGTATACTTAATATCTGAGAAAGTGCGTATTCACCTGAAAAATTCTCCTTCTTAATTAATAAGCAGAATATAACGTATGTCGGAAGTTTTTATGGCAATATTAAAAATTACTTTTCAGAATTGGAATCTTTGGCGATGTACGTGCCTAATTTATGAATATTTCATTTATGAGAAAGTTAACAAGTTAAAAATATCTTTAAAAGTTCAAGTTCGTTTTAAATAAAACGGTGCGCTTTGATAGTTTTATTCGGTTGTAAAATTTTTATAAAAATTTTTTACTAACAACACATTTAGCAATTATTAAGCGTGACTATATTAATGCATTTTAAAAACTTAGCTAACATTAACAAAAATTTCAGTCGTTAAAAGCAAATGTTTTATTGTTTATATTTCTTTAATATATCTGTACTATGAATAAAGTGTATGTATAATGAATTGGGCAAAATATATTTTCTGCCTGTAAGTCAATTTATCAGTTCAGTCGGTTTAATGAAGTATTTTAAATCCAAATTATATAACACTTATTTTATCATAAATTTAATAATTTTATATACATAAATTAAACAATGAATATATTAGATAGAAGTTTATTATAAAATGTAATATTATTGAAGTATTGTTACAATAAAGTAAATGTCGATCTAAATAAATTTATTATTAATTTACATAATTTTGAATATGGATAAATTTTAATAAATATACTAATGTATAAATTGAAGATTTAATCAAATTCCTTATACACGAATATAATTGTAACGGAAACTTTTAATGTTCATTAAATTTTAATTTACAATAAATTTTATGAAGTTTGATTAATCTCTTTGTTCATCAATCATATTATTTACAAAATAAATTACTATAAATATTGCTATATTTGTTTCCACTATCATGTAATATCAAGTTCTGCAATATGATTTAAATCTTTTCCAATATAAATGAAATACATTTATCTCGATTTTTCTTATTTTAAGAAATATAATTTTATATATTAATAATATTAAATATACTATTTAATAATATGTATATTTTAATATTTACCTTGTAATTAATTATTAACGTTAATTTGGACATTAATGCTTAGTAGTAGTGGAGTAAATAAAGCAGTAGTAATATAACATTTGTTAATAATGTGGAATTTTTTATATATTATTTCGAATTTCTGAAAATATCTCAATATTATATATTATATATAATTGTTATATAAAATATTCTTTATATCCTTATATATTAGCGATATCATTCATAATATTCATAATAAATATATACAAAAATATTAATATTGTTTCATACACTTTAGTAATTTTTTTTTTTTAATAGCATCTTTTAATGTAAAAGGTAATTCCTAATATTACAAAATTATTAACCCATAGTCTTAGCCTTGACAGCAAGTATTTTTATACTCTATAAAAATTTGAATCCATTTTTTGAAAAATTATTTTATATTAATTTTAATATCCAAAAAATATAGTTTTATTAATTAAGACTAGTTTTAAAAAAGATATATAAAAAATTTTAATGGAAATTATGAAATGAAAATTATGTTAATAATTAGTCTATAATATTATACATAATCTTTTAAGTGGGTCACTTATATGTTTGTTTAATTTTTATAAAATAATCTATAATATATATATCTTAAAATTAAATCTATAAGATAATATATAATTTATAATCTTCGGCACAAAAATATTTTATTCTATTTATTATATTATATTGTTTTAAATGCAAAAACATATCAATTGTGAAACCAACAAATTTCTTATTTAAATTTGAAAGTTTTTTTAATAATAAATAATAGCTACGACTTTAGAACTACATTACAATTTCATTTCTGGAGTTAACATTATTGTATTTTTTATTTCACTCTTTATGCTTATTAAAAACTAATTATAAATGTTTGATTAAAAATTTGATTACAAATAATTAATGCTGTTTTTACATTCTGATTATTTTTATTCATTTACACCGATAAAAGCTTCTTAGCGGACTCAGAATATTACGACCAATGGGGTATAATAGCTAATTGATGGTAATTACACAGAAGATTGTAAATCGTACTCTTAGAAAAAGCTATAAAGAAAATTATTAGAAAAAGATGAGTTTAAGTATATATATTATAGTATGAAATAATTCAATTGCTATGTAATTTCATTGGTTTATGTTTTTTGATAATTTACAATAATGGATTTTAGTTAATAAAGATGAACTATAATTTATTTCTAACTTTAGAAATTTTAAAAATATCTTCACAATCATAACAATGCTCTAAATGGTAGAAAAATAAATAGAATAAAAATATTGACTTATTATAAATTAGCCTATAATAATATATATCTTTAATAATATATATGTTTAAATTTTAGTTGGTGCATGTTAATTTAAATTAAAACCTTAGACATTGTATTTAGTGTCTATTATATTGGTTTATATACGTATATATTTATTTGTTCAAATGCGATGTGTAATATGTTTTCATTTATATAATTAAAAATGATTCAACACAGAAAATTACAAATGTTTCAACTTGCTTAATATAATATAAAGTTTCATTTAAATTATTTATCAACCAAAATTTCCAAATGATTAAAAATTCATTGTTTTAAAGCTTTTTCTCTAAAAATCCTTTAAATTAAGAATTGATAATTACATTTCCTTACATTTAAATTATAATTTTCTACATATTTTTATGTAGTTTGTAAATCTATTTTATCTTATCACATATACATAAGAATAAATGAAAAAGAATTAACTACAAAACTGACTGTATTGTACTTTAGAATATGTTACAAATTTACAAAAGATACGATTAAAATTGATATATTACTATTAAATAAATATTTTATTAACAAAAAGTTAAAATCAAAATCATAGTTTATGTATGATGATTAAAAGTAGAAGCAAATTAACAAATGGGATTAATTATAAAACCGATATTTATGTGTATTACAATATTTAAGATATCTCATAGTATACTTCAAAATTTATTTAGTTTATGTATGACTTTATGTTAATATCTTATTTTAATTTATAAATAATTTAATATGATGTGCTTGAGCAAATTCTGTTAGCATATAAAGTGTCAAGAAACATATTATCATGAAAGGAAAACGTCATAGCTAAAAGGGTTAATTCATGTTGAGTAACCACACATTACAGTAGGAAAGAGAAGTATAGGATGAATGCCAATGAAAAAGGTTAAAACCTAAGAGCGGAGAAAATTGCGCGCTTGAATCAACCAGCGCCACGTAACGCAATAATTGCGACTGGGAAAAATATAGTCGTTGTGATTCCGATTTCATCCTGAGATTGTAATGTATTTCGTCAGTTTATTTGGAGATGAAAGTAACGCCACACAGATAAACATTATAACAAGAAAGTCGTTCTTCGAAGAGAGCAACGATGGTACCAGTGACTTGCAATTTGCGGGAACGATTTTTCACATGAGGTTACAATAATAGCGACTCACTTGTATCCATTATGATATATATATTATTTTTGTGGATTTTGCTATAAACCAGAAGCTAACCATAGAATCATCTGATAGCCAAGAATTATAATTACTGTAACGCGAGTGTATAGTGAGATGACGTTACTTGTCATTAAAATAAAACTCAATTTCTTTTCCTCGATGAAAATTAGCGGAATTGTATTCTTTAGAAAAATTTTATGTTATACGAATTGTTTTATTACAATTCTTAGAGAAGTGAAATACTTCTATCTTATAAGCATCCTTTATGAAAAGAATAAAATATTTTTAAAGTATTGAATTTAGAAAATGTTATGGTTATTAATACTTTTTAACAATTATTACATAGTTACTGAAAATTTGTTAAAAAAAAACAAATATATATATATATATATATATATATTTAAAGCTCTATGTATTTAAAAAATAATATAAAACGTAAAAAATGAAAATTAAAAGAAACTTAACTTAATCTAAAATGCTAGTTTTGTATTTTCTTAAATAAGAGAAGGAGAATACGCATACTAAAAATAAATAAAATCAGTGTTGTTATTAAATTAATTATCGATAAAAAGTATATATATATAATCTATTGCATATTATACTCATATTAAGTTAATGTTAGATGTTTTAACATTCATTTAAGGGAACCACTCCTCTTAAGATTGAAAATGTTCGAGAGTACTTATAAAATATAGAATAAAATAAAAGATAGCACGAAGAAAATTAAATGAAGGAAACAAGCAGGTTACAAATAAATCGTTGTCAATTAGAAACGAAAAATAGTCGAATCGTCGATAGTGTTCTTGTGTTCACAGGCTGAATTTCAAATGTAAACGATCGATCGTTGAAAGAGAAAGCAGCTTGAAGCAGGTTGAAAAAGGAAAAGAGAATGTAATGAGGCTTATGAATGTTTTTATCACATATAGCACGCCTGTTAGATTCATGAGTAAATGTATCGAACTCAAAACATTACATTAAAGTATGTTACACAAAGCTGATCTTAACAAATATTAGAGAGAATCTTATAAGAATCAGAGAAATCATACTGATATTTTGTTTTATATACATATTATTATTTGCACATATTTATTACTGATGCGTATCATAATATTATTCGGTAAATCAATGGAAAAACAATTATAAAATCATGTTTAAGCGTTAAATATTACGTGTATTTAAAATGTTTCATAAATGAATTCATTTATTTATTTAATATGTAGATAATTTGTGAAAATAACTATATTGAAATTAGTTTTTTAAACGATTACTAATTATTTAATATACGTAAGGTATATAATATAGGTAAGCGTACGTAAGGTACAATTATTTTTCGTTTAAAATTTTTAAATACTTTTTAAATTAAACTTCTTTAGCATATATGAAAAGAGCTATTAGTATAACTGAACTTTTGATTCTAAAATCTAATATCTTGTTTCAAATGAAAAAATAAATAAGGAAATTTAATTTCTTTAATTTTTTTTTTAATTAAAGAAGTTTAATAGAAAAGTGATTTTTGTAATACGACACAAAGAAAAGAAAATTAATTTGTGTCCGGGCTACAATAATAGATTCAATTTCAGCCTTAATCGCTTATGCAATTGGTATAAAATATTTATTTTCAATGTGAATTGAAACGAAACAATAGAAAAAATAAATAAAAGGATCGTGATTAAAATATTATAACACTATACGAATATTTTACATTGTACTCACTCAATTACATGCTCATTTTTCATGCAATTAAATGTAACAGCACTAAAGTACTCTTGATTCATTGAAAAATGTGTGATTTATAAAGCAAAAAAAAAAAATTGCCTCTATCACATGTCTTCCATTATAAGCCCGCAAACCTTCCCCCGATTCATACATCATGGTTTCTATACGTTATTAATTCCTTGAACATACGTGATATATAATGATTTGCATGTAAATACGTGCGATTTATATGCAATACTGGGATGGAGACGGAGGAAGAAGAGGAGGAAGAGGAGGATGAGGAGGATGAAAAAAAGGGCCAAGTCCGATCCCTCGGAAACGTCATCGTCGTCAACCAGTTCGCTTGCAGCTGCTTGCGCTTGTCCTCCCAGTCTACATGGCCTTCGGATACTTCAAACCGATTTTGAAGATAGACGGCAACAGTATTTGCACATAACTACTTAAAAATCTCTACGAACTCTGTCTTCTACACATTTTATTTCACGAAAGCTAAATTTATCCTGCATTACTAGTTCTGTATGATAAACCAAAATAATTTACTATGTACTACTTACTTATAATTCCTCCTATCCGAAAGTTTATTCAGCTATTAGCAAAAATATAATATGTGAAATGCTTCGAAAATATATTTCCAGTCGATTCATTCATATGTTAATGCTTGGCGTGTTTGATATTTAAACTTTATGTAGAGGCATAATCTTAAGATTGACAGATTCAAAGATTAAAATCTTATGAATTGAACATTTTTCTACTTTTACTATGTTTACACATGAAAATAACTATTTATCATGTCAGAAATAATGGAATTTTCATACAATAATCGGCTTCATATTTGCTAGGAAAGATTCGATAGATTGAAAAATTGAAAAAAAAACTGGGAACGAATAAGTTTAAAATATTATCAACAATGAATCAATATCAAGATTTTATTATTTATAAATAAAACTGAATTCACTTTTTCTATATAAAAAATATACTTTAAAATTTCCTTTGCCAATTTTTCATAATATTTCCATTTATTTACTTTCTCAGGAATATTTTTCTTTTACTTTTACCATTTGTGACGCTTGCTTTAAGTATGAATTAAATTATTCATTTAAAATATTGGATGAGTTTCCTAATTATGAAATTACATTAAAAGAAGATTATTTTCTAACATTTTCTTCTTCCTTAAGCTATGATACAAATTTTGTTATATACAGATTTAAAAACAATTGAATCAATGAATAATTAAAGTTATCAAAAATGATATTATACGGGCGTTATTCATAGGTCTATTTTGTTTTTAAGTGTTAAACAAGAGGCCTTTTATATACGGATAACATATATATGAATTAATATAAGTTCAATTTATATAGAAACTTTCACGCTCATAGCCCTAAAGAGAAAGTTGTTTAATTAAAATTCACTAATATAAATTAAAAAGTATTAAAACATTATATTGTTTAAAATTTAAGGATAAATGTAATAGAAAAATGACACTCTCTGTAGATAATATATAATTATTTAATAATAATTAAATAATTACAATATGTGTATTGTAGATTGTCAACATAATACTTAATTAAATTTAAATCATGTATAAACTATTATTGAACATGCCATCCCTTTTTCCAATAGAAATACCGACACATTAAAAAATATATTGTAAATAATATTGTAAATTTCTAGAAATTAAATTTTTCTGCAAAATAATTATGTTATTTGGTGTAATAAAAATAAATACGAGCGATTTTATATAAATATTTTTTTTATGAATGTACCAGAAAATAAATAAAATATTTGTCGTTACATATATATCTTACAAACGTTTCTGAAAATAATATTAAATACTTGTTAGTATTAATAATAAATTTAACAAAAGTATTACAAAAATACTTTTGATTTGTAATTTTTGGAGGTAATTTTTTA
Source organism: Ceratosolen solmsi marchali (assembly GCF_000503995.2). NCBI lineage: Eukaryota > Metazoa > Arthropoda > Insecta > Hymenoptera > Agaonidae > Ceratosolen > Ceratosolen solmsi. The sequence goes on along the minus strand of NW_011948412.1, from coordinate 16,028,123 downwards.
TTACTAATCAAAATATCGTAAATGATACCGAGTCATATGTACTCTTCTGATCTTTTTTAAGTGGAATACTTACAATGTAATATGGCGAAATTGGAAAATATACAAAATAACTTCGTAGAATTATATAATTGCCAACATCATTAGCCTAACCTGCGAGATAATTAGGAATAATAAAACCTGTTATTCCGCGTGAGAATCCAAATTGAAAAATATCTTGAATTATAAATATTTTATAGTGACAAACGCAAAACTTGGGCGATGAACCTTAGAAGATAATAATATAGTCCACGGAAATCATAATTGAATTAAATCGTATTTAAATTGAAAAATGTACGACTAAATTCATAGCATTATGCGCTTCACCAAACACTCTGCTTTTTATATCTTAGGACTCGAGAGTGAAACCTTTCGTGCCTCTAATGACCGCTGAAACTCTGTATTACTATAATTGACTAAACACAAGCCAACTACCGATAATGAAGCTGATTCTAACTTCTAACACAAAACTCTATTTTAAAGGATAGAAAAGTATTTTTCATTCGTTTCATACCTATAGTAATAATACTAATTAAAAATAAACAATTCTTCCTACGTAGAGTCGATAATGATACTACAGATTCTAATTACTCTAGATTATTTTATATTCTTGCTTTTAATTGTCATTAATAATAAGGTTATTTAAAAAAATTATAAATGTATAATTTATATGGTGTTTAAAATATAAAATTTATTTCGACATATCATTGTGATTGAGGTGTGCAGATATGGTAATTTTTAAAACAAAAAATATGTAAATAGTTAACTTGATATATTTATCTGTAATATTGACTGCCCTCGTACTAGCCACAATCATACAAATATCTTAGATATTCTATGTAAATAAATAATGCAGGACTGCAAAAAATTTATAGAGAAATTTTCTACTAGAAGTTATGAAGTACCCAAACATGATACATTAAATATCCCTTATATGCGAACGTAGACCAAATAATCTCCATTTTTATACAATAAAAATATTGGAGAACAAGAGTTTATGTTGATTAATCTATTAATAGAAAGTGCAGTCTTTCAATGAGAAAGATTATTCATGATTTATAATTTTTTATTTCAATAAGATTTTTTTAAGATGTTTGCAAGAGTAAAGATCATTTTGATATTCGCAAGATGATTTCAAAAGTGTCTAAAGTGAAAATATATATTTTTAATCGATGACAAATAGTTTAAAGCTTATTTAAAAATTTTTTAAATTATTGCAATTGATTTTGTAAAAACAATTTATTACAATTTTATTTTATTAATCATACAAATATGTATGGAAAAGTATTATGCAGTACCTTTACAAAATAAATATATTAAATATGTTAAATCCTACATATAACTTGGAGAAATGCAAAATTACGATAAAGCACGTGGCAAGATATTACGTTAACGTATAAATATTACGTTAACGTAAATCATAAAAAATATATTTTAATATGAAATAAATATAATAAGAAGAAACATTAATATAAAAGATAAGCTTGAATATTCATTGTTGCATTAGAAAAGAAAATTTTCAATTAAAATTTAAAAGAAAAGATTTAAATCAACTATAAATATTTTCAAATATATAAAATATAAGCAATATAACAATCAAATAAAAATATTAAATACATGTTAGAATTTTAAATATATATTAAGTGATAAAAGCTATATGTAATGTATTACATTTTTCTATTATTAAATAATTGTAAAATATATGTTTTACCTTTTCAACGTTATTATTTACGATATTCTTTAGAACTAAATATTTTATTATATAAAAATTAACAGTAACATAATAAATTTATTTAATTTATTCCACAAACACAAATGATACATTTTTTTATTTTATCAGTTTTTAATAATCATAAAATATTGTAAATATTTTAATGTAATGTCACATTTAATTTAAATTTAAATAATGTTTCCATCCTTACCACAAATAATTAACATTTTAAATAACTTGTTAAATGTTTCTAAATTCAAGGAAATTATTTAAATTCTCATCTTTCATTAAAAAAAAAAAGAATTATCATAGTCTTTTTTATATAGATTATTTATCAGTTACATTTTATCAATGATAATATATAGCGATAATTTTCTATTTTAATGACGATAAATCATATTTGAAAAATGTATGAAGCTATTATTGCTAAACCAGACATTATAACATTTATAAAAGCAATCTTATCATATTAATATTTTAAACAAATCTTTTAGTGATTAATTATTTTAATCTACATAATTTAAGTGTGATTAACATATATTAATAATCCAATTTGTATCGGTTGGAAAAAGAAAATGTAAATTTTCGAAATTTGTACTTAACAGAATTAATAATTTTGTCACTTACAATAAATTATATAATAAACATATTATTTTAATCAGAATATTATCATTTCCATTTTTAATTTTAATAAATTTTTCCTCAATTTCTTTAATACAAATATTTTTCTGTTTTTGATAATATTTATAAAGAATTATTTATAAAGAAAAATTTTGATTTACGAAATTTGGAAATTTTACGTATGAATTTTAAGAAGTAAGATTACATAGAATATAAATGTCTTTGCTGACTTTCACAGTAAATTAATATTATTGCTAATTAGTTACTCTAATAAGCGAGGCTTCGTTACTTTGTTAGACAAATAACTGTGTATCCATAAATTTATCTATATGAGAAGTTGAAAAGAGGTTATATATGTCACTGTCACGCAACGCAATATAATGAATAGAGAAAATTGTAAAGACGGCTCCAGACCCCGTCTATTAACAGTGGTAATTGGCAACTTTCAATACTATTTGATAAATGAAAGTTTGCTTAATTTAGAAAAATTAAGAAACCTGCATGAGATGCTTTACTATTTACACGATAGAGAAAAGACGTTTGTCCGTTTATATTTTTAATTCAGAGCGTGTTTTAATGATATTGTTTTTACTTCAGTAAAATAAAAAATTAATACTAAAATAATAAATAATTAATATTTATTATTGAATTTAGTGGGCGGAATTGAATATTTTTTTATTAGTATTATTTTTATACATAAAAATAGCTTTTATCATTTTTATGAAAGCTAGGTATTATGAATTTTAGCTTAAAACAACTACTTACTGATTAAAGAAAAATTATTATTTTTGTTATACCATATAAGATAACGATATAAAATGGTTGAATTTAATTTAAGATAGCATTTTTAAAATTATAAAAATTAGAACGAAATTTAATTACTCAGTGTATTTGAAACTAGCGTCTCTTGAATTGTTTGGACGTGAAAAATATTGAGCTGTCAAATATGAATTTATTTAATACATAATAATTTTAATAAATAATATTTAATATTTAGTAAATTATATTTTTATGTTGCCCTAAATAAAATATAAATGTGATACAAATATAATATGCGCATATTTCAAAATTATAAATACATTGATAAGGAAAATATTTTTAATAACTAGTTTAATCAAAATGCTATTTTTAAATAAATCACTTGGTAATATCTTTGTAGCAATGTAACAAACACATGAATATTCCATTTAAAAATAAGCTTTTTCTATAATAAAATATTATAAACTAATGATACAATAATACCAATAAGGAAAGATTTCGTATACTTGTATTTTTTCAATAAAAATATGGTATACGTATAAATGCCATAGATTATAGCTTATATCTATAAAATTGATGTAATTAACAGATTCCTAATCAATTTAACAATTTTTAAACTTATATAATTATATAAAGTATGTACTTAGATATCAATGAAATATTGTACTAATTAAAATTTGTTGATAATTTATTGTCGACCTATATTATAATATCTATGAAATAGTTTGGCGAGGACTATTAAAATAAAATTATTTTTCATTTATTATGTTTATATTTCACATATCTGCGTACATTTATGCATTCTAATATAATTATATTTAAAGACACAGAAACTGTTACGTTTTCCAAATAATAATAAAAAAATACATACATTATGTCCATAGATGAAAATGTAATTTTTATTTATTTTACTCTTACAATACGCACGTATATATGAATGTATTTACAAGTTTACTAGTGCGATAAATGGCGTTATAAAGCTGCACCTAAAGGCTTTATAAGCTTGTATAAACTGTTTTAACAGGGTTTCATCGTAACACTACTAGTACGTAAGGGTGAAATAGTACGAGGTTGTAAAAAGTTCAGGATTAAACTGTTATAATATTATACATATCTACCAACGTTCATAATAAATATCATTACATACATTCTTTTATTTTCAAATATTTATACTTTCCCTTTACCAAGAACTTATCTTACAGATAAAGATGGATCGATACGGAGTGAAGAAATCTAAATTCTCAAGATGATCAATTGATTATTGATTCAATATTAGTTATGACTTGTACGACTATACCAGGCAATATCTATGTAAATTAATTAATTATACAGAAATGAACTAGCTCAATAAGATCATAATTTTAAATTAAGTGTATAAAGGTTTCTTTACAAAATCATATTTTTACGAAAATTCTAAGACTATATAATTACCTTTAATAATTCATATTAAATTGAAAATTATATCTAACTCTCGTACATACAAAGTTATACCAATAAAGATTTATATTATAAGTTTACAGAATAATTACCAAACCACTTGTTATCGTTGTATGTTGTGCAAATACATGTGAGATCTATAGAGATAAATATATAATTACAAGTACTCGGGAGCACAATCTTGTTGAGCCAGCTAAATATCTTGACTATAACATCATAAGGGCAAAAGAGGGATGCTTTGAGATGCGTTTGACAGAGCAAATTTAGAGCTACCGACGTTATGAGAAAAGCGTCTGCGAGGAAATGAAGAAGAGCAAATGGTATATAATGCTGTCAGATAAATCTTATTCGATTCGTATTACTCAAGTTTAAGTGATTTAACGTATGATATGTTGAACGCAAGGATCTTTTGTACATCCGTTATTTGAAGAAAGTTTAGCAGAGGCGTTAGGCTGCGTGTGTTCGCTTCGTGTAAACTTTTACAGCAAGTATAATATCTTTTAAAGAAATTAATTAAAGAGATACGAGAATAGTTTCAGTAAAATCTATTACATATTGACAATAAAAGTTTAAATAATAATGCTTTTACAGCTTTTATCATTTTTATATATGCCATATACTGTACGTGTGAATACTTAAAAAAGATAGAATATATAATACTGTGTAGGAAAATTAAGAAATATTAATATCAAAGCACTTGAAAACGTTAAAATGAAATTGTAAAAATTAATAATAATAACGAACGATCTTCAAACATCTTGTCTGAAAAATAGAAATAAAAATGAAATACATTATATAAGAGATAATGAAACTTTTTTCATTTAGTTCAATTTTACCGCTAGTTTGATACAGCATACAATCATTTCATAATATTTGCAAGTATATTTTTGAAAAGAAAAAAGGTTTTTATTTATAATTTTTCAAAGCCTTATATTGTTTGTTGATATTTATTGATCAACGCATACGATTATTAATGAATTTTTCATTTTTATTAAATAATTAATATCAATGGTGAAGTTCCAATTACGAAATATTATAAAGTTATTTCAATGTAGTTGATTTGAATAGGAAACTTACATATAAAATGGCAATAAGCATTTAAATTGTAAAAAATTAAAAATTATAATACATAATAAATAAAATTAATAAAAGTATCGATACTTTGATAAATAGAATAACAGTCCGAAATTTTTAATAAACAGATTTTACATAAATTGATTATCAAAATAATAATAATTAAAAGATTAATTGAAGACAGTCTTTATTGTCTTAATAATAAATATAACCTACGTTTTAATATTTGTTTTATGTTATTCTTTTATCTTATTTGTTTATAAGCATTTATTGAGTTTGTTTATTGATAAAGATAACAAACATTATTGTCTTTGTTAGAATACTTTATAAAATTATTGACTAAAATATAATCAAACATATTTTTATTTGTAATATTGATGAAATGATCGTAAATATACGAAAAAGGTTGGCAAGCATAAAGAATTCATAATTGATTTAAATTCAAGATATTAAAATTTAAATGTGTAATAGCTAGCTTTTCCAAGCTTTTATCAGTGAAATTTACTCATTAATAACAAATTTTAATATTGAGAACGTTAAAGGCGGTGGCATATATGAGATAATAAAAGTGTAATCCACGGGCAGATAATAAAAAGCAGCTTATACGAGTATACTTTTTCCAACTAAAAAGTTATTCATAAAAATAATTAATGACTCGTACTATATATTTAAATATTACATATACTGATCTAAATTTATATGAAATATTCAATCGCACAGTAGATAATTAATTAATCAAAATATTAAGGTTGTTCATCGTTAATACGTATAAAAGAAGAAATCATGAAAGTGTATTAAGCTAATGTACTTGTTCTAAGTTATGATTCATGTTTCAAACACGAAGTTATTATATTACGGATAAATTTCATTAGCAAACAATATTTGAAGTAAATATTATAGCAAACCATGATGTGGAAGTTATATTTAAATTATTTCTTCTAATACAGCGTTGAAGCATGCAAATTCATAGTCTTTAAAGATATTTGTTTAAATAAATCACAATTCAATAATCTCACGACATCAAAAAGATTCTATATACTGCAATTAATATTGAAATTTTCTCAATTGTACAAATTAAATAGATAAGATCAGTTATATATATATATATAAGCATACATTTAATCAATTTTCTATGAATTTGTTTTATGAACAATAAAATTCGACTATCATAGTTGTATACATTTTACATATTTTAAATTTGTTTAATTATGAAAAAAAAATATGTATAAAATAAAAACAATAAATTTAGTAAAAACTTGATATATAGATGATCTTTTAAAAGCATATATTTCCTATCTAAATGAACATTATAATATATTCATAAATTAATATTAAGTAACGCAATCATAATGTAATTAGATTTTTATATTTAGCATTACATTTTACTATATACCTGATAGATAAAGTGTCCTATTACATCAATGCAAATTGTTACATTCCAAGCTAATATTTTTTATTGTGAAATGCATTTATCAACACAACCAATGCACAAATTCTAGATAACCATTGAGAAAATCTCTTTTGAGAAAATTTGAGAAAATTGAGAAAGACTCTTATATTTTTTTTTTTACAAAAATTGGATATGAACCAAATCATCTCAAACTGTACTATAATTATATATACTTTACCTATCGAGTAATCGCGCTAAAATTCGATTTTACATAAAAATGATGCCCACAAGCGCACAAGCCTCTTAAAGCTGGTTCAAGCTCTACGAAAATCCGCGATGTGCGCGTCCGGTATTCCTTGATGAGGAGGAAAGGGAGAGGGTAGGTGATAGCTGCAGGGGACCGCCCGCGACGCGACATTGGTTACTTTCCAGACCGATCGGTAATTCGACGAGGGGCGTGAAACGCTTGTAGGTGACGGGTACTCGGTAATACAAAATCGTAAATCTCGCGTTCCTCAACCGCGCACGTAATACAATCTCAAGGCACGTGTACGTACGCACGAATCCAATGACAAGATTTATGTCCGTTAGCGCGGAAAATCCACGAGGGCTCCGCGGACGAGATACATTTATACGAAGCTCTAGGGGACGTGTCGCGATTTAATTAGCGGCTCTTCTCTTTACGCTACGATTTTCAATTAATCCGAGACGCGCGAACCAGTCAGGCCGCCCGAGGCGTAACCAGTAATAATTAGCGCCAAGCTATGACGCGCTTTTTTTTCTATCGCGATGTGTTGGTTGAGCAAACGCATCAGCATATGCACGTAAGTTGAGCCCACAAATTCGCGTTCGTACTCCACTTGCTTCTCTTAATTAAGTCAATTATTGTGAGCGGTGTACGCAGATCTACCGAGTAATTGTTTCGTTGCTCCGAGCCAACGGGATTAATAATATATATGTTTGTAAAACCGGATTGTATCCAAAAATGCCAGCGCGATAACGTGAATATGATACTTACCTATTTGGTTGCTGATTTGCAGCTGCGTGGCCAAATTTGTAGGTCAGATACTTATTTCAATGAAATATCACATTGACCAAATAAAAAAAAAAGATTATACATGTCAAGAGGTTTTTATACATCGTTAAGTGTAAAGTATAATTGCAGGACATTCATGATGTTTGATTAAAATTACAACGTAAGCATGGAACATTTGCGTGATTTATAGAGGATCTGTCATGATAGCTCAGAACTAAGGAAGACTAAAACTTCCTTTTCGTATTATCGTGAAAAGACCAAATTATTAAGTGAAATGAAACTATATAAATTATTGCTTTAAATTTTAATTACACGGCTATTTTTATAGTTTAAATTTTATTCGAGTAAATAAAATTCATTTCATTTATTATTTTAAGGATTTTAATGCATTTGACATGTTGCATCATCTAGCATAACTTTGTAAATAAAACAGTAATGACAATAATGTTATAAATATTTACTGATCATTATTATTGATGTACACCAAGGTTGATTAAAATACAATAATTCAGATGAATTAGACAAAGTATTATTGCTTAATCGTAAAATTCATTATTTATAAATATATTTTAATTTAATTTAATTTATATTTTTAGAATGAAGTAGCTAGATTTATTATTAATGTAAGGGTTGGCATTCTCTACCATAGTCATTACATATTTTGAATATCATTGATCTTCAAATGAGTGTTTTTTTAAAGAAACTTTTAATTAAACTACTTTCAGGTATATAATAATTATTACTTTGTAACATGTACTATAAATTTATCTCAATTTTAAAAACAAAAATAAAAATAACATCAATAAATCGTGCACATATACTGTATCGATCATTGCATCGGTACATTTGTATTGATAACTAATTTTATTTAAATACTGTAATTAAAACGTAATAACTTTATCGTGCTTACAGATTAAAAAATAAAATAGAACACGCATGTCAACTTTTTCCACCCAATCATATTTCATTTATCGTAAAATTAAAAGGGAAAACGAAATTTTATACGCTTCAATGAATAAATAAATAAATAAATAAACATCATTAAAATGCTTACAAAGATTAAGCGTAGAATATTATTCTGTTCTTTAAATCATACTTTACACTTTAATTCATACTTTACAATAAAAAATTATACATCTTCATTGACAAATTAATTGAAAGTTTATTCCATATTATTTTTTTATGAATTCCCACGATGCTTTAATTGTGGGTAAACATTATATTAATGAAACGAAGTATATTACTTTAGCAATTCTTATTTTAAATTTGAAGCATCTTTTACAAATCAATATTGTATTACTAAGTTTCTTTCTTTCGAAAAAATGTAACAGATAACTAGTTTAAAAAAATGTACAACTTTCATTGTATTTATAATGCAAATAGTGTTACATCTTTAAAGAGCAATTATAAGATAATGAGATAGGTTGGATGGCCTGTCGCATCTTACAGTACTCTTTCGTCAGTTAATTCGCTCATAAAAGATAAGTAAAAAATAGAAAATTGTTGGAACCATTAATAAATAATTAGTGAAGAATAAAATTTTTCGCTTCATTTATACCACCATTTCTTTTGAACTCCATTTTTTATACTATGTTCTCATAAAAATAAATTGACGAAACAATCTGTATTTAATAAAATCTGTGTTTAATTTTCGTGTACTTATCAAATTGTTTTTTAGACCTAATCAATGATAAATGCTATGAGTATATAAAGGACGTTATATACCCATAGATAATTAACTACGAGAGAAATAGACATCATTAAATAAATAATTATTGTTGATGAATTATTATGAATAATTATTATTTTTATATTTACAATTTTTAATATTATTTTATAAGTAAAACATAATGGAAAATTAAAGAATAATTTATTTGTAATTCGACAAATAAAGCTGCACCCGAACACACACACACACACACACACGATAATTGAATCATTTCAAAGAAATAACTTAATGTATTTACGTAATGAAGAGTTATATTTTTAAACACAGATTTTGAACTTTTACTAGTCATCTACTAGCATTTCGTCAATTCTAATTATAAGCCAGCATTAATAGTATTATATATAGTTTGGTCTCCCTCTCTCTCATCCACAGCTTATTTGCACATAAAGGGCGATCGATTTAACAGAGTCGGCAATGACGTGTACATATGCATGGGTGAATATCAACTGGAGAGTCTGTCTATTCGTAACAGTGAATAAGCTTCGTCTTAATAATGCCAAAAATAGAAGAAAAGTTCACTACGGTAAATAATACTATTTAAAATCGCCCAGTAAGCACTCTGAAAGATATGTTAATATTAATTAAAACTAAATTACTAATAACAATATATTTAACAAAAAAATCAAATTTGATTATAAATGAGTTATATATACAGGCTGTCATTGCAAATTATTTGCCGAAAAAAAAACAACCAATGGAGCAAAATGTATTCTATAATTAAACCATCATTGTTTTTCATCCTTACGGCAAAAATTAAAAGTAAATAATATTTTACTTTAAAAAAATCAATAAATAAGCCAGGATGAGATTCGATTATTAAAAAAAAATATAATACAAAAATACTCTGAATAGTTAAATAAAATTTGTAATTGTATAACTAATGTTATATATACTATTTTAAATCATAAAAATTACTGTTTTAATATTTTCATAATTCTAATAATTGATCAAGGATATTTAGAATTATTTTATTAATTTTCCAGGATAAATTAACGAGCATTACTAATGGGTACTGATTTTCGGCAAAAAATTAATTCAATGTGCTTAGTTTTCTATTGAAAGGAGACTTAATTAAAAATTTAAACAATATTGGTAAGCAAATTTAAGCAATTTTTTGCAATAAATGATTGTACACTTTCACATAAATACCAATGCTATTATTTATAATCAAATAATAAGTACAAAGCAATTGAAGTCGCATAAAATATTGCGAGCTAATACTTATATTTGATGATTAAATTATTGCTATAAAGAAGCTGGTTATTTATTAAAATGTCACAGCTCATAATCACGAAAGTTTGACATAACAAATAAACGAGCAAACAAATCATAAACAAAAGAAAACAAAAAATAAACTGACAGCCGGATAAACGAACAAAGAAAAAACTCGTCCTCAAGATGCAGAATTTATGTTTAAAAAAAGAAAAAAAAAGGGAAAGAAAAAAAGAAGATGAAAGAAAGAAAGAGCCTTTATTTCTCATCTGTCGGCTATAAGCTGAAGTGTGAAAGAATCAGTCGAGAAGAGGGCGATGTACTGAAACTTTATGCGACTTAGCTTGAGCATAGTGGGATTTTCTCGCCCAAATTCAGATCAAAGTCGAGCTCCTTTTGCCTTTACCTACTATTCTCCTACATTCATACCTGTGCGATAAAATCGATACTCCATTTGCTAGGACTTCACTTTAAACCCAGCGATTTTATATATTGCTTGCACGTTGAATTATACAAAAGATTTTCCCTCCACGAGCAGTTTTGTGCTGTATATACGCAGCTTTCGCATAAATCGGTTAACAAAAAGCAAATCCAATTTTTAATCTAGTTTTAATCAATCAATTTGATCCGAGCAGGTATAAGAAACATATAATAGGTAAATGGTCGATTATATTATCTGTATCCATTCGACAGAAGTTCGTTCGTGTTACTCCTGAAGCGAATCAACAGTCAAATCTACGCTATTGAAACCTGACCCTGAAAATAGGATTAAAAGTTGCTACCGCTGGCGACCGGTGAAATCTGATACGGAGTCCTCAGCAGTGCAGGAGAGAAAAAGAGTTGGAAAAAAGGCACTTATCGAGTTTCTCACCGATTGAAATGTATTAGCGGCAAATGCGACAAAGCGAAGTGATTACGACTACTTCCTCTCCGCTCTGAGAAGTAGCAATAAAGAAGGTCTTCGCGCGAGGAGCATCGCTTTTCGTTCTTTTTTCACTTGATATCCTGTCGATTAGTTTAAACACCCCCGTAACATCGGAGTATCAACCTGCTCGACCGATTTGTATCACGTGTTCCCATGACGACTAACTCTTCGATATTGCTAACGACCCCATTCATTGGCGTTCGTTCCGTTCAAGGCTCTATTCGTCTATACTTCGTACCCGTCTATGCCTGTGTGAGAAACGGCGGCGTTGGCGGTGGTGGATGACGAGGAGAAGGGATGAGGGAGGAGGGGGCTACTTCAACTTTGGAAGTAACGGCACTTTGGTGGAATTATGCAGATTAAGGTAACCGTGACGTGGACGTGGCTCGGCACGAAGTAACCGGAATAAAGGAAAGGGAGAGGAACGACAAAGAGATCTACACTCGAGTGAACAGGCATACAATAACCAGATGGGAGAATACATTTTGCTTGACGGGCTAAAGTAGGGTGGGCAAATCGGTCGCTTGAAAAGACGAATGTCCGTATTACAAGCACGATTCTTGACCCTTCCTCTCTCGGCCCCTCCGGTCATCGCGCTAAGCTCTCTCGCTCTTTCGAACCGTCACTACTGGTCATCCTATGTGCTTGCATCGTGACTCCGGACGTCGTGAGCGCGCGGTAAAAAGGACGAACTCCCGGTCGGAAGTCACAGTGTTGCACCTGCATCAAAAAGAAATACAATGGTCGAATTTGTCATAAGGGATAGCGTAGCTGCGCTAAGAATAGTAACAACAAAGAGAGACATAACCAGTTGGCAAAGATGAGAGGGCGTGGGATCTCGAGTTAATTAGAAAACTCGGTATGTTGGCTAGTTAAACGATAGATTAAACATTAAACATTGGGGAATAGGGGCATTACTTCGTTGCGAAAAAAGCCTTATGAAGTTATGTGCAAACAATGCAGCATTAAGATAAGAGAGGTCAAAAATTCAACGTTACAATGGATGATAGAGCTGGGCATATTTTATATTCTCTATGCTCAGAGCCAATCTTTTTTTTTTAACTAAAACTGTAGGATTTAATTAACTAGGAAGATAATAGATGTAATCATTGTTTTAATGTTGCTTAAAAGAATTTTACCGATAATTAAAGACTAATGCAAACATTTTTAGATAAAGAGTTTGATAAAATCGTGATTATTTATAATTGTGTAAATTAAATTTGAAAAAAGTATTTGTTTGGAAAGCGTATGACGTAAATATTGATTGATTATTAGAGATATATGAAATATGATATGCCAAAAGCGTAGATTTCTTCATTCATTACTTCATTGCATCGTACTATTAAGCATGGATTTTTAAACATATATATTTAGATATACGAAAATTAATATTCGTAAAAATCGAAATCGTAAAAATTCTTATGTATTGAAATTCATTAAAAAACAAAATAATATTCTTAGTAGTTCAGTGGATATTAAAAAAAAAGTTAAATCTGATTTCTATAAAAGTTTTAAAATAGATAAAAAAAATTTGTAAAATGTAAAGTATTATTCATTTAAAATTTTATATATTTATTATATTTAATAAATAGTAAATACGAACGTTCATCCTACTTATCTGTTAATTTTAAAAGATATTGTGAACATAACGACAAGTAATTTCGAATACAAACTCGGTATCAACAAACTGATAAAAATGATTAAATTCGATTAATTTATTACAATGCAATGAATATTTCTGTTTGTAATAAAAAAAAAAAAAAAAAATTAAATACGCAATATGAGAATTCTGTGATTCAAAAAATTTTAAATAAGGATGAAAAATATTTTTAAAACGTTTTAATACAATTAATTATGAGTTACTATTAATTATGAGTGTACTCATAATACGATTACTTACAATATAGCAATGAACGAGTCTGACATATCAACAGAATATATGTTATCAACATAAGGTTTATTGACAAATTTCCATCAGTATTCATAGATTTTACGTGAAGATTTATGGCCTATGAAGTGAACTATTCGATTTTATATTTAAGACATCCCTATTTATGAACTTAACACATTTTCAAATTATAAACACACTGTTGTCCAAAATTAATTTTAGTAAGTATAATATAAGTGATTTTATAGAAAAATCCACATAGAAGTTTATTAGCTAAATATTTAATGTGATAAAACAGTAGAGGAAAAGTCTCATAAATATTTGCATATACTTACTTTTCAAAATTATATCTGTACACAATAATTTTATTTTTATCTCTTTCGTATTCCATAGGAAGCTTAATTTTAATTTTAAGCTATACTTTTTCTTCTCTCGATCAAGAAAGATAATACATATTTTTATAATATATATTCACATATTTAATTATTTAAAAATTTTTTTATATTTTTAATTATAATTAAATAAAACTCTTTTTAAAGCAAAATAGAAATACTAAGCGAACAACCAGACATTTTATGACAAAAGATTATCGATTACTTTTAATATCATTTTCAAATAAGATTACAATGTGTACGACTGTATGTCTTAAATTAATTTCAGCATCTCTTAATGATATATAGTAATATAAAAATTAGATTTTTATTGAAGAAAAAAAAAAAAAATTTTAGAATAGTTTATATTTAATTTAAATTTCGACACTAAAATAATTTGTATCATTTTCTTTCCTTTTTTTAAAATTCAATTTTGTCAGTAAAAACAAGTGAATAATAATTATGTAATGATAATGATGATAATAAATTTAAAAAATAAACCGTAAAGATAAAAGCTTCAAGCATGCGTGGAACGAATTTTCAAATATTTTATTTTCAAATAATTTATATTAATTTCTAAATTGTGTAGAATCTCAAATTCTTTGTTCTAACCGTACTAAAACAAATTCGTTCAAATCGTGATACCAGAGCCCGACCGACAATCGTTGCAAACTGAATTTCTAAAAGACCGAGAAAATGGAGAAAAGAATTTCGTGCAGCAACTTTACCAATGCAATAAAATTTACGCTTGTGAGTATAGACCGAGTGAGATAAAGTATCGTTGCAATAACAACATTCGCCCAAATGACATCCTTCCTCCTTCTTCGCACGTATGCCTGGGCCAATTAAATTCTACGATCGCAGCGGCAATAAGCGCCTCGAGAAGCGCGAGTGCCTAATTACCTGAGTATTATTATCGCACAAGTACGGAAAGCGATATAAGTCGAGGAGGTATCTGTGTCCCAGAAATTTCGTACAACTTAACGAAAGGAAGTTTGAAGTAAGTTCTACGTTGGAAAATGTTATTGAATAACTGAAAGTATGAGGGTAAATAGAGTGGTGTGGGAGAGGGACTGAATATATCACACTGATAAATCGATTGTCTAAATTATTTATCATGTATATTTATGTATGAAATTATTAAGAAAAAATTTATATATCACAGCTATGTTACATTAATTTTATAATAATCACGAAATTCATGATTACGTCATTTTTATTCTTTTATTTCCACTATTTTGGTCATGAATAATCGGTTTTAAGTTCTTTTACATTTTTTTTTTCTAATTTAATTGATGAAATATACACAATTACACAATTACACATACATATTACACAATCATACATAAGACTTCGGTAATTTAGTTTCTTTTGAGTTAATTTATAAGGTCATTGAACAATACCCATTGAGTTTGTAAAAGTTTGAAAAAAGTTTCAATGTGTGAGGTATAAAATAATCAGTACTAATTAATAGGCACCTCCAATAATAAAATAGTATATATATATTTTTTTTAATATTTGTACATAACCAAGTTATTATTACTGTTTCTTATTTTCTAAAATTATTCTACAATGTTATTATTGTATTTAAAGAGAATATCCAAGCTTCTACAATAAATTGTCGTTATTATCGACCAGCACTTCTATATTATTTACAATCCGAGAAGCATTTTAAAACAAAATCAAAATATTGTAATACTTAAAAAAATTATTGTTATGTGTCATTTCTTGGCTTCGCTCCTACGTTATTTCATCCCGGAAATAAATTATACATGACGAGCGCGATGGCCTTAAAGCGACACTGACAACATTACTCGCATTTATTGGGCAGCCAAAACGACGCAAGCGAATGAAGTGCGACAGGCAGCTCGAGTCAAAGTTGTATGATCACCTTGATTATTACCGAAGGTATTAATTGAAATTGCTCGGCTAGCGCTACGAAGCTTAGCGACGTGCCGTCTACCACAAGTAGTCATCTGTGACATTATTCCTCTTCTCTTCCTTCGTTACGTCAAGCATTGGAGAAAAAACAGTTTTCTGCAGTCGTATGCTTCTTGCGACACCGTGTATACTATTATTGAATACTGAGTTATTGTCGAGGCGCGTAATTAAAATGTGTATATTCTGGAGTATGAAGGATATTCACATTAATAGTGTACATTCTTTTAAACCGGAAAAGTCATTAATATTTCTAACTAAGAATTACATAAGCAAACGTATCATACTTGGTTTATGCATTTTTATAGCTTTTTTTTTTAAAGCTTTCATAAATTATATGCTCGATCATCACATGACCATTTTAAGATACTTTTGATACTCTATTTTCCGTTTCAAGGCATTTCGAACGAATGACTTTGCTTTAAATTTGAAATGTCTGTGGGAATACAATTTTTTCTATGCCGTATAACTTAATTAGAAATAAAAAAAATAGAAGATAAACGAATTATTTTATTAAAATTTTATGTTAAATTAAAATTACATTGCGGTATATCGTCTTATAATCGAGTAATTAGTTTTGTAAATTATATATATATATATATATATATATATATATATCTTTGAATAATAAATATATATACTTATTCCCAGGAAAATTAATATTTTTACTAAAAGTAAGAGTAAGAGAAGAAAAAAAGAAGGAGGCGAACAGTGAGAGAGAACAAAAAAAAAGTGTACGATTTACTACGTTAACTTGGTTGAAGACGAAAAGACATAGCTAACAAGCTATATCTCTTGGTTAACAAGCTATATCTCTTGGTTAACAAGCTGCATTTCTTGAATAGAACAACGAACAGAGTTACCAATTCCTAAAAAAATAAAGAGCTGTGAAAATACGCAATTTCTCTTTTTTTTTTTTGTATATTAAATATAAGTCACAAATGTTGAAATCCATAGACTGCATTATATTACTTGCAAAGTCTTACTACAAATTGCAGCGTGTATCATCACTTTTAAAAATTTCCTGCAAAATTTACTAAATTTAATGCAAGTATTTCGATAACGACATTCTATGTAAATACGAAATGTATAAATTAAATCAATATTTTTAATATTATTAAATATCATTGCTAGTCACTAGTTTTTAATTTTCATAATTCACAAGTATATTTCATTTAATAACAATTTGCTTATTATACTATTATGTTTTTGATAATTAAATTAAACATGAAAATAAACGAAAAGTTAATCAATTATATATTAATTGTACAATACCTTGGCTTGTCTTAATTATTGAATTAAACGTAATTCAGATTTATCTAAAAATAACTTTCTCAGTAATAAGTTTCCACAATAAAGATTAAGTGCTAAAATACATTGGAAATAATAAAATTAGTTATCAAATTGGATAGAATTATATAAATAGATTGCTATTGAATTATTCTATCAATACCTCATTTATTGTTTAATAAGTTAAAATATTTTCATCTCTTAAGAAATTGAATAAATGAAAAATTACACTTGCAATTAATAGTTTATTAATAGTATTAATAGTTATAAAATAATATTTAAAATAAACTATATTTAAATAATTTGTATAAAAAATAAAATTTCATTTGGCTGTAGACCAATAAAAATAAATAGCAACAAACACATATAGAAGATCAGATCATTCGGTCTTACATTAAATCACTTTAGTGTTCTTTGCTGAAATATTAATCAAAATTTTATTAATATTTTTGAAGTATCATATGAGCATTGAACAAATACGATTGGTGGGACAAATTTGTCGTTTTTCCTCTTACGCAATAACACCAGCTTAACGTATTGATTCTCTAATATCCTTTTTGTCGTGTTTCTATCGTATAGTTTCAGCTTATCTGATATAACGATATAAGTTTTTTACTTTATCTTATCCGCTCTGACCTCCTAGTGGTAAGACGTACTTTTCGTTTTTTCAATTATCTTTATTTTTATCAATCTATATTTCACTATCCTTTAAATTCTCTCTATTTTTTTTCAAACCATAGTTCCCATTCATTCTTTCTCTTTCTTGCTCTCGCTTTCTAGACTTCTCTACCTTTCGTTTGTCAACGTCTGTCTCTTCAATTGTTCTTTTTCCCTGCTTTTCCTCCACTGAAACATCTTGTCTTTATCTGCGCTGCTATGCTTGTACTGGCGATTATTTTTTCTTCGTTCTTTCATTCCATCTCTCTCTCTCTCTCTCTCTCTCTCTCTCTCTCTCTCTTCCCCCACCCCCACCAATGCACCCACATAATACGCCCCCCAACACACACACACACACACACACACACACCCTCTTTTATTTTCTATTTCATTCTCTCCTTCTTCCTCTTTCGTTCTCACTCTTTTCCCGTCAAGTTAACAAACTGACCGACGCACACCCTAGTTTCAGTAGCAAGCCAACGATAATTGGTCATTAGAAGAAACTCGTTTTTCATATCCATGAAATATATATATATATATCCAAGGATCGAAAACGACGATGGTTAAATGTTTTAAACAGAAAAGCTTATTCTCTTTTTATTTACAATCACTTATTTACAAGTAATATTACATACTGAAGATACAAGAAAAATAAATTTCTATATTTATGTATTTTTTAAAAAATATATTGATAGAAATTAAATTTAGAATAAAAAATAATAAATACATTGTATTTTATAATATATATTCCTTAATTTTATTTTAAACATTTTTAATGTCAAATGACTATTTATAAATTTAATAAATTTTTATTATTTATTTTGTAATCCACTAGCAGATTATTAATGATACTAGAAGTAATTAGTCTCAAACATTTGTTTACTTTATCTTTTATTATCTGTTTAAAATCCAATTATATTTTAAGGGCTGAAAAATGTATGTATATAATTAGCATAAAATATATGAATATTTAATCAGTAAACAGATGGAAATATAACAAAGAATATGGTAATTAGAATTTGTATATAAATATGAAATAATATTTTGATACTTTTGATAATGTGTTGAATAATTAATTTTTAATTTTCACAATTAAATTAAAAAAATTTAATAGAACATGCAATAACTTAAAAATATAGAATATATAATTACTTATCAAATAATTCAACGAATGGATTTAATTTGACAAAACTAATTCGAAAAAATTAATAAAAACTAATTAATTATTTCCGAAACTTGTATCTCTTTGGACTAGAATATTGATGGATCACGAGCAATATTATTTCCTTCTAATGTACTTTATTAATGTTAATCGCATTGTAATAGGTTTCATTAAGTCTTTCCCACCCATTCAGGAGAATTTTCCCGTAATCTGTAAAAAGCTCAGCAGCTATGTAAACATGTCGCAAGTAAAAAATAAAGTTACATGTACGCTGGATAATATTACAAGCAAACAAGGAAGGATGGTGTACTGTTTAGCCAGCATAAATCCACAGCGGTAACAAAATGAAGTAGGTAATGGCAGATGATTACTCACACCTCGTTGCGCCGTATAGAGCACATCTTGTAGTACAAACGCTTACCTGAAACAACGGAAAATAATTGTGTTAGTGCAATGAGTTAGCCGTGACGTTCATAACTGCTTGATAAAGATACAATGGTTAAGGCCGGGCGAATAGGTTAACCAGAACAAAGCAAGAATAAGAACTAGAACAAATTGAGCACACTCGCAATATTTGAGTGAACATTATCTCGTTCTAAATGATTATAAAATTCGAAATTTATGAATCTGAATGGATTATTTCAGATGAAATTAATTTACTTACGATATCACATTTTTTATAAGAAATTGTATTATTTGATAGAGAAAAATTATTAAACTGATTTTTGCATTATTACCGGGAATTTTTTAGATCATTTTTTCAGTCTTACATCTTATACATTAAATTTTGTTATGATAATTGAGTTATTAGTAAGTAGATACATATTTATGATCAGAACAAAACATTCTTATTATTTAATGTTAGTTATGTAATTTTAATTTCACTAAGATTGTAAAAATAAATGAATATTTTTTTTTAAAATCAAATATAAATATATAATATTAAATTTTTAATTAATTTGCTTATGAAGCAACAAAAAAAAATGATAAAATGTTACATACTACATAATATATAAATGTATATTAATATAAAGTAAATTTATGCATTAAAGATACTATGTTGCATAATAATAAAGATTTATATTTTCGTTAAACAGATATTAATCCATTACTGGAAACATTACTTTTATAAAATATAATAATATCAATACAGCATAAAGAGTATCGTTGAAAGCAAAAAATTTATTTGTCTTGTGAAATATTTTATAAAAAAATATTAAGCAAAGTCTGCTTCAAGCTAAATAAATTAAGCTTCATTATTAGAATTTTCTTCTATACAAGAACTTTACAACTACACAATATCTCCAAACATTATCTTAATGTTAATATTTTATTAATAAATAAAAATGTTTATTAAAAATGGAACAAAGTTTTATTTTAATGTTTATTTAATGCACATTTTATTTTAATGTTTATCATACATTTTATTTTATTTTAATGTTTATTTAATGCACATACATTTTATTTTATTTTAATGTTTATTTAATGTACATACAGCAAATCGATATTTAAAATCAATTTGTGAATTAATTCCATTTGATATTTGTATTATGAGATTTTTAACTTAATACTTTAATTTTTGTAATTATTTCAAGTAGAATAACTATAACTTAGAATAACTTTATGAAATTTTTTTTGATAAGTAAAGTTGATATATTTGACATAATTATAAATTTTATTTTATTATTTAAGACAATGTTATCTCAAATTTTTGCACTTTACTTTTACTAATTTCATAAAATATAACAATTTATTACAATATAAAAATAAATCTTAAATATTTTATTATACATAGAAGATTTCATAAGATTTTCGATGTAAAAATTTAATAAAGCTTATCTTTCTATAAAAACAAAATACGTATTCAACATAAAATTAAGTATCTCGAGAACTTCAATGTTTTTCAAAATAAAAATGAAAAATAGCGGATTTTGATTCAAATCAAAGTGAGGCGCACTTCATGAAAGCCATAAAAACGTTTACGAACGCTGAAGGAACAAAAAGAGCTAAGCAAAGAAATGGAATGAATTATCTCCATGGAGAAAAAACTGGAAGCTAAAAATAATAGGACACAAATTACTTTTTTCCGTCCGCAAAGTTCGCAACTGCTGGTACCGCGGTCGCTGTTACTGCAGTTGTTGCTCTCTTTCTTCCTTCTGCCCTCCCTTTCTCTCTTTCGCATCCAGCCCTTCGACCCTAATGCTGACAAGATAAAAGGTGGCACTGAGAAACGAGGGATGGCGTTATAATCTAATTTGCATATCCATGTAAACACTCGGACGTTATTTACCCCTTTTTTAAAGATTAGAATGTTCAGATGTACATTTGGTAGAAAAGTGACGCGTTGCTTAGCTGAAATATAAATAAAGTATATTTCGTACATTACTGTGTTACTTGAATGCTTTTTTGCTTTTACTAATTTATGGTTCTTCATTCTTTTGACAGATTCTTAAAGATACAATATAAGTAAAGTATAATTTAACAATAACTAACTATAATACATTTGAAGTTTATGAAATTTATATTCATAAACTAAAGCTTAAAAAAAACTCAACAAAATACAATCTATTCGTTTGATAATTATTTATTTTATAAATTTTTCTTCAATATGATAAATGTGATAGAATATTTATTTAATATTATTGTGTAACTACATTAATAAAATTGATTGCATAATTTACGTATACGCGGCAATACTAACACAAACATTTTGTAATTATTATTAAGACGCGTGTTAAGCAACAAGCATCAGTAGTGTGTGACTATAAAATTAAAATTTTAGCTTTCTAAATAACGCATATGTGATCAATTTTATTAATATTTTTGTACATTATTGATTTATACGTATACTTCATTCTACACTAAACGAATTATAATTCATCACAGTGATTGTCTGAATAAATGAACAACAGAAATAAATGTTGCTGTACATCATAAGTCAGAAATAAATTATATATAAATAATGAAGCATTTTATATAAACTAATAAAAATGAAAATTTATTGTAATATCTAAATATTCTTAAAAAACGGAAAGTTGTTCGTTTCTTAAAGATTAATATATTTTTTTTAATCTTATAATTTAACGATATTTTAAAACTAAATTTAAATTGTTTGAATTTCAGTTATAATTAAGGTTCTGAACATTTATAAAAGGAAATATAAAATATGTGTATGTATATAATAAATAATAGTACTGAACGTGTGATTCACGTACTGATAATATTGTAGCTAAGATTCAAGCATCAATCGAGGATCGCACTTTTATTAACTTTTTACTCTAAGTTTTAATTCAACATGGTTAACGTATTTTATGTGACAACAAATTTTTAAAGCGTAAATCGCAGCTCGCCATCTTCAAAATAAGTATCAGTTATATTGCGAGATAAATGTCCGATAAAAGTCAATTTAATAAAAACTACTGAATAGTAATAATTCATTAAAAATATAAATATAACATTTTTAAATGCCATACTGGTATGTAAGATGAATTTAGGTTCCATAAAATTAGTCTGTCTATAAAAACGAAAATGACATTGACGTGACATTTAAGGATAATCAATGATTCAAGGACAAACAGTTCTCAATAGTCGTATCATGAAATTGATAATCGGCTTTAAAATAGATAAACATTTCCAACCAAAGATAACAATTTCTTAATTCTTATTTTTCATCTTGGCATATTGTCATCGATGCAATAAAGTATTTATTAAGATTAAAACTAATTGATCGAAAATCATATTGGTAACTTATCATTTAAAAATTGATTCAAATGTGATGATACTCTATCTATTAAAAATACTTTAGAATTTTAGCAAAGTTTCCGTACTGTAAGATGTTGTTCTTTATAGGTGATTGTTTTATAAAAAGGCACTTTAAAACATATAAAATTGATTTGTGGTTCAGTTGTATGACGAAATTTTGTAGCGCAAGTTTCATTACTTTTCTGACATTATTCGTATATTTGCAAACTTGTTAAACTTGTTAATAATATAATTAAAAGATTTAGAATTGTATAAATGTGTTTTTCGTTAGACATTTAAAACATTTTCAATATTTTTCGCCATACCATATTTAATATTATAATATAAAATATCACTGTATATATAAAGAAATGAATATATAAAAATTGTGTTTGTTTATTGTGCGTGTGCGCACACATAGAACACATATGTTTAAGCTACAATTGGCTATTTTATTTTTCATTTATATAACAAAAAAATAATATAAAAGATAATATAAAAATTGTCGAATATATGTGTTACTGTATGCCATTAATAATTTTTAAATTCCTATACCAATCGTAAATTATAGAGATCATTCATTACTAAATATATTCTAATTTTGAAGACAAAAAAAAGATGCTAATATTTAAAAAATAATTCTTATTAATTTAAAAAAGACTAATGTTACAATAACATAATGATTTCAGAAAATTTTGTTTAATTATAAATTTAAGCTTTAGTTAAGCGATATAATTGAATATAATACATGTATAATATAATTTATCATAAATTATATGATATATAATTCCTGAGAGACTATTCATTTAATTGAAAGCAATATAGTATATATTATTATTGGCTAAATAAATAATATTTTCAACCAGATTATGAAAAAAATTTGTTTAATATATATATATATTTTTTTTTTCATTGAAAATTTTACATTGAAAAGCATTTAAAAGAAACAAAAATAATATCTGCTAAAAAACTATTCAAATTTAAAAAAAATTATTTTCATAATATAATTCTTAAAATTATCAATAATTAATATAAATTTTGCATATAAAAATTTTATGTTCAATTAGGCAAATAAAATTGATTATTTGAATACTATTTGTCATTTAATATGTACTGCTGCATCCAATAAAATATAAAATACTTAAATTAACATTACAAATATTCATTTATTTCATAAAACGCAAGTAACATTTCTGTTCGAAGAAAGCATTAAATTTCAATTAAAAATTCGAAAAATTGATCTATTTTTATCATGAAAATCAGGAGGCTTTATTTAATTATCATGAGAAATAACATCGTCTATCGTATTTTATGGAGGAACGATATTGTGGTTATAAGAGAATTAAAATTTTATGCATCACCTGTTTCAGGGTTAAATACTTACCATTGCCTTGGTATCGCGGAAGTGAATTTATGGAAAATATTTCAATAAGGTGAGTGTCAACAACAAAAGTTAAATTGCTTCTTTTATAATTACGTTCTCCATTCGTTTTCATTAAAGAAACAACATAATTTACTAATTTCTTTATTTCAATTGTTGTAAATTTTATCCTTAATTTGAACTTCTAATAATACAATTTAAAGTCTACCTGAGAAATTATTATTAATGTGCACTGTTTTAAGAACATGTTTAATTAGCATTTGCAACCTAAAAAGTTTAAGAGACAAATTTTCAAATTAAATTAAATTTTCGTAATGGTCACGCAGTAATAATTCCGTATCAAATTTCTAATTAAAATGTAAATGATGTGGAAACGTAGCTCAGCCTTAGTCTTCGACTCGGCCTTATTCTCTTACGCCAAACTTCTTAGCGGCTCTGCGGCTTCTCTCTAATAACATTATGTCCGTTTCTATAGCCAGCTGGTATCGCGCTCGTACACCGTGAACTTCACATGAATCTCAGACAACGACTAATGATGATAAAAAATCTCGCGTCATCAGAAGCACTACTGGAAACTAAATCCACCCTAATGCAATGCAATTCTAAGCACTATGAAACTTAAAAGAGAAAAATAAACTAGTCAGCATTATTATGCTTTTAAGAAATATTCAAGGAAATATGAATGACCCTTTATATTTCAAGTCACAAAAACTTTTGCTTTGTAGCTAGCCATTTATTTAAGTTGTACATTTCATGTATAAGTTTCAATTCCATTATAGGAAAGTTTATAAATAGATATTTAAAAAATTTGATCTTCGGATAAAATAGTTCGAAAATTGTTTTGTATTATTAAAATAAACACAATCATATTTATTTGAACAATTATAAGAATGTAATGTATTGTTCAGTTTGATAATCACTTTTTTCTGCGTTTAACTATCAAATGTTTTTTATTGATGATGAATCAAATAAAATACTAAAAGATTATGAATGCATTTGTGTCAATCCTTTGCTTTTTATATTGAAATTGCATATTATGAAGAGAAGAAATATATATATATATATATATATATATATATATATATGATAAAAATAAAATTATAAAAGTATTTTAGTGATCAACATTAGTATTAAGAACTATTTATCAACTAACAATTAAAATCCAAAGATATAGCCTAAATAATTTCTGTTTGCAAAAACTGAAATATATTTTTAAAAAAATTTATCGGCTTTTTGCACGGTTTCAAACTGGATACAATTATCTAACCAATTAATTTATACTAAATTCAGCATTAAGCGTTTCTAATATTTTCTAGAATTATTTTACTTTATATATATATATATATATATATATATATATATATATATATATATAGTTTGAGAGAAAGAGAAAGAGAGAGAGAAATATTTACTACCGAGTATTTTTAACAAAATTGGGTGTTTGGAGAATGAGGATGAAAAATAGAAGCATGGGGTGTGCTTGCGCTCGCTAAACGTGCTAAACCAGCAGGTGGGTGGTTCTTACCTGTCACAATTTATTATTCCACTTTACTTTTCTAGTTACGATAATTACCTGGATATTTTACTTAGCCTTTGTTAGGCGCACCTTTACAACTATAGCAACAGAAACTTTTCCGATGTAAAAGATCGTGACGCGCTGCACCCCTCCCAGCATAGATTAACTCTTTTGGGTTTACAGTTATTGTAGATAGTTAAAAGTCTTTTTGAAGAACAACTTCCAAGGTTTCCATCGTTCATCACTACAACCGACTTTGCTACAGATTTCGAACTACAGCTCCTAATAATAAAATTTTTTTAAATTTGAAAACCACATAGAAATATTTGTGAAATAGTAACAATTAATTATAAGAGTCATTTAAAATTTTGTTTGTTTAACTTAACAATAATGTATCTATATTTACTTCGGTATGTAGTTCTATTAAATGAATGCACATACGTAACGTTTTTATAAATTGTATAATTAAAATAACTAAAAAATTGAATTAAAAAAGATGTATTGTTCATTATAAGACATTCAATTCACTTTGAAAAATAAATAGGGTTGATTTAATTTATGATTTCAAAAAGAAATTTACTATTTAATTACTTTCAATAGTTTACTAAAATTAAAAGAAAAATATTTAATTCATAAAATAATTTTAGAATTGAATGCATCTTTTTAATAAATCTAATAAAATAATAAAAAAACTAATATAATGAAAAACATCTTATGCTTTTATGTCAGTTATTGAAAGTATTTTATATTTTCTATTGCGCGAAATGTTTAATTTAGTAAATTGTTTACCATACAGAAATGAGAAATTCATTATTTAAATAAAATCCTTGTTTAACAATAGGCACTCGTAGATTTCCATGAAACTATACTAATATTCGATGATCCATGTGTACTAACTTCTAAGAACTTCTATGCGATTCTAAGTTAAAGATTTGCTTTTTCTTGATAAGCTTAGAGATAGAATTTTTGACGAATGACATTTTAAGCTCTACTGTAAATCACTTTAAACGAAACAATAAAAAAACTCTAGATATTCAAATTAAATTAAATTATATTCTTAAATTGTAATTAAATAAAGTCTAAACAATAATTGTCATTGATTATTATTAATTTTAAGCGATTTAACTAAAATCAATCTATTCAATTTATTAGAAATAAATTTGTGTATTTTTTACTACGATGTACACCAATGATTCGCATATTTTTCTTGCTTTTTAGCTAATTCTATTTATTATGAGCCTAAGGATGTGAAATCAAGTTTGGTATTCATAATTTATAATATAAATAAACATGTCGAATTATTTAATTAATCATTTCGTCGATTAATTCCAATTATAGAATGAAATTAAATAATTATCTAATTTTATTTTTGAATAAAACTAATGGACAGAACAACTTTAAGTAATTTGATAAAATATTATGAATCATAAGTGTAAATAACGTATCAACAGCTATCAAGAACGATATCTTACGTAATAATGTAAAACTAATTTCTGGCCTTAAGCTTTTGCATATTATGTATATAGCAATTAATTCTGCGTCGCTGGTATATAAAAAATAATCTCACTTCATCTTGACCGCGCTTACATTAATTGCATAATAAACTTTTTTATTGCTTCAGTAGCCCTTCGTTTCTTATTTTTTGTGAAACTGAATTCCCAAAGATAAGGTAACAGTTTTCTTCATTGTTTTTAATCCATAGCCAAACACTTTCATTAGTAATCTTCAACATAACGATACCCCTATCGTAGTCGTAAGCTTCGCATTAAATAAATTTACCGTACTAACTCTATTTTACGCCTTCTCTAAAAATGAACGAAATAAGTTCTTTATCGATGAAACTCATTTAATTAATTAATTGATGATAAAAGGAAATAATTAATGACATTTCATATTCTATTTATATTCATTTTCCTTTTTCGTATTAAAAATAAAGTATATAGTATTATTGAAATTTTGATTATAATATGATTATATCAGTTATTTACTAAAAGCATAATTTAGATTTAAAGGAGTGATGCATATAGATAAGTTTCCCTTTAAAAAACAATATTGATTACATATGTGCAACTACGATATAATTTGATTATTAATCGTATTAAATGTTTAATTTGCTACATTGTATTTATATTTTTTACTTTAAACAAGTTTTCGTGCGTACAAAAACATGTATAATTTTATAAATACTAACACAATTGGAAAATTATAATTTACAATAAGATAATTAGCAAAAAATTATAAAGTACTGTAATATTTATGAAATATAAAAATATTAGTTCTATTCAAAACGCATATCATCAAGTATTATATTATCGTAAATGTTTAAAAATAAAAAATAATTGTAAAACTATAAAATAATATATTTAAGATATTGTAATTTCTAATACGATTATATAATGTTTTTAAAAACTATTCGGACAATATCTTTATGTGTACTGATAAAAGCTCTATATTCGGCATTTATTATGCAAATATACCTAGCAAGATTCTCAAATATATTTGAAGTTTTCTACGTAGGCAACTTTCACAATCTCCTTTGAATTCATTCATATTAGATATACCGTTTAACAGGGTAAAACTGAACATGCTCCGTACAGATATGTAAAAAGTTTTTCATTCGACAGAAGTTTCTTATTTACCATATTTTGGATAAAGGCAGCGAACAGGCAAAAGACAAGTAGTTGAGTGAGAAATTCGTGTGGCACATGCAGCAAAAGGTGTAAGCGACAAATTTCGAGGATGTAAAATCAAGCAATTTAAAAGTCAACGGAATGAAGAGATTGTTGAAAGTATGGTATATAGCGTAAAAACGTATAAGGATAAAATTAAAAATATTCAAGATAATGTGCGTAACTGTTATAGCTAATTATAAATAAGCTTATAAAAGCTAAGATAAAAAATAGACTAAAATTAAAATGAACAGTTGAATATGAGCATGAGCTGGTTGAAAACTTTTCTTTTTGCTGTAATACAGTAAATATATTCTGAAATTCAGAAAGTAGTAAAACATTTTTGAAAACTAATTTAGAACTACTGTCGAGAACTTCCATGAATTCTGAACTAATACTTCTCAAATGTCTTTTGATATAGAGTATAATTTGATATCACTTTATATTTTATAATATAGTATATTTATATCGAAATTTTATAAAGATAAAAAATTAACTAGAATTAAAATTTAAAGTATACGCTTTATCTTATATAATATAAAAGCAAATAAATACTTAATAATTGATATATTATTACAATAATATCATTATATAGTATATATGATCTTACAAATTATGTATTAACGCGTTATGAAAAGCTGTGATTTCAAAATTTTACTTTTTAGTATAAAAGGAATTATTATGCAACAAAAATTGATAAATTTTAATGAAAGTTATAGATTACATTATAATGATTAATTGATTATCTTATCTTATATATTTATCTAATTTTGTACTTCAATATATTTCTTAATGGAACATATATATATTCTAATTAAATATATTATCATGTGAAATGTATCAATATGGTTTTTATCATATATACAATAATTTTTTATATATATATATTTAAAGTCATTTATAATTTTCAAATAAATTTGTTCAATAAAAATATGCGCTGTTGCAAGTATTTGAAAAATCTCATGTATAAGTTCTGTCCGTAATTTATATCTAATGCTTTTTTATATTGCAGAATCATTAGTTATAATTGTCATTTATATCGTTATATGGATAAAGTAACTATTGAAAGTAATTTTAGATAATAAATTTTATATTTTAATACAAATTTTTGATAACAATAATATGATTTTAATTCATTTCACATATACCATTCATTGACGATTTCATTTACGATTCAATTAATATTCGAAATCGTTAAAAAAGAGTTCGATATAATTAATATCATAATAAATAATGCAAGTCTATCGCGTCAATCAAATTAAACTATTATTTTAAAAATAAATAATTTAAAAATATAAATTACAAACAATATTTTATTACAATAAAATATCGTGTTTAATTGATTACCTTTGATTATATTTGCTTACGTTTTTATTTTCATTAGCACAAAATAATTTCTTCATATTTCATAATATTTTATTAAATGTATACATTAAATATAATATATCGTAAAGGTAATCAATAAAGCATTAGTCATCACTTAGGAACACATCATTTTAATATTTAATCATTTTACTCGAACAATTTTTGTTAATTAAAACTTCTATTTATAGTTTCACGAAGACTAAACACATATTTTACAGTTATTGTTTTAATTGAGTTATCAGAGATTCCATTATTGAAGAATTATTATTCATACAGGAAGACAAACAAGTGAAAATGTAAGTTATCCAACAGATAATATAAATATCCTTTATCATTGAAGATATTATCCACAAAAAAGAAAGATCCCGAATTAAGTTTCTTGTAAATGAAAAACTGTTTTCCTTATTGTTTTATTTGACAGGAGGGCTTTTAAGATGAACCTCTTAACATATAGCTTATCTCATTACGTTTGTGATAATTTTCATAGTATTTGATGGCGCGATACCCCTATCCCTGAAGATAACGTACGCTAGTGT
The DNA here is from genome assembly GCF_000503995.2 of Ceratosolen solmsi marchali. Classification (NCBI taxonomy): domain Eukaryota; kingdom Metazoa; phylum Arthropoda; class Insecta; order Hymenoptera; family Agaonidae; genus Ceratosolen; species Ceratosolen solmsi. The sequence goes on along the minus strand of NW_011948412.1, from coordinate 15,997,679 downwards.
GTTCGGTTTTGCACTTACATTAAGCGCTCGGAGGAAAAGAGCATATAATAAGCATTGCTTTCCCATTAGCATCGCGCAATGACAGAGTACATGGATTGAGATGTCAAAAGCCATCTCTACAGAAATAAAACAGCTTCATTTTAAGACCTGCCTTATGCATAAATAGAAGCAACCACTGCTGACCTATGATTACTTCATTTTGACAGTCCACGCCTCTTTTCCAATGAACTGACATTTGAGGCTTATCCCACAATACCTCGATAACCGAGTCTTCAACTATTTGCATCAGACAGCTTTATTTGTAATATACTTTGATGCTTTATCTTAATCGTAATATTGTAATGTTAACTTTTATTTAGGATCTTGTTAGCTGCCGAAAATATGAAACACCTTAGGTGAACCACTTCAAAAAAATATATTGACCTGGACTTACGGCTTTTAAAATCTGCTATGAAATCTCATTCGAGTTCGAGCATTTATGGATTTTTTATTTTCTTTTTTCTTTCTTTTTTCTTGAATTCATGCTTTGTGATTACGATATTAACGTACCATTAGTAATCGAGCTGATTTGAAATGCAAAACAACGAGATCGTGTGAAATAATCAAGAAAATGCTGGCTGATACGATGTCGAAAAATTTTATTGCAATATTAAAAATTGAAATGATTAATGTAATTTCTCGAATAAACATTGTGTAAATAAAGACTAAATAATAAAATAATACAATATATTAAGATTATATTAAAAGTTATCAATTATATTGAAAATTATATTTTTTTTATTAAAAAATGATATGAAATTTTAAGACTTTCTCTCTTAAATTCTATGCTCTTTTTGTATAATTCTATAAAAATCTTGACAAGCGTAAATTTCTTTCATCAAATCAAGTGTTCTGTAAAATCAAGTTGCTGTAAAAATTTTGTATGATGATAAAAAAAAGTATAGAGTACAAATATTAAATTAAAGTTTATCATATTGATAAAATATATGAACAATCGAAATGAAAAATTATAAAATATTAAGGTAAAAATAAATAATCCTAACGATGTACGCGGCGGATTTACAACAGTAAAAAGTTCATTAAAATATTAATATTTTGAATTTAAATTACATAAAATATTATTGCTACTTTTATTTTTTTATTTCGAAATTGTACAAGATTTCAGCGTGAAATATATTTTTATATCGTCATCTTTTATTCAACTAATTTTTATAATTGTTATTTTCTTACGATTTATTTTATTTGCCTATAATTTACTGATAAACGTGAAAGTAAGAATCCAATACGCTAATCTTGAATTTATTCACACAATCAATTGATATTTTATTTAATTTCTTAGAATTTTTTAAAACAATTAAAACAGGAATTTTTTATTTTACGCAAATTATTTGGTGCTGTTATGTATGTTGTAGATTGTATTTGTAAAATACAGAAAATTTCATACATATAAGAGATATAAAGATAAGAAACCATATAAATAATTACATTGAGACAAAATTAACATTATATCAGGTTAATTTATCCACGGAATTACGAATAACTATTTTAATTAACTTTCACCACTAATTTACTCAGAATAAATAGCTGATTTTCCTTCCTGTAAAATTAAACTAATGTTTTAAATATTTGTAGGTAAATATCTGAGTGAGCCTTCAAAAAGTACAAACTCATCGAAATATTTCATAGACTTTGTGCTTGAATTTTCAGCATCATTAAAATTTGTAGCGACATATTAGCTTTTAGTTGAGATTAAGTGGAATTAAGCTTCACATAAATTCTAACAAAATTTCGATAAAGCAATTCACTCAGGAGGCGTAAAATTAGCACACATAAAGTGAAAACTTTTTGGGTCCATCAACTTTCGCCTAAAGTAAGCACAAGCAGTGGATTTCGGATGGCAACGTGCACACTGGCATAATTTCCTTCTTCAGTCGCCTTGTGATAGGAGTTGACATTAATTGGCGCTTTAAGTGCAACGCCGAGCACAGTTTCGACTTCCGCAATAAGTAATGGACAGCGCCCGATAAATTCCAAAATCGACTGTTTACATATTTATTTGGTCTTCTTATTTTTTTATTCTTCACTCGATTCGATCTGCGCGCTTCTCTAATTTCTGGTTATTTAATTTTAGTGGGATGAATCTTGAAAGGCCTAGAACTTGTAAAATTAAGTTTTTCAATCAGTACCGAAATGGCGATACGGATCTCGCAAGAGTTCGCTCGGTATTTTAATAATGCATCGCTGTAGGCTATAAAAATATTGTCATAGTATAATAATTGCTCCTGTAATCGAAATTTTAACTTTATCGTGGAGATACAATATCAACTGGAGTTTTTATGCTTGAAATTGGCACAAACTTTTTAAGACCTGAATATACAGATGCGGTATTTCCGCGTAAATTATTAAAAAAGTTAAGGGAATGTCTGATAAGTTCACTCTTAAAACTAAAGCCGTAAGAAGTATAGAATTAAAGTTCTGAAAATATTTGAAAAAAAACTTCGATGATATTTCCTATCGTGTTTCATAATCTGTGCCTTGTTAGTAATATTACGTCATCTATATATCTTAGTTATAAACTCTATTATTTACATTATAAATTATACTATTGGAACACGATTTACAATAAAACTAATTTTCGAGCGAGACAGAATCAGTCTAATCATCTACCGCACTGCACACAGCTTTCCAGGTGAACTTTATCTAAAATTAAACAATGAAATGCAAAGATAAAAAAGAGACAGAGGGAGATAAATAGATATATAGATATATAGAGAGAGAGAGACAGAGAGAGAGAGAGAGAGAGAGAGAGAGAGAGAGAGAGAGAGGAAGAAAGGCGGGGGTGGGAGAGAGAGAAAAGGGAGAGAGGTAGCCACTGAGAGAAAGAGAGTGAGAGAAAGGAAATTAAGTTCTCTTATATGCGGGCCTGTTGAATTATTAAGACCGGATTGCCTTGGTAGTAACGGCAGTTAATAGCTTCAGTTTTACGTGAATTGAATTGGACATCGGAACAACGAAGAATTATAACTGCTTTGTATTACAAAATTTCATTGGACATTCATTAATATTTAAATGGATATTGCGAATTAAGTGAGCATAGAATTTACGACTATAAATAAAATGTTGTTGCCATTGATCTTTTATATTTCTCTAAAATCTTAATCATTTCTGGAAAATGCAAAAAAATATTTCAATCTGTTTATCTGAAATGAATGAGAAATTCAAAATCGTCTTGCATATTAAATGTATATCTTTAATTTATCTTTAATCTATCTATCTATATACATACGTATACAATCAATACCAAATTATGTATAAAATAAACAATATGAATTATATGAATATATGAATATATATATGAAGATAATATAAATAATGAAATATTTATATATTAAATATTTAGTTACTTATAATAAGAATGTATACAATTATAATATTAATTAAAGACAAAAAATAAGAAAATATAAAATAGCAAATATATGTATTTTAAAACTATGAATCAACCATAAATTGTTATTCATTAATGATTCCTAGGATGTTTACAGTCACTTTAGAGGGTGTTAAACCATTCAATTTGTAATATATTGAATACTATTTGAATTATTTGTACGCTATGAAATATTCGAAAAAATATTTGTCATTACATTACACGTAGAATTTCTTATCATATTATTAATTTTCACAACTGTTATTAAATGCTAATTCAAAAAAATGGATAGACAATACGCAGAGTAAAACTTATCTGCAATAAGAAAATTCCAAAACTTTTAATATAATACGGCGATCTTATATGATCGCTCGCAAGAAAAACAATTATCTCTTTATGAAATGGCACATAAAAGAATAACTCTGGATGGTCTACATATTAATATCTTGAAAATACTTATATCCCAGTTCTCGTGATCGTCGCTTATCAAATATGAGAATTATACGAAGATCGAGCAGAAAAAATGCACAATAATTCAAGGATAAGCAATTCAGAATTGTCATTTAAAAAACAAGAAAGATATGAAATATTCGTAATTAAATAATAAGTTTATTTATACAACTATATATCGTTAGTGTAATTGATAGAATTAAATTTCATATAAAATAACAATAATAGAAAGAACGAAATAAACTTACTTTAAGCAATAAGTAATCAAATTCAATTGGAAAGTCTGTAATGTAGATTACGAGTATTTTAAAAATATCTTTGGATTATATATACATAAAGCATTAATAATATTCAATAATAATGTGTGTCTAACAATTGTTTTACGTGAAATTTAATTTTAGGAATATTAGATTTTTTTAAAAAATTCTTTTCTATTCTTTAATACATGGACGTATTTTTATTTTTAAACATTTGTTAAAAAATTCGTCGATACATACTATTAGGATATTTTAGTATCTTTTGATTTTTTAGAATGAAATTTCATTTTTATGAAATAATTGATTTTAATGAAATAATTGATGTTTTAAAAAGCAACTTATTTGGTTAAAATTATTAAGTTTTACCAATAATATTATTTTCTTAATTTCCTCGATTAAGGACGTTTAAATATTTCGGTACGAAGCTTAACGATATGCAATTCCAGTTCAGTGATAAGTTATAACTTCATAAAGTAACTCTTTCAAATATAATTATGCCTAATTTCAATTTTATGAATAGATCCAATATCGTTATTTATATTAGAAATTATACTATAAATTCTGCTAATTTAATTCATCTTTATCTAAATCAAGATTTTTATTGTAATTGATATTGAACCAAATAGCTTTATTGTTTTTCAACGAGTATTATAATTAATTACACATTTACAATTTAGTGGATTACTATTAAAATTTATTAATTCCGTAGCTTAAAATAGTACAGGAAAATTTCTTAACTGATTGACATTTATCCTTAGTAATACATTTATTGTTGGAAATTACGGTATTATAGTTGGTGTACTAATCCTATTATTATAATCATTCTCATAAGAATCGCTATAGCTATAGCACTATGCATATTTATAATTAATAATAAATATTTATCTTTAATATAAAATCGATATGTGTTATAAAATTATTGCTTGGTACATCCTCTTATTCGTAAATCCAAATCAATGATGTGTTATAAGTTAAAAATTAACATTTCACATTTATGAAATAGAGCTTAGATTTAAGTTGATAACGTCCAGGAATATCATTATTTAATTGGATTGTTTCTTGACAAAACAATAACATTGATAGCAGCCACGATATCTACAGTGAGATAATTTGCGTTAGTATGCCGACAAAATACAGGCTTATTTATATATTTTGACCTCATTTTCAGGTTATTTTCTTATTTTACTAAAATTATATGCAATTGTTATTCAAGACACTCATAATTTTGTTGGTCACGCGAGAGCAAAAAGAACCGTTTATTTTAAGTTCATTTCAATTTAGCTTAAACTTATTTTATAAAACTACATTTACGTAATTATAACTTAAATTTACGAGTGACATTATTGTTACTACAATTATTACTCATCATTATCATCTTTAGAATTGCAATTATCAATATTATAACTGTGGTAATCATATTAATAATTATTTTTATTCTGTTGAACGAATTAAAAACAAATAAACAAAAATTTTAAATAATTTTAAAAATTGTCGATCAAAATATTAAACAGATAAGATAAAGTTAGTAATACTTCTTCGAGATTTGATATAACAATATGACGAGGAGTGAGAAACGAAAATAATTAATTATGATGCAGTTACGAATATATAAGCAAAAAATAATTATAATTTTTATCTGTAAATGTAATTCAATTCGATAATGTTCGCTCAATGTTAGAAAAACAATATGTTTTTAAAAATTTAAGACTTTAAAAACATATAAAATCTTTTTATGAGCTCTCATTTTTTAATATAATAATGCACAATACATTTTTTTTCAATGTCATTATCTTCTAATTTTACCTAGAATTATACATATATTAACTATGTCACGTAAATAAAATAAAATAAATTTATGGATAATTTATTATTGAAGAAATTAAGAAAAAACTAAGAAATTTTATAACATTCCAATAGTATATATTTTGAATCAATAGTACATTTCGTTAATATCGTGTCAACATTATATTAACATAAATTTTAAAATCACTACAATTGCACACTTTGAAAATTATTATTATTTGCTCAAGTGTGCAGAGTATCGAGTTTAGTATCTCGACGGCCGTAGCTCTGCAGTCTCTATAAAGTACTTTTACTATTTCAAATGAACAGTCAAATACAATAGCCCCAAATACGATATAAATCTTCTAACATTTTGGATATATAATTTATAGAATACAAATATTTAAAAGTTAGATGGTAATATTATAAATATTGTGTAGAGTTCTCGAACACTCCCGAGGCACTATAATATACATTTGAGTAAAATTGGACTTAATGGATCTAATTATGATAATGTCTAAGGTAATAAAACACGTATATTAATCTAGTAACCTATAAAATATGAAGGATAGGCATCATTTGAAACGACCTCGGATGGTCCGCAAATAATTAAGACGCAGAAGCCGCGTCGTAAATAGAAAGTGTCTAAACCGCCAACAGCTCAGTCAAGTCATTAAAGCGCCGCGGTCTAATCCATTTTTCCTTCACACCCGCATCCACGCATTAGTCGTCTGCACGAACAAGATTAATCACGAAGCTGTTAAATCGAAAAAAATTAAGAACCTCTAGACATTCTTTCAAAATGCACAAGAAGCCAGCTCTCTACAAATTCCGAACCTACTCTCGATATAAGGTCAGATAAGTGCCATTTATTATCAATTTCACTCTTATTATTTTTTTTGTTCATCTATGCACAATTATCACTGTTTCATCATTTTCTTTCCCTTATTATTAATATGTTATAAATTTCTATACATAATTACAATTATAAATATTAGAATATTGTACTCTATAAAGTGATAAACACATCAACTATAAAGATTTAAGTTACACTACATATTCAAGCGCAAATATTCCATGACTTTGAACACTTGGATAATTGGTATTTAATATTAATTATTCTATATATAATTTATTCCTTGTAATTTATAGAAAAAAAAAGAAAAAAAAAAGAAAAAAAAAGAAAAAAAAAGAAAACAGGACTCACAATTTATTGATTGTTTCTTTTGCAAATTTGAAATTTTAATATTTTATAAGTGTTGTGGACACATTCATGTATTGTCAAATTTCGTAATTTGATCAATTTTACATGTTTACATGCTTTTATGCGTTATAAGGGAAATATTATATAGATGCATAATAATAATGTCGTTTACAGTAAACTTTTATTTATAAAGATATTTTATTCACAATACATAGTAATTAAAATAGTCTTTAATGAAGAATAATTATATCTATGAGTTAAATTTTTACTTGCGAACGTTTGAAATATATAGACTAATGAGTATTCATAATAATTTAAAATAATTGTTATAATCATTTAATATTTGATATTTGTATCTATAATGTAATATTTCATATTATATTAACAAGTTTCATGATCTAAGTCAATAATTAAAATTTCAGAATTTAATTAAGTAAAGAAAATTTATGTCAAATATAAAATCCTATTATACTAACTATTTACTTTCAGAAATATAATCAATCCAATCAATAATTATTTAATCCTTTACAAAATAATAAATAAAAAATCATTCCTTCGATAATATTTATTTTACAATAAATAATTTGGTAGAATTTTTAAAAAATTTGTCGTTCTTATAACATAGACAAATTCTGCAAATAAAATGTTACATAATATGATTAAAATAAGAAATATTTGAAAAATCATAACACGGATAGTAGATTATACTATATATTAAGTAAGGCCAGAAATTACATTATTAATAATAAATAACACACAACTAGAATAAATATAATTCGCATGGATTAATCTCAAACTAATTGAAATTAATTAACAATAAACATTTAATTATTTACCAAATATTACCATTAAACTTATTATACATATACGAATAATCTTATTACTCAAGATAAAGAAGAGAAAAAAAATTGGGTTCAAGCTTCTTTAGCTATTCATCGAGCTCCGAAAAATCTAAAAAACATATTTAAAATTAGATTAACAGCATAAAAAAGTAAAGAAAAAAGAAAAAGCCGAAGGAGCAGATTGGGCACCTGCGCGCGCCATTTTCACGTAATGCGCGTGCAGCTCGTAATTTTATCCGACAGATATGAAAGTGCACCTGGCAGTTACAAGTCTGCGAGTTCTCCAAAGCTCTGATCGACTATATTCTTTGTTTTGTAAGTATATTAAGGTTATATTTTAAGTCTTAATTTTTTATCCTATGATTTACTGTTCTAAAATACCGAACCGAATGTGCGTTTTTCATTAATCAATGCAATTCACTGATGCTTGTGTTATATATTGCAATTAATTTCACAGTAATAGAAGTTTTATATTAACCTAAAAGTAAAAGATAATTATTTTAAAAAAGTGATATATATTTTAATAATTTATGTATACATCATTATTATGCAATATAATTTTTCTATGAGACTTTTCTTTCTGCATATTATAAATCAGAAAACAAAACAAAAATACATAGGAATATATAATGATATGAAATATCATTCAAATAAGGTATTCAATAATAATACTAAGGATTTAATTTTTTAAATTAAGAAGGAATATCGTTTTAACACGTTATTTCTAAAAAATACGTATCTTTAAATTTTTTTTAAATATCTTTAAATATTTATAAAAATGTCTTTATCCTAATAATTAAATATAAGCCAACGAATGTGTAATATTTTTATAATATTTTTAAATAACAAAACTTTTATTATTTCGTTTATATTCGATGAATATTTAAATATATTGTTAAATTTTCATATGCAACCAAAGTTCAAATGCTTTATTTCATTGTTAATCAAATTTTAGAAGAATAATTACAGATATGTAAAAAAATATTTAAACTAACCAAGATTTTTTTCATCGTTAGCTGCCATGAGATTGTAATGTGATTTAATTTTTATTTAAACTCAACTGTATACCTAAATAACTAGTTATTAATACGTTTGAATATAAATAGTTTTCGTTCGAGAACACGTTTGTCATATATTTGATCAGCTCATTTATCCGATCGAATCGAGTAGTAGATATTCTTGTTGAGTCATCTTAATAATATTTAATACTTTATGCACCTTCTTACTTTTATAAGTACGCTTTGCAAATCTTATTATTACAATAGTGAGAAAAGTGATACTATTGTTCTCTTGTAATAAAACAAGAGATACCAAGTATCATTACATGCTCAATAATTAAATGCTAAACAAATAATCTTGTAAGTGCTCATAGAGATAAAACTAACAACATGGAAAATAAAAAACACATATAATATGCTGCCTGTAGGAATCTTGATTCACTATTAAATAGCCAAATATTGATCAATTAAGTATAAAATTAAGAGTACATTAATACTTTACAGTAGAGCATAAATTATTTTTCTCACTTGACGTGGATTGGTAAGCTGACAACCTCAGAATAATTTGCTAATCTCGCTCGCGTCACATGCATCTCATAAACTCACTCGGTGCAGCGGCTAATCAGTTTGTCAAATTTTTTAACTATGCGCTTGCAATAGATGGGAAAAGATGAACCTCGCAGAGAACAACTCCTCAGGGTTTTTCTTGACACTAACTGTCATGCGCCAGCCAAGTCAAATTATACGCTTAAAGTGAAGGTAGAAGAGTACGTACCACTGAAACTACTCGCCATAGTTAACTGAAACGTTAAACATATTCATCCAGGGAAATAATTGTCACTATAGCATAATACTTACATATAGTGATTTTGTAATATGTTGTTCTTGTATTCGAACTATCGTACAGTTTAATCGGATGGACCAGTAAATATGTTCACGTAATTGATATGGCGTACGCGATAGCCGGTGTTCTAATATGTATATGTTGTATTAATATATTCTAATGAGACACACAAGTATATTATGTTTGTAAAAAATAAAAAATTATAAAATAAATAAGAAGGTATGAATTTTATAATAGCTCTGGCAATATCATATATATTAATATTCAAATTAATAAGCAATTAAAAACATCGAGAAACAATAAAATCAATATTGATATATTGACATATTATAATTTGCGTCCATATTAAGTTTTGAAGCAATGAAGACAATGACATTTTATTGAAAAAAAGAAAAAAGAAAAATTACACAATGTACTTTTCCTTTTTTTATATATCAAGTCGTCATACTTGAATACTAATAGTGTTTAATAAATATATATTTCATGCTTGAGAAATATTTAAATTTCATTTTATAGGAAGTAAGTGTTATTACTAATGAATAACGGACTTCTCACTTTATATATCGCAATCTAATGAATATATATATATATATATATATATATAATTATATAAAAATCTCTTGTATTGTATATGTAGTATATAATAAAAACAAAAAATCTTGGATTATTAGTTAATTATATCTATAAACAAATAGCGAAGAAAATTCTAATTGTAAAATATAATATTTTTTGAATATTTAACTTTATAGTTATTGATTAATTTTTTTGTTTTATTACAATTTCTTAATTTGCCAGAATAACTTACTCTATAGAGAAAATATTAAAGTAAATGAAGAAACATATTTTAAATTCTCGACTAAATTTAGTCTTCTCATCAATCTGTATTATTCGTTATGTTTTTTTATTCGTCACGTAGAAAAATTTCTACAGAAATGAATTACCACGTAGTATGCTGGCAAGTAAAAAACAAGAAATTATGAACAACTTTTTAATGCAAACTAACTATAAAGAAGATGCTTATTATATTAACTTGAATTGGTATTAAAAATTATTATACACTTGTAATCAGTATTAAATAAATCTCAACTTTTTGAGCTTACATGAACAAATGTGACGCGAAAGAAACTTCAAAATTTAGATGCGATCATGCAACATCTACAATTTCTGCCACGCCCTTCGAGGCTATACACACTGCCATATATTCCTACTGCAAATACATGCGACTCGATGAAACTTCTCACGATCCTTTGGATAAGTACAATCATTTTTAAAACTGTATCGTTGAAGGCGAAAGCTGATAAGATGAAATAATATATTTAAATTTACAAATCATTATAAGTATGTATCAAAATTTATTTAGGTGTAATGTGTTAAATATTGCAGTAGTTACGTTTATATTGAGTTATATAAAAGTAAGAAAGAAGCGCATGAAAAACAAATAAATTTTATTTTTAAATTATGATATGAAATTCAATTTATTTATTTATTATTAGATTTCTGATTGAAAGATTCAGAGTAATATTATACATTATTAAAAACTTTCGTATGAAAGTTACGAAGTTTATGAACTATTGTAAAGTAACTTCAAAATAGTTTGGAAAATTAAGTAATTGAGAGATAAGGTTATAGACTGCACAGAAACATACAAGAAACTCGCGCTTAGATACAAATTGGTCAGCATTATGCTTCGTACACGTAAACGGACATAAAAATTCACGAATCTACAGAAATTTGAATTAACATTGAAGCATTCGATCGCGTGATAATGCAAACTTAGAGTTCGCACGCGATTTGAGCTTGACGGTTACCAGGAGGCGATTTATCGAGTAGGTGTTCCGGTAGAATGTGAAATTAAACTAGTTTTTTTCCCTGATACATATTAAATCAGTAACAGAGAGCGAGAGAAATTTTAATACAACTGTATTATGTTTAATTTAATGGGATGTATGTTTTTCAGAAATTAATTTAGTTAAATTAGTTCGCCCCAAAAATCGCCCTCGTTGAGTTTTAACTACATTTTTAAGTTTTTCTTATTATTGAATCAGGCTTAAAAGGTGGGGTGTTTTTATTTATTTATTTTTTTTTACTCTTATAAATTAATAATCATTATATTTACTACTCTTACTATAAACAAAGTATCTAAATAAACTTGTTTAATGCTTTAAATGGAAAACGCGCATAGTACTATGTGTAAAATGAATATTTTCATTGTCAACAAATAATTTTGAAAGTTTAACGTTAAAATAATAGATCGTGTAAATATTATAGTTCTATTAATTAATAAAATTATTGTAAACAATATAATTGCTATAACATCATTATTTTAACGTTTTTCCTAGTTATATTTTTTTTCTACTTTTTATGAATAAAAAGTATTTAAGCGTCATATAATAATATAATTATCTTCAGTCAGTTAAAAATAATAAATTAATTCTATTTGATTATCTCTTAAATATCTGTTATAAAATGAAATGTACAATGAGAGACATTATTCATTAATTGAATTCAAAATTATCTAAGTAAAAAAATATTTCTATATGATTATGAGTTCCAATCTTTTTTTATAATTTAAAATATGATATAATGTTCAATAAGTAACAAAGGTATCAAAATAAAATAAATATGTAGTGATTTTTTACTATAATAAATATAGCTTTACTCAATATTTTATCTACAGCATAATTATTTGATTGAAATAGTATTTAGTATGTGTTATATCTAACAGTGGTTTTTATTTGATTAAATTCATTTTAAAATGATTGAAGTTATTTTATTTATTTATACATTATATATTAATAGTATTTGCAATTATAATTTAATTTATATATAAAAAGGCACATAATTATACAGGATGTCGCAATTAAATCCTCTACAAATATAGATAGTATGAAATTATAAAATATATAAGGGAATATTATAATATATAATATATATAATATGTAATATGTAATATATAAAAATATTACATAAGAGACTTACACGGAAAATAAGTCCATATTAAATATCGGACGAAAGTACAAATGCATACCTTAAATAAGGTATTTCGGTTGAAATGTTCTTTTTTAGTTACTATTAATAAAATACTTTGAAGAACATTAAATTATTTATACATAAAACGACGATGAACAATATAACTGCTGATGTTTACACAAATTTTCATGACAATGTTGGCTATTCATTGAAATAGCTTTTATTATATACATATAATAAACTATAAAATATAAAATAATAAAATATATAATGTTGTAATTCATACTGAATGAATTTTAGACGTACATGATCTCATGGCCACCTGTACACAACATCGTGTAGAAAATATTTACTAAGCGCTAAAAAATAACCCAAAAAATGAAAAAGATATCCATCGATCTATCAACTCATACGTGCCATGAGGGCTGAACGAAATTCATTCACATAATCGTGAATGATCTAAGCATATAATCACATATACGTTAATATGCGGTAAATCAATCATCGCCGATTGTCGTGCGATATATAAATATAAGAAAACGCGCCTCGCAGTAAGCATTACGAACATCGGGCATATAACCATATGCAAATATTTATATAGAAAATTATCAACATGGGTAAAGCAATACACTAGTGCACGTTAAAATTTTTCTCATTAATTGACGATATCATGCTATCCTGAAGAGATAATCACTTTCGTCTGTTTCGCTGGTTTCTTCAAACGACTATTATAATAAACATTTAATTTTCAATAAATACAATATATATGTATATACAAGTAAATTTAATTTCCGTAATTTGATTAGACAATACATAAACTTCAATAAATTATTGTCAAAATGTTTTTACACTATTTCCACATGATAAAATAAGATTCAAAAAATGTCAATTCACAATTATGAATTATAGGTTTTAAAAGTTGAGAAAACATTACTTTTAATTTATTTTACAACATTCTAATTCTGTATTTTATTTATTAAAAATTTTATTATTTATCCATCCATATGTTTGACTAATATCACGAATAAAATTAGTAATAAAATGTATAAAATTTGATATTCCCATTTAAAATTAAATTCATATATTTTACCTTCCACCAATTAATGAATTCAAGTTAGTCAAAATTTATTGAACTTAATATTATATTGCACTGCTTCATACTGGATTTCACATATTAACGAAGTATGAATTTATGTACTAAATAATTATTGTGCTATAATTGTCTACATAAACAATTTACTGATACTGTCAGTACGCTACAAATATAAACTTAAGAAAATAATTAATGTTATTTTGTGAAATTAAATTTTAAATATTTTGAATATCTCTTCTGTTAAATAAAAAAGTCTATCAATAATAAATAATAATCTTAATAGTTACATGATATCAAGGACGTTGATTAAACTTATTTTTAACTCATTTATTTACTCTGTTTTATTTATAAAATAGAATATAAGAGTTTATTTTTATTACTGAAGCACCACTTCAAAAACTCGAAATTATTTAACGAATAGATAAGTTTATTCGGTAAGTAGTTCAACGAAATCTGTTACATTTGACTGATTTGTAATAATAAACGTTTCATAAAATATATTTTAAAGTTCGCTACAACGAAAACTTCTTAAATAATATATAAATTATAATTTTATTTTAGAATGTACATTTTATGTACTTATTTATCGTTTTCAAACAAAATATTTTCATAAAAACAGAAATACAAAGAAAATAATGATATTAATAATTTTAATCATCAATAAAGTATTTTTGAGCCGAAACAATAACTATAATGCAACATAATTGTAAATTTATAATATAAATTATATACAAAATCATCTATTTCATACAAATTATTCTTTTTCGGACTATTATTTATACGTAGATATTTTGAAGAATTAATCATTTCCAGTATAAAATTGATGTGAAACATTTTAATATTACATTATTAATAATGCAAATAATATTCGGAGTAAAGTCAGATAACAACCGAAGAATTACGCAAGTATGTTTTATTGAATGAAATATAAAATTGTATCGTATTTTTTTAAGTAGACAGATTTTTTTATCTGTAAGTTAAGTTTCTTAAAAAAAAATAAAATAGTTAAAAGTATAAAAATATTAAAGATGTAACTCTGATGTCAAAATATGAAATAGTTAATAAATGAAAAATAATTTAATAAAGAAAAAATATAAATAATCGATGATCTGCAAAATTAATTGATTCAAATAAAAACATAATTCTATTATATGTCTATTATATATATATGTTCTACTTCTCTTTTATTTGTATATAAATATCTATATATAAAAATGTACAAATTTTTTATAATTCATGCACATAAAGCCTAACTAAGGTAATAATGTAAATATATATACAATAGACAATTATACAACTTGTGTTTAGCATAGTAGAATTAGCAAATATTCTCGTTGTTCAATTTAATAACATAACAATTAGAATTAATGATTGTAATAATGCTTTTTTAGTATTTAGTGCATTCGTCAAAGCATTCGTTGAAAATGATATATAATGTGAAAAAATAATATATTATTAATTTGCACGCTAAAATTTCAGTGAATTCATAATATTTGTCATTAATAATGAAACAGAATAAAAAATACGGAAAAATTCATATGAAACTACGATTTGATCCATCGACTTTTTTATTTAAAATTTTTTCTAAAAGATAAAGATATGAAAAGTTATATAAAAAAATATTTATGGAAATAAATTCTGCATTGAGTACATAAAATTTTGTTTACTTTAGAATATAAAGTTATTTAACTAGATACTTGTTGAAGTAACTGATGTTAAAAAAAATCATAGATGGACGAAGAAATAAATTTCATCTTCTTTTAATAGTTGCGTTTATGCCTAATAAATGTTTGTGCTTGTGCTGTATTCGAATAAATTTTCTGTCACTTAGGATGCTATGATGGAACAATAATTCTGTCATTTTAGTTCTACCAAACTACATTCGGAAATTACTGAAAATACGGCGATGAATAATTCATATAAACCGGTAATATATTGTAAGCGTATAATCTAAGTAGATTTTAATAATACATATTTAGAAACATGGAGAAATTAGCTTACTCATTAGAATTACCTGTGGAATTTATATTGAATTTAATTAAAAAAAATATAGATAAAAAAAATATTGATAATATATAATAGAGAACACGATATTGTGTCAGAGTTCACATCCTTAACCTCCCGTCAAGCATTGCCTCATTTTTTAAAATGTGTGCATAAAATACATGTTGCCGGAACAGTAAATGGGTCATAATCAATGGTGTGTAAGATGTGTACGTTGCAACGCTTGATCAAATGAAATCAATGAATGCAAGCGAGAAGTCGAGGAGCGCGGTGAGTACGCGATTATCACAAGAATCGACAATTCGTTTTTCCCGTAAAGCAAAGCGTCAGAAAATTCGTCGAACGTCACATTTTGGAAACAATTTTTCATTCAAACATTAATGGTCTGTATAATGCATCAATTTATTTATATCCTACCTTGTTAAGAAGACCATTTGCTTAAGATTTCAGAATCATAAAAAATGAACTAATATTAAGCTTACGAAGCTTATATTATTTGTGATAAATCTGAATATTACTTTTGCTGAACAGATCATCATTCACGTGATGATAAATCAAGAAGTATACAAAAATTACAAAATATCATTATCCATATACATTGAAATCTTTGGATATTATTTTGGTTATTTAAATTCAAATTGCGTACAAAGTAAAAATACAAAATAAAAGTATATTACCGAAAGAATAAAATTCAGAAATGTAATTAGGTAAAAATTAATGCAAAGGTAACAAAAGTATGGAATTTTAAAGCATAAATAATAAAAGTCGTTATTATCGAACATTAAAATATAAACAAAATTTTCAACCTTTTTTTTAATATGGTTCAATAGTAATTATAATTTATATCAAAAGTACTTTTATAAAAATATATGACACTAAATCATTATAGTTAACTTGAGTTGAAAAACATATATAATAAATACGTACCAACGATTAAAAAATAAAACAACTTTATTACATTTAAATTTATAAATCAATTTTATTTAATCACTGACAATACGTATAATAAATTTCAAATATCTTTTTATATTATTATTGATATTATTATTGTTATTATTATTCTTACAAAGATATTAAAACTATGCATAAAGTTTTTATTTCATTGTAAAAACATAGTAAAATAGTATAAACATAAAAAATCAACATTTTCTGTAATTCTTGTTAGTTTAGTATATATGATATATTATGTATATGACATGCGCATAAATAATTCAATCTACAGGTGTGTCTTTACGATCATTTGTAGAGACTCAAGAAATAAAGGAAACAATTGAGCGAAAATATTCTTATACGTCAAACTACATTGAGCGCAAGCGCTTCGTGCATAATGCTTATTATCTTGACGCGCATGCGCACCTCGCGATAAAATGTTTTTCAGCGACGCCTCGGTAATCAGCAGCCTCGAGCCAATCAACCTGACGGAACAAAAATCCGATACATTCAAACTGATCTCGGCCCTCCTGCCCCGAGGCACATACGCGTGGACGCAGAGAAGATCGAATCAGGTGGTAAAGCCGCTTCGCCAACCATGCCAAAGAGGGGTGGAAGCTATCGGCAATCTGAGAATTTTACTTTCTTTGCTCAGCTTGTTGCAAAGCAGTTTTTTGTTTGAACAAATGCTTTTCGGCTGCTTATAGTACACCTTCACTTCCAAGAACAATATTCCTGCGCATCTATACACTCATAAAAGAGATACGCATAAAAGTAATTGAGAGTGGCATCTAAACAAATGGAAATGGAGGCAAAAAGAATTAAAAATAAAAGTCTATCTGGGTTGAGAGGGCAGGTAGTTGGGGATACGTAGTAAATTACATAAGTAGGAGCATGATCAACGATCTGCAAGTTGTTTCCGTACAATTTTGCAAAGGGCGAAATATTCAAATTGTAAAATAACTTATGCCCAAATGACCAAACTTCGGATATACCCTAAAAGGAGTTGTAAAGGAAGCGTGGAAGTTTGGTTTCCGTTGCCGTTACAACCTGCTCTAAAATTCGGAGGTTTTCATTTTAAGCTCATCTTAGGTTCTCCCGGCAGACAAAACAAAGAACAAAGGAAAAGAGGGGGGACAAATTTTTCGTGACAAATCCTGTGGATTTCGATTAATCTGGACTGACTACCTCAAGCCAATTTAGAAGATGAATTTATAGGAAAACTGTGATATTGACTTGAATCTTGAAGAAAACTTTGTACTACACACCCCCGATAATTCTACACAAGTTTTCAAATAAACTCAATAATGATTTTCACGTCGTAAGCTACAATTTCAGGTAATGCGATTTTACTTCTATTTTTTTTTTAACTATTTTTATGTTATTGATTTACTATGAAAAATAAATCCTTCATTAATCATCTTAGATCTTAGGTTTGATATTGACTGGTCCTAATAATCATTTTAAAAAACGATATTCTGTAAATGCTATAGTTATTTTGTGCATTATTTCACAATTTTCATTACTTAAAATATAATAACTTCAAATTTGTATAATTGCTAAAGCATTTTAAACTCATTTAATTATAAATAAATAGAATAGAGGCACAATTAATTATAATCAATATTGTATAATTAAAAGATTAAGAACAATAGCGACAGAATTTTTAATTATATACATTATTTAGTAAATTTACCATTAATAAATGCATAAAATATGCTACTTATAATCATTTATTTATATTAACTAAAATGGAAAAAATAATATTGTTTTCTGTTCATACTATTCTAAAAATTAAAGGTCTTCAATCATTCAATCTAAATATTTTCATTGTTATAATTATTTTGGTACGAACAGAAATTATAAGCTATAATTATAAACCTGTTATTCAGTATGTTCACTGAATATACTAATTTAATGGGAGGGAAGTATTTTCAATCAAAATGTTAATACTTCATTTTTCAAGTATAAATGAGAATCTAAATTTTATCCAACATCCAAAACATATATTTCATTAATTTTTATTCTTTTCTAGGTTTTAAATTATTCACTATGAATAAGGAAAGAAAGGATGTACCTTAGAGTAAGATAGTGTATATCTTACTAAAATGTCACTACTAAAATAAAAATACTTTATTAGTGCTCTTTTCTCAACATCATGTGTTTTTTTTTCTCCAATTGTAAATAAAGACTATCTATATCTTACTAGCTTTGTTTTGCGTATTAAAACCATAAATTTAATTTCATCTAATAACATTGAACTTATTTGATTTAAAATTTTTTACTGATGTAACAAAATACGTTGAAAAACTTATTTTTCGATGAGGATTTAAAGAATAATATATACGGAAACAAATGATATTTATAAAGAAATTTTTTTTAATTTTCATAAGAAACAATGACTTTATTTTATTTATCATCTATAAGAAGCTCCTTCGTGAATATATATATTTTTCAATAAATGCATAATAATAATTGTATTGGACAAAATTTGTTTTCGATAAAAGATTATTTATAGATACAATTTATAGATTATCTTCATATTTTGCAAAACTGTCAACAAATGTATTATATATATTTTTTAATTAGGTAGTAAATTGTTCTATTATTTGACGTTGTATTATCGAATTGACAAATTCAAAGACGTTAATTTTGAAGATTTCATTTTTTATTCGTGTTTCCTTGTGCATATTATAATTTTTAAATGTCATAATTAAGTTATTAAAATTTAACATAGAAACTAATTAATTGGCCTTAGAGAAAATTTATAATTTCCTAATTAATATTAGATTATTGTAAAATATATGAAATATTATTGAGATTGAAAGTGAATTCGGAAATGTATGATATTTCGTACGATATAAATGCGAAACTTCTCACTAATATTTCCTCATATTTACATATGAATTATTTCAAATTCATACAATATAACAAATATAAGCTGTAATATTTAATTAATTGTTGATTAATATTTTTTAACTATAAATTATCATTTAAATATTTGAGCTACTTCAAATGCAACAATATTTTTTTTAATAAGTCGTAAAAGAATCATATTTATAAATAATATGAATAGACGGATGAGCATATATAAAGTCACCCTCGCTGGAAACTTCATCAGCTTTTATTATCGTTTTATCGAGAGCGGGTTGATTTGCTCAGCTTGAGTTTATGACCGACTATTAATATTGTCCTCGGGGAAGAAGACACCATCTCTAAGAAGATACGTGATATTCTGAGATCGGCAATCGCCCTTGGGAGAATTGGCAAGAGGAACATGATAATCGTTAGTGACAAAGAAGGTAGAAACTGAAGGATATAAAAGCGATGGCGTCATTTAATGGCTTTAATGAAATGTTTTCCGATGTTGTTAGACATGCAAGAGGTAGAGAAATCGATGATGGCCTTCGTTTCGCTTCTGCAATGCCTCTAATTACTCTAAGAGTTAAGATATATCCCTTTTAGATTATTAATAATATTTATTGCATTACGTAGATCTCTCTACCGTAAATTATTAAAATATTTTTCGAATGCTAACGTATAATGACATTGTAAGCATTTTTATTGTTTCTCTGTTCAAAATAAACGAAATGTCGAATTTAATCAAAATTGTCGAAATTTGTTGTTATATATGCACACACACACACACACACACACACACACACACACACACACACACACACACACACACACACACACTAATATAATTGATAACGATATCACTCATTTTATATCTCACGTTAAGTCGATTAAACAGTGATCTATCTTAAATGACGTCAATTTATACTAAAAACTATTTTTATTTGTAACTGGTGAGCTACGTTTATCTTTCATTTCTTCGTTTAATATAGATAATTATTAAATAAAAAAGATCAACTTTAACAAACGAAAGTATTTATTTGATTTACTGCTAATTTACTTAGCTGATTAAACAGAGTATATATTTAATTTAGCATTTAATATTGAATGCAATTTCGTTCGATAAATTTCGAAAACAATTAGTTCCATGAAATTATAAGTACAGTCGCATTCTTGAAGCGCATGTTACATAAATTTATGATGCGCCTCCTAATTACTACTCTATGGATTATGCTTTTACACATCGCATAAATGTAATAAAAAAGGGCTATGCCATTGAAGTTGGAGCGAATGTGGAAAGGGCTATGTTCCATGACGCAAATCAAATCATAGAAATATCTTCTATCGGTAATACAGGTAAAATATTTATCGTTATACCTAACAATGGCAGGCTCAGCAAAAAAAATTTGTATTACTCCATCAAAAACTTAACAACGCCCATCACAATGAATCGCGAATCATTTGCGCAACAAAGATCTGCGCCTCCCACTCTCGTATCAAAATTCTATCTGCAAGAACGGGAAAGAAGCGGAAAAGAAAAAAGTTCGTTAATCGACGCTCGGAGGTGATCAGTCTATAGATTGTAAAGCGTCGATGTACAGGAATTGCGATAACCGAAAAAGGGGGAACATAATCGCGATCGAAATATATCGACGGCACGTACGCAACACCGTGTACAATGCGAATAAAAGTATAATTGAATATGCACCGTCGTGGTAAATGTTCCATTGACCTTCTTCATCAGTGAATGTACCTCCGCGCATAATTGGACAGTACCATCGCACTTCCCCACTCTCGCATTCACTCACTCTCTCACTCTCTCTCTCTCTCTCTCTCTCTCTCTCATTCACTCACTCACTCAGTTACTCACTCATTTATCCAGGTGTATATACGCACAGCAAAAATATCCCTTCAACGCCAGCCCTGCTTTTGCATAGTAATCGCTCAACGCTCATTTTACTGTGCACGGCGTTTTAATGAGCGTTTGACTATGAGTTCGCAAAAGTTCATTAAATAAAAATCTCTGATTCTTTTTTTTCTTTTCTTTACTTCCATCGAGCTGTGATATTTACTTTTTTATGGTATATATTTAAGAATAATATAAATATATAAGTGTGCTTTTTATTCGTAGCTTTCCACAAATCAAATGCACATTCATCCTATTATGACTCGGATTTCTTTTATTATATTCAGAAGTAATAAGATTAATTATTTAATCATTTTTTTCATAAATGATTATTTGAATTCCATAAAATCCATCGAATAATTTACTCTGTTAGAAGGCCTAACGAATTCTATATTTTGAATAATATATTTAATACAAATTTAGTAATTCAAGTACAAACATTTAATATTATTGTTCACTATGCTATAATATTTAATATTATTAAAATTACAAAAACAGATTTTCACTTGAAACGTAATTATGTTAAAATTATATGATAATACATGATTATTAGACAAATAGTTTAATAAAATTTCAAAATAATATAATAAATCCTACTTACATAATATTTTTTATTTTAATTCTAAAGGTTTTTTACAAATGTTTTATCAATAGATTTAATATCAGTAAATCGCATTAGTTAATTAAGTATTTGTGTATAAGTTATGTTGTAAAAATCATGTTTTGCATTGAAAATGTAAAATCAATTTATTAAAGCAGCTAAATTTGTTATTTACAATATTTCAATATTATTTTCAATTTGTTAAGTACGAATTTGCATGGCTTAAACAAATCACCTGTTGCTTTTCAATTCATTGCATATGGTTATAGATTATTATTGATTGAATTCAATTTAAGAAATAAAATAATTTAAAACAAATTTATTTTGCAAAAGGTGTTAACAAAAAAAGTACGATATAATGGAGAATAAATAGAACAACGGAGCAATTCTATCATAGTTAGGCAACACTAAAAATAATAAAAAAATCGGTGACAGCTGACACGATAATATATTGTATGCACATTGCATGTAATTAAAGAAATTTTTTATGTGATGTGCACGTGCGATAAAGTAATAAAAAATAGTCGAAATTTCCAATGGTGTGCGTTTGGTTTGGAAATTTATGAATCATGTAGTTATATTTTCTTCGTTTGTTATATTTTAAAGAGTTTTTACATTTACATCTTTTTACGAATCTCGCAATTTGAAAATAATCATTTTAAAAGAATTTATAATTAAAACGTTATCAGAATAAATTTCATAAATTTTTTATTTCAAATATCATATGCTAATCAAAATGAATTTAAAATTCTCTAATGCATTCTCTTTTGTTTTTAAATTAAAAAAAAATAAATATTTCCTTTTACTGATTGTAGAAAATCAAAATTATGGAATTAATAATTATGCTCATCTTCAATTAAAGTTTAAACCGATAAACTTAAAAAAAAATTTATCGCCACTAAATCTTCTTACAAAATTATTTATACACTTTCACTTAAAACCTATCGTTTTATTACCGTTTATTAATTTAATTATACGATTATTCAATTACATTAGGCAATAAAAGAAAAGAAAATGTTCATTTTACTTTGCAGGATAACTTTCCTAAAAATGCTGTATTAAAAACAATTTCTTGACAATATAATATTAGTGTTTACATAAAATTTCATAAAAACTGTTGTAATTATTATAAAACCATTAAATTAATAAATAAATATTTATTTTATTTATTGATTTTTTAATAAGATAACTGTTATCTTTATAAAGCAGTCGATACTTACTTATTTTACTCAATTTTGATTTATAATTAAGTTATCTAACGTATTATTTTTACGTTTTGTAAATTATTTTTTACATCATTATGTATAATAACGCGTATGTTGAAAATTAATATATTTTTCGTATCATAGAGATTAGTTACCGCAAGTATAATTATTATACATATATGTTTGAAAATTTTTAAATTAAAAAATTGAAATAGATCTTGAATAAATGAAATCCCATGAAAATGATTCCATAAAGCAACGCGACAATTTATAAATATTTAATAGCTTATCGAAAAGTCTATGGCAGATAATTAAGAGACAAGGTTTGATGATAGAGAGCATTTCAGTCGTTGATATTATCATATAAGCATGCGACACAGTCACTCCCTATAAAGAAATAGGGTAAACATAATAATTCGCTGAATGATAATTCCTACCGATACATGTCGTCCTGATTAATCTTAAAGTATGAGGAAACAGAGCGAGAGAGAGAGAGAGAGAGAGAGAGAGAGAGAGAGAGATGGAGGAAAAGACTGAGAAGGAGATCCGGTGATTCTGCTTGTGATCGACATACAAAAGTAAAGGCGAATACCGATGGCAAGGTAAATACCTTCATTACTTTGTAATCTGAAATTGCTGTAGGCTTTTCTTTTAATGTAGTATAAAGCCGCATAATCAAGATTGAGATTTAAAATGATAATACATGATACTGTATCCACAAAATAAGAATTGCACTTAATAATCATATTTATAACACTTTATTACAAGTTTTTCAGGGCAAACAATAGCTTATCTGTATTTTGAATACATGTTTGAATAGTCAAACTATTTATGTTATTTGTTAAAAATAAAATTCTAAGACCATATTATAATTAGAATTGCTTTTTATTTAACTTAATCGAGTAATTCATTTATTTATTTATTACTATTAGAGAAATTAAAGAATGGCTATAAAAGGAAAATGAAAAAATAAAAAAAATTTCTTCCATTTAATTAAATATAAAATATTCATAAATAAAGTATGATAAGAAATTTTTACACCAAGTCTGTAAGAACTAAAAATATAAAATGTAATAAATATATTTAATATTCTTTTCTACTTTTAGATGTACGTAACAATTACAATTATAACACAATTTCATTAATAGAAAAATGAAAAATTTTAACTAGAGTATGTAATAATGTATGTAATAATAATAATTTAATGTACAATAAGAAATAAGAAGTACATAAATGTGTATTGCAATAATGCATTGTAGTGATATACTATAATAATGGCAATCATCGCATTGAATCGTGGTCCAAGCAGTATGACTACTTCTCTTCTAAATTCTCGCTTTCGCTTCCTTATCTTAATGTTGTAATTCGGATGAAAACTTGTTTGAATAATGCAATGAGAGAATTAGAATATTTTCCTGTTTTTAATGGCCCCATATAAACAGACAGTTGTACTCATTTAACGCACATCAAAACGTAATAACAATTTATCCAAGCAGGAATCATTAAATTTGTTTTGAAGCACTGCCACGTAAGTTGACATATTAGAATTAAACTTGGTGCTTCAAATAAATTTTCTACACAGTCAACGCTCACATATGAACGTATATTATGAAATTCATGAAATACTTGTAAAAATTTTTGACATGTTATATCAGAACAAAACTGTTGTTCGTTTTACATATTAAGAAATGTATTTATGATACCTCGTTATATCATTTATGCCTATGCGATAAAAGCTACAATGAAAATTATTAAAATTTTATTAATGCAATAAATATTCATACAACAGCATGGAGTAATAGATATACAAATATTTTTTAATTATTTATGTTTATATTGATGCTTATATAAGTTCCTTAAGATTTAATATTTTTCATCGTTTATATTTAATTTGTTATTTATTTATAATTAGTATAACTGGCAATTTTCGACGAGTATGAAATAATATAAAAAAAAACCTTAAAAATAAAATATATAAATTTTGAAGATCTTATAGATATAAATATTATGTATCGACGACACTTGTGGAATATTTAATTTTTAATACATTTCAATATATTTAAACTCGTACATTAAAATTTAACGAATCGAAGCAGATTAGAAATTTTTGCCAACTTTTTGTTTTATCAGAACTACACCCCGATATTACGGTCTTTGAGAATCTCGTCGTTTAATTACGCATCCAATTAACGATGTCTTCAGTCTTCATCAAGAAAGTTTCTTTAAATGTTGATTCTCGATTACTTTAGAACTCTTAGGATAATGAGGGTACACAATTTTTCTTTGTAAATTAGATGAGATTTAACGTATTTTACTTCTAATCGATTTAAGGAATTCTAATATTATTACTGTTATTGAAACCTGATTAAGTATCCCTGTACGTACATTGCAAATTACACCGAATAAAATCTTTATAAGACTGTTTTATTGCTATTGGTGTTGTTATTGTTGTTGTTGTTGTTGTTGTTGCTAATCCTACTACTGCTGCTACTGTTACTGATACTGATGCTGCCGTTGCTACTTTTCATTACGATACAATTTATCTACCGGATTGCAACCAACTTTTCAATCACTGTGATGCCAAAAATCATGATTCAGTTTCTCTTTGTATGAAACACTTTGAAAATTGCAAAAGGCGAAATACGAGGAAGAGAGGCCAACGGAGCTAATAAACGTAAAAATAAAGTTAGAGAACTCGGGATGTATAAATTTTTGTCGATGTAGCGCGATTCGGATACACATTGATATATAAATTTTATACAGGTTTGAATCGAAAATTTTGTGGAATGCATTAAATGTATTTTGCTCTTCTGATCTGCGATATATACATATAAAGCTATATATTTTGATGAAATGTTGGCTATTTAATGTAAATCTTATATTTTAATACATAAGAATCAACTTATATTTATTTACCTTTTTGGTAAATGTTTAATATTTTTTACGAAATATTGCATCGAAAGCTATTTAATAGTTTTACAAAATTATTTTATTGCGAAATAAAATATAAAAGCTAAATATACATTTTAATTGATTCGTTAATTTTAAAATATTAGTATAAAATTATAGTTCGAAAAATGTCTATAACGTTTATAAAATAATTGATTTAATGTGACTTACTATTAGTAAAATATCCACTTATACATTTAAAAATGATATTTTTGTTTAATCAAATTTTTCGCCTTTCCAATCTATTACTTATAAAAACAAAAACAAAAACAATAAACAAAAAAAAATATGTGTGGCCTATTGTTTAAAAAATTGCTTCGATACGTAACGTATGTTACAATGGTATATTATAATTTTTGGCATTGTCAATATAATTGATTTTTATAATTTACTACTACCAAGTGGTGATATATTTGTTCAAATATCCAAAAGTAGTTGAAATGATCATCAGCCAATTACGAGTATCGAATGAGCGCTACACGTAAGTCGCTGACAAATGTAATAATAGTCTTGATATTAAAATACGTTATGGTTATGTCGGGACAAGATTATGCTCGTAAGATCGTGAAAATCCATGACCCATTTCCCCAGCATCGTTCTTAACGAGTACTTCCAGGTGGAGCCGTAAGCAGCATCGGAAATAAAAAATATAGCTTTCATACGTTGGTCAGGCACGTCATTGTCAGACACATCAGCATAACCAGGTTAGGTTATCACGCAACGCCCCTCGTGAATTCAACCTTTAATTGCAGCTCGTACAAAGTATCCGCCTGTAATTTAGTGGCATTATCTTGGTATGCGGGGGCAAATGCTCCCGGTGCAATCAATGTCTCTCGCTTGCAAAAAAAAGTCCGTGGATAGTTTGCGTGTGCTAGCGAAGCTCACAGCCCTGCCACTGCATCTGCTTACTCGTACTCCTCCTTCCTTTTTCTCTCCCTTCATCCTTGCCGCGCGTACAATTTATCCAAAGTCGCTCTTTGTAAGAAAGTCCGTCGTCTCTTCTCTTCTCTTATACAGACACGCGTTCGTTACCTTTATCTTTTATTACTGACGCGAGCCTTCGGAACGTTTGAAGGCTGAGGATTTTTCGTTTAAGATGGATTCCCGCACAATTTGTAAATGGAGATTTTAACTTAAATGGTAAAATTTAGTTCTTTGGCGATTTCTTTGATGATTTATCGCTAATCAAACAAAAAATGTAAATATTTTCATTTAATAAACGTTTCTAACGAGATAGGATATTTTTCTTTATAAAATAACTATTCGAGTTTCACCAATGCTAAATTGGATTATAAGCTATTTGACATATAAATCCGTAAATAAATAAAGGTATTGCTGCATTGCTAAATGCCCAATAATTGTAATAACAAGTTTATGTCGATAGATATCAAATGAAGATTTTTATCATTATTTCTTATAATTTTAAATACGCGCGGGTAATGTAATAACGGTCCCATAAAGTACTAATTATTACTAGTACTAATTACTTATTAAACTAGTACTAATAACTTTCTACAATTGGGGAATTATTTTTCTTTTATTATCACGTACATTTTTATAATCTGTACCATTAGTATTACATATCGAGGCACACAAAGCATTCTTCACATTGGCGAAACACGTCGAAAAGAAAGTTTTTTACCCACTATTTCGTGTGCTCCGCATAAATTTTAGCTTGGCACGATAAATAATGTCCATGAGTCTCTTTCACGCAGAACTTATAATTTCTATAAGGGGGCTAAAAGAAGAAAGGGAGGAGGTAAAAAAAACGTCCGAACTACTTCATGAATGAAGAACAATAAGTATCCGTCCGTTTCTACTCCACGGCATCTCAGACTTCAACACGAGCCAAGCGGCAACTCGAACGAGATGCAAACCACTCAATTATAGCATGGCCCACGGCATCAGCAGCAGGGAATCCCAACCGCATCTACGAACTTGCCAAGAGAGAGAAAAAGGAGTGGAAAATCTCACGCGTTCTCCATACATCCATTTTTACCGTTCATATACCCTCCCTCCACCCCTTATTATCACGACTCGCTAATCCCTGTCTCCGATCTAATTACATACGATTGGTTGATTAGGCGATTGTTCTTTTATTTTTTTTAA
Source organism: Ceratosolen solmsi marchali (assembly GCF_000503995.2). Classification (NCBI taxonomy): domain Eukaryota; kingdom Metazoa; phylum Arthropoda; class Insecta; order Hymenoptera; family Agaonidae; genus Ceratosolen; species Ceratosolen solmsi. The sequence goes on along the minus strand of NW_011948412.1, from coordinate 15,969,252 downwards.
TCGTTTAACGCAATAAAATAAGTTCTACATTTATTAATATATGAAGTTAATCCAAATAAATTAATCACATGTGTAGTAATTTTTATGTGGTAACAAATATCATCAAATTTTAAAAGTTATTGATCAAAACTATGTAGCCGCTTGAAAACAGATCTAACACAATCTATAATAATTAATGAACATTTTTTTCTGAATAATATAATAATATATTATTCAAAGTCATTTGGTACTTTATATATTATATATTATATTACTTTATACTTTATATTACTTTTTACTCGTTTTTATAGTAATTCGAGTATTTTTTAATTGTTTAAGTTATAATTGAACATTAATTTATATCTAGTATACCTCCTTTTCAAACACGCTCTACAGATAATTTATCTATAGTGCATTTCTAATAAATTATTGAAAATATTCGAGTGCATTTTCTTGCAACCAAAAATCCAATACAACCATTCGATGTGATTGTATTTTTTTATTTATTCGCATATATTATAAAAATTTATGATATTAATGTTAAAATTCCTATAATCCACATTCAATATTAAAAACAACTATATTAATTACATAAATTTGCAATCCAGAGCATAGAACGGTAGTTTTTAGTTTTTTTTTTGTTATTAAAAAAAAATTATTTTGAACTGATTATAAAAATCATTTTTAACTTATAGGAAATTATAATTTAATATCATTATTACTTAAATTTTTTATTTCAAAATATATATAAAACTGAATTATTCTTTAAAAATATCGACTAATAGAATTAGATTTAAGCTGAAGGTAGAAATATGCTACTTGAAAAAATAAAATTCATCTAAATAATCTATCTAGATTTTATTATACTACAAGTATGAATATTGTATGTAATATACTATGTATATTGCATATACAAAGTCTAAATTGTTCTTTTAAGTATAAATATTACGTTGCATGTGAAAATAAAAAGTCATTATTTTATTTGACATGTAAGTAAAATAATTCAAATTGGGTTAAAATCTTTGAAAAGGAAAATTAATTTAATGACATCAGAACTACATAGCTGAGATAAGATTCAGAATTTAATTTAAGAAACTGCAAAAACAGTTAAAATGATGGAGTATGTCAGAATTCGATTCCCTGAAAGTAGTTCACGAACGTTCCAAGAAGCTAAATAAAATGTGTAATTAAGTAACAGCGTAAACGAAAAAACTTGTATTTATAAAGAAAACTAATTGGCGTATCCTTACATATAATTCGAAAAATTTACCAACTTTACAAAGGTAAAACGAAGCAAGGTCATTTTCTTGCTCGTAAGCGCTTTTAAGTATTCTTCGCTCGAATAAGTCACAAAAACATCTTATATCATTGCAGGGTAAAGGGAAATAATAAAAGGAATAAAAGGGAGGCGAATGCTACGACTTGTCGAATCAGGTTAATCGACTCTTCCGAGAAAGGAGTTTCGGGATTGTCAACGCCATTCTCGTTCTTCTGAATTGCATCATCGATTTTGGCACGAAGGGTAAACATATGCACGCACATGACTTGACTATGTACATTGGTGAATTAACAACCTCGAAATCGGCATGAAACCAAGGAATGATTTCGAGGGACAGAAGACGGCAAATGATGTGAATTCATTTTTGGTATAAAAAAAAAAAGAAAGAAAAGGCTTGAGCCGAGTCATTTATCTCCCGAGATTTTATCAAGATTATCGACCATTCGTTCATTTCGTGTAATAGTACTTGTATATTTATGGTGTATTTCCATACATACGGGATAGAAGTTAAATAAATTACCGAAATTTTTAAATATGTTTTTTATAATGATTATATTTTTTATATTATTATTTTGATGATATACCGAGTAATAATATTACGTTATTTACCAAATTTGACTCACAATAACAAGATTATTTGAATCTACTCGATCGATGTGTTCTGGACTACCCTAAGACTCTCCTTATATATAATAATACTATATATATATATATATATATATATATATGATAATTTACTTCTGAATTTTTTAAAAAGCAAGATATATAACTTTATTTCGACAGCTGTAAAATTGATTGTTTAAGATTTATACACTTTTGACGAGTTACAATATTCTTTCAGCATCCCCAGGAGACTTCAATTACACGAAAATTCATGGTTGGAATCTACCAAAGAAAGCTGATTGAAGCTTTGAATGCGTAATTGGTAAAAATCAATGGAGCATCTATTTTTAAGGTCTATATTTTTTATTATAATGATATACAATAATTAAGAATATAAGGTATAAATAATTATACTTTCAATGTTGTTTTAAATAGGGTTGTCAAAATAAATTTATACTTAATATGTCATATTTGGCCAAGTAACATCTGAATATAAATTCTTATATTTAATTATAAATATAAAACTGTTCATCTGTAAGATTGCATTATTACAAAAGAAGTAATTTTATCGTTTAATTAATTTTTATAACACACTTTAAGTAAAACAATTAATCTTAATAGCAAAATTATTCAAATAATATGGATATTCGCTTAACAAATAACATCGAAACAGCCAATAGCATCTGCTGAAATTAATAAAATTAATAAGGCTCGAGAACGATAAATTTTAAATAGAACTTTTACGAATTACGCCTTTATACTTTGCGAAATTAATTATTTAAAATATCTGTCTTTATTTTATTTTTATAAGTAAATATATCATGTTTTGATCAATGATTTATATTTAAAAGTTTTGTGCACAGCATTACTTTTACCAAATTGAAAAACTTATGATATTACTTCACTCGATATATAAGCAAAATGTATTTGTTTTAGTGTAAAGTAAGCTGTACAAATAGAAAAGAAAGACCTTCGTTTAAAGCATGAAAGCAAAGTTTAATGAAAACGTAGACAATATTATATTACCACTCCAATGAGATTACAATAAAGATAAAGTTAACGAAGAGAAATGTATTTGCGATTAAGGAAGATTATGGCCGGCATAAATAAGTGATAAAGCAAACTAACAACAGCACAATAGATGAACATATTATTGTTGCAGTCCAAATTTTATGTAATGCTCAATACAACGTCGATTGATCGATGAAATTTCTAAGGAATTCAAGAGCATAAATAATCGATTAGATTCCGAAGCGCGTACACATGGACCGATTGTGGTATTATTACATACCACAAAACTTGCCGCTGCGCGTATTATTAGAGCCCAGGTAGATTGTGGGCGGTCACGCGTATTCGACACTCCGGCTACATTTGTCCAGGTGGAATGCCCCTAGGGAATATTCCAAGAAATTTGCTCAATGTCATTGAAGGAAGGATGCGACAGGCGATGGGATTTGGATAACTATACTGTAATACGGATACGACATTTGCTATTGTAACACCTCGATTAAATTACTCGTTCATTGGCTCAACGAGATCTTATTGTAGCGACCACGAAATCGTTATGCGCGGACTGTTCTCGAGTATCCGATAGACGGGTGAAAGTCTAGCGAGATTGAAGTAAATGCAGAAGAAAATAAGGATAACCTGCTCTACGAACGTTATGGATTGCCTATATTTATCGATGTGATTGAAGGCGAGGTTACAGGTCAAAGGGTAAGGCTATACTACGGTCGCTTCGAAAAAATAATTGTAATATGACAGCATTGTTTCTTTGAGAAATAAACAGGTCAGCCCAAATAATTATGCTCTTTTGCAAAAAATGTTTGCAAACAACATGACCTTCGTTCGTATTATGAAGATACATAGTTAATACATGTGTAAGACCAAACAATTCGATAAATTACTACAGGAGGATTTGTAAATCTTATAATTATTTTATCTTATTTTTAGCGTAATAATTATATTATATTTCCTTATACTTTTTCAATTTTTTTGTTAATTTTTTTTTTTAATTTTTACATAAATGTAATTGATATCGGAATGAATTTTCAATTAATCATAGTTACTCACATGATGGTATTTAATAACGGATAGTATAATTCATTTTTTATTTTATCACTTACATAATTTTATCGTATTACACAATCATAAAACCAAAGAGAATTTTTATTTGAGAATAGACAATAGCGATGTAGTTTCAAATGAAAAAATATAATGTAACGAGCTATTGATGCTTTTATCGTCGTTATGGGTTTGGTTCCAATTTACATTACCCAGAATCTTAGTACGTGATAGTGTATACACGATGTGATAAAGTTGAATGTATCAAATAGTTGAGACTGTCTTAAAATATAAAATAGCATAATTTTATAATAATAATGCTATTATGATATTTTGGATAATGCCTTTTTCTAATCAGTCAGATAATTATAAAAATGATTTATCAACATGATTATAAGTACTATCACGTACAAGACATAATTGTAAATGCAATAGTTTTAATAAGAACTTTAATAAGAACCGACAATTACGAATTTATTTGAATTAATTTAGAGTTTTTATATTTTCATTTTATTTTAATATTTTCGAAAGATATAAGGTGTATTTTTCTATAATTTAATTGCGCTAGCTAATTTCTTCCATATTAAAGAAATTTCTATTTACTACTATAAGGAATTTTGATTTATTATTATATTTAAGTTATATCAACTTACGAATATTTCTATGCTTTACATTTCCATTTCAAATAGATTCTATAATTTTTCGTTCTCTCTATCTCTCTCTCTCTCTCTCTCTCTCTCCGCCTCATTCACTTACTCTCTACAAAAACTGTTCTCATACAAGAGCACAGGATATATAATATATCTTACATGATGTACGTTTTAGGTTTTTCATCGAACATTGCCGCAAATCAAATATTCTGTTGAATATCAAGCAAAACTTATCGATGAATGAAATAATATATTGGTTTTGAGAGTATTATTATATAATTTATGGGATATTAATCTCCACTTCATAGCATCGTTATCATAAAATATTTATGAGTAAAGGCATGAAATATTATGTGTTTAATAATTTATTAAATATAAAATAAAACAAACAAATAAATAGTATATTAAAATAAGTACTTTTATACTATTTGAATTATAAATATTTTCTGTGTATTTTAATTGAAAATAAAAATATTGATACAATTGACTAACAAATGTATTTTGTTTAAAATACAACTATCAATTATACGTATATTGATTTTGACAAAAGGTTAGATAGCATTTCTTTATATTCACCGATATTATTTAAACTTCGTTATTAACTTTAATTTAATCTTTCCACAATTTTAGCTATCACCTGCAATTGGTATAAAAAATAAATATGTAAAAAATAACAGTTAAAGCTACTCCTTTTATGTATACATTCATTAAATTAATATAAACCATACATACAGTATTTTTTAAATTTTTCTTAAATTTAACAGAAAATATTGCAATTAAAAGAGAATCAAACGTATTAACTATAATATATACAAGTAGTTATACAACAAAAAAAACCATTTATATAAAATATCTTTTCTTTTCTTTTTAAATAATATAAAACGTTAAATAAAAATCAATGCTTCCCTATATAAGTTGCGTAATTTACAATTTTGTTTCGTAATTATATGTAAATACTGAATAAAGTATTTTATATTGTAGCCACAAGATTTTATTTAAAAATAGAGTTCCTGATTACATATATAGGATATATATAGCAATATTAGATTTGGTAGAAAAAAAAGCAAGTATTGAAATATCAGTTTATGGATTTATGGTATATTTAATCTCGAATAGTTAATAACATATATAAATATTATATATATATATATATATATATATATATATATATATATATATCGATACATAAATTGATAAAATTAGTAATATTCTTAATGTAAATATACGAATATTAGATACTTTTGACATCAACGATATCTATCTATATGTTATTTTAGAAAAATCAAATAGTGCAGAGTTCGTGTAATTAATGATACTACACATATAAAAACGGTAACTAATCTAAAAATTATTATTTTTATATCTAAAAATTATTTTTTTTTAATTTAATTGTTAAAATGGATCTATACACATTTCATATTTTTATTCTATTTGATACTTTTTGAGTATATGCATAAAAAGAAAATCAATGAAATTTGAATAAACATTCGTTCAAATAATATATTAAAAATACACTTACTCGAATAAAAATGTTAAAGTAAATCTTTCACCGGCATCAGTCTAATAAATTCCCATTTTAAACTGAATATTTTACAACTGTTAGAGCTCTAAAAAAGGAAATTAAAAAAAAAGTTACTTTTCCCTTTCTCATCTTCGTCTTCTCGTTCTCTCTCTCTCTCTCTCTCACTCCCCCTCCCTCTCTCGATCGTTTGTTTAGTAACATAAATAATACTCGATTCAAATTACTCAATTAACTTGGAATAAAATTTGCCAAAGTTAATCCCGGTCAAAATACAATGAGAAAGCAGTCATTGCTTCTTAATTCGTTACCGAATAATTGAAAGTAGCGGTGATTGTTTTAAGCAAGTGAAAAGTGTGGAACACCGCCTGGAAATTCAATCCAGAAATGAAGCGTTAATGTGCCCAGGGTCTATCGATCGCCCGGACAATGCTCGTTATGTATGAGTTGGAGACACAGACAAAAGGTTTTGTTATTCAAATTTGTGGCCGCGGCAGCTGTGGTAGAAATGCCGGATTTATAAACCAAAATTACCCTTTTTTCTCTCTAATTTCATTGGACACAGGAAAATATCTTCCCACTATCAAATGAATATGCGAACGCGTATCCTTGGCTCAATGTCGATAACTTATAGCTGGTATTATGAAATTTTCTTTTACAAAACATTGGATATCTAAATAGGTGAAATCTCACTCATTTAAACTTCGCCATTAATAAAATGCTGTCACATTGTAAAGTAAGTTCTTTTGAACAGAGAACAAATTTAAAACAACGTTTGATAAAGTATATAGTTTGTAATAAAATTGAAACGGCTTCTTTGCACTCATATGATTATTTATATTATATCACACTCATATAATAGAGCACATACAATTAATATGAACATTATTCGAAAAATGATATTTTCTTAAGCGAAAAATAGTTTTGCAAAGAACTTGCTAAGTTTTGCAAGGCCAACAGTTTGAATTTCATTGACCGGCTTTTAAAAAACGATTTCCACCCTCATCACGTAATCTAGAATCTAGTTTATGAGCTCGGATAGAACAGCAGAGCTCATTCGATAAACGCGATAAGACGAGCAAGCGAGCAATATACTGAGAAGTGGAACAGAAGGGCGAAGGGATGCGGAGAAACACAAAAGAGGGGTAAGTACAACTATGAGGTATTATTACGCCTGACGATGGTACGAAACCAGCTCCCTTTAATTTCCTAACTTAAGTTTCAATTGTACAATATTTATCCAGTAAATTCGACGTTTTCTACTTTATTGAGGTTTATTCATGTTTAAAAATACATTCTTTTTATTTTTATTTTTATTTTGTTTAAAAAGATCAAATGCATTTAAATCAATTTTCAATAAAAAAATATAAATTCAATTAAAAATATAATGCCATTTTTCAATGCTTAAATAAATTTAATATAGCTATAATAATAGTGGGAATTGATTATCCGAAGAAAATGTATTATATAATTACTTTTTTGTCGCTCTCGATTTTCTTATGCAAATATTTATTAATATTTATAAATATTTATTAATATAATTCAATACTGCTGATAAAGTGAATTTACGGAATTCTTATAATATCAACTGTAATGTTAATGATATGGGAAAGAATTTTTCCTATGTACATTAAAAATAAAAATCATCTAAGGGAAAAATTTTAATATTAACTGACTGTAGTAAAAAGCGTATACGTTGAATATAAGCAATGCACATGAAGGAACAATGAACAAAGTAGCGCGCTCCTGATATAATAAGAAATCCGCTCAGTTTTCGATGTTCTAATGCTTTGAACTCGTAGACAGCATGTATGAGATCTGAAGTAAAGAAGACCCTGGCTCGGTATTAATTTCCCGCCAAAGAAGCAGGCGTTGGAAAAGGCGAGGCTACGAAAAAATGAGCAGCGATACTCGCATCTAAGAAAAATACGGAGAAAGGAAAGGAGGACAAGAGTAGCCAGCCGTTGGATTTACCGCTCGGAAATCCGCTCCTTTTTCACATAGCGTCGCGTCGCGGCGCCTCGCGACAATTACTTATCTCCCTCACGAAGCGACGGCTTGACCCACTTTTCCGGGGCACGGTCGCGACGTCGGGGTCAGGTTCCGATGGCCGCGGCAATTTCACAGAGAAAACGCGCCGCCCAGGATGCACAAATCCCAGTGATCTTTACGAGTCGCGTTCATTCGCATGACCGATGAGAAAACGCTTATTGCATTTATCTTTTATGCTGTTGGACCTCTGGGCTACCTAGTTCTTGCCCCGCATATAAGCATTTAATCGCTATTACTCACGAGGCGGGGTAGAATAAGCAAATTCAATGTGAAATAATCGCTCATTTCTCATCGACGTTAGTTGTATTGATTAATGCAAGTCCTATGAACAAATTTACAGTTGATACAAATTGGAGACGCACGAGCATGATATTTATGATATTATGGGTATTATTTATCGATTATATGACGAGTGAAAGAGCGCTTGGAGCTAGCGGCCGATCATCTCCTAATCATAATCGGTAATACTCTATAAAGTCTTGGACTTCGGTGTGCTATTGTTTCCATGTTCATAAAGAAATGTTAAACCGGATAATAATGGAAGACACGTGATATATAAGTGGCACAAGTCGAGTGACCAATATTCTCAAAGAAAAGCCTATTTATTCATACAAATATATTGATATGTCGTTTTTTAGTTACAAAGTCTGGAAGAAGCAATAGTAATGCAAGGCGTTATATGAATGTATTTATTCAATGGCACTAGATAACTTATAATGTTCTACTCTTTTAATAAGAAACAATTTTAATTAACATAAGCAAAGCATTATATTCTAAGAATTATTACTTTGATTAATTAGGACTATTTATGCCGAAATTAATTAATATTTAATTCAATGAATATTGAATTAATTAATTTTGTTATTTGTACATGTAAAAGTGATTATTTGAAGAATTACTTCTTTTAAATAATATATATTCGTGTGTTCTGTTTTCAAAAAGAATTATGTTAAAACTAAAAATATATTTTATATATGAATTAGGCACGTTCCTTAAATATCTATAATAATACTTCTAAACTTAATTCAAACCTAATTTCAACTTTTGGTCTTTTAGTTTCTCCTGTTCAAGAAACAATAAAATGTTCTTAATAATATTTTTTTAAATGGCATGAAACATATTAATATTTATCTTAATAAAATTATGCAGAATTTACACAATTAAGACGTATAATATATTGTTTATAAATTATAAATTTATATTACATTAATTAAAAATAATGTAATTGATCAATTTTCGCATTACAAAAAGTTCTTTAAATTTTTAACAAGATAACATTTTTTTTATAATTGAAGCTTAAATGTATTAAAATTGAAAACTGCTGTGTACTCATGTCTTGTTACACACATGAAGCACTTTATATAGTCTATAAATTTAAATAGTAATTATAATTCGAAAACATAATATATGGACGCAAAATATATATATGTAGCATACGCAAAACATACACAAACTTCCGTAATTTCATGAGCTGGTAATTATAGATAATCGATGTAATAATTATATATATTATTTCTATATTAGATCTGTACAATTCTTCAATTTTAAAATACACACCAATTGTTAACAAACGTGAATACAATAGAATAATAAATTTAAAAAATTCTAATCTATTGAATATATTTTTGTTACATATTTTTTAAAACTATTGGTTTATTAAAACAATACCATCGTTTTTACTTAAAATATTACAACGTTCTACTATATTTTCTATTATAGCTTTCCAAATCAGTTTCCAAATCGCATAATAGTTAGGATAAGATAGTTCAGAGAGATAATAAAAATGTTCTTAGTCTTAAACTTTATGAAAAAAGATGGCAAATGTATCAATATTTGGTTAGCGGTTACTTTCAGTATGTAGAGTAGATCTACTGATTGTCCGAAGATCGCAAAGTATTGATCAATACCAATAAAAAGTAAAAAATATTAAATTTCTGTTATCAATTCCATGATGTCCTATAATTTATTATAAAAATGTATACATAACTATAATTTTAATTATTCAGAACTTATACCTGTTAATTATAATATAGATAAAAAAAATAAAAATTCAAGATTATTAATATTATAATGTAATGAAAATAATATTTTACGAAGCAACAATGTATAGTTTCAACAGCTTTGTATTAATACAAATAAGTTATAATAATAACTGTTTATTATGCCTGTCACTAAATTATATATAATGTATAATCCTCGAGTAATAGGTTTATTTGGAATACCGTTTTTTTGTATAGTAGCAGGTTGCAACTAAGACTAATAAGTGGCAACTAAATAAACGTACAAATTAAAGAAATAAGAAGAGAGAAACATAGACAGGGACAGAGACAAAAAGCATAGAAAGGTGAGAGATGTTATACACTTTAAAAGATGCCCAGTACGCGAATGAATAGAGAAAAATAGATTAACCAAAAATTCGTGACCTTACAACTTTTAAGAAAATAATAATTGGACCAATGTTTCTGTTTTGATAGTGACCATCACTTAAATTTATTGCCATTATAAACATTTGATATACTTTCTACAATGTTGTTGTTTTAAGACTTTATAAAGCAGTGATCACATAATTTTATATCACATAAGAATTATAACTGCAATTAAAATAAATTTTATGTATTATATTTTTGGTTTTTCCAATTTTTTATTACACTTATTTTATGAATCATTGATTACGTGTTATAAACTCCAGATTTTTAAAATTTAAATAATTTTATATCGAATATTATTAAGTCGAATAGCTTTTTATATTGTGTAGCGTCAATCAAATTTAATTTTTCAATATATATATATATATATATGATATGATATAATTTAAAATATACGATATAAAATATAAATAATTATGTACCTAATTAATAAAAAACTGCTACATATTAAATTTCTAATTTAATAGTAATAATTTCATCAGAATATTTGTTTCTATTGAAAAACTATAATAAATCGGAATAAAATAATATATCAATTTCAATTATTAAATTTTTCTATGAAAAGTATAATAATACACGATTTTTAAATGGAATTAAATATAATATATTTTTTATGTTAATGTTTTTATTTAAGCGATGCATATATATAAATTAATATTAAAAATATTTATAATTTATTTGATAATTTACATCTTTATGTAATAATTGAAACTCTTCCTCTAAAAAGGAATTATCATTTTTAATGTTAAATGAGTTATGTATTATATAATATAATATATATTATATTATATTTAAATTATTATATTAAATTATTGATAATATAGATAATATATTGGTATCAATAATAATAATAATTGGTATACACATTATATTCTGTAATATGCGTACAGCTTGCTTTAAAATAAGTAAAATTCAATTCTAATGAAAAAGTAAATTTCTTAATGTCTTATAAATAATGAATCCCATTAATTAAATCTAATTAACAATAAAGTATTACAATTACTTTATTGTTATAAAATAAGTTAAAATATAAGTTGAAATATAAGTAAAATATAAGTAAATTATAAGTAAAAATACTATAAGTTTAAAAATATAAGTTTAAGAATAATTGAAAATTGAAGATAAAATTGGATTTTTAATGATTGCTGCTTAAATAAATATAAAGAATTGTAGAAATGCGAATGTGTGCTAATGGATTATACAAATCTTTTCCTCACCTCGTTTAACAAACTTTCTTCCCCCATTTTATTTTTGAAAATCTAGTATTCACCTTGAGCTCGAAAATTAAATGGCAGCTTGAAAAAGAATGGTTCCATTTACATAAAATATACTAATGAATAGAAAAGTTTAAAATTCATACGTTTTATTTTTATTCGTAATATTTATATCAATGCTACAATGAAAATACAATTACATTTATACACATATTTTATTAAACGAAGAATTTACAAGCTTATAAAATTATACAAGTATGCTACTTAATATAATTTCATATACATGTATAATTAGTTTAATAAATAATAAATATACGTTTTACTTATAGATAGGAATGATAAAACCATTTTAAAAAATATTATTTTTTATTTAATACTACTTTATATTCCAAAAATATATATGCAAATAATTTTAAAATAATTATAATAATTCTAATGTTATACTTAGTTTTTTTATTAGAATTAAATTAAATAATCAAATATATAATTTATGAAGCAATTTATGAATATTTATATATATTTAATTTCTGACGTTTTCTTTTAGTCCGAAGTCTTTTTTTTATAAATTTATAAAATGCATAAAACAAGTTAACATTTTGCAAATACAAATAATTTGTTAAATTACAATGAAATACCAACAATAATAAAACAAGTAATAACAAATTATTTTCTGTAAAAAGAAATAAATTTAAAATTAATTTGAATATTATTAAAACATATTTTATTTTGAATTTTATGTTACCTGAATTTACTTCTTAATCACGTAAACACTTACGCAAAATCAGATAAAAAATATATATCTATATATTAAAATAATTCTGGCTAGTCAATTAACCAATATATTGTTTTATATTGACATATGTATTAAGATAATTTTTTGATACATTAGTTTATCATAAATAGGTGAAATATGAAATTTATCCAAATATTCATTTAATTTCATAAATATCGGTGTGATGATTCTTACCTATATTATAGTAATTAGTAAAAATCAATATATATGATCAAGTTTTATTTTATAAAATAGTTTTCTAAGATATCATTTAATTAATATTCGAATATTTTTAAACGTACATAAACTCACACATACTATATATATTATAGATAAAAAATAATAACTATAACATTTTATTAAAGCCTTATAGAAAGCTATTGGGAAAACCAAAAACCTTTTTTGCATACAGTCAATAGAATATATTTTCAAATATATTAATATTTTTAGTATTATATTATTTAATATTATTCAATATATTATAATATATAAATCATAATAATAAAAATATAATTTAATATTAAACTAATCTGTTATAAATAAGAATAGCTTTTAATATTAATAATAAAAGCTTTTGGTTCTGTTTTTTTCCAGTTTTGAACACGTTAAGAAGATTAGAAATTTAACCTAACACAATCAAAAAAACTCTAAAAGCAGAAAAAACGATGTATTTCTGTCGTTGCATGGATTATTGCATTAGTAATATAAACATAACAATATTTATTTGCTTTTTCATATTTTCTTTTCTTTGCTATTTCATATTCCAAAAATTTTCATTTTAATATTCATCGCGCCTTTCAAATGAAAACTCTCTCATCTTGCTAGGATCTATTGGATAGGATTCGACATCAAAAACTTTCGACAAAAGTCGACCTCTTTTTGGCCAACAACGTATGACGAATGCCAAAAAAGAAAATGAGAAAAGAAGCGGTCGATTTACAGAAGCGAGATAAGATATGACTGAGAGCGAGTTTTGGGAAAAGTAGCTGAAATGAGCGTAATGGCGACGATAGGCAGTTTGCCAAAAAGTACTCGAAAAAGTTACAGAGCTTTGGGAAATATTACACACTGTAGTACGAGAAAATTATAAATAACTTGTATTGCTTTATGTGCATTATGAAAATAGTGAGTGTGTGAATGTGTGATAGTGTGATGTGATACCCCACCTTTCTTCATGAGAAGTGTATCAGCGGTTGTATAAATCTCATTAAAAATACTCTTGTTACTCTTTGCAAGTGAGTACTTGCACGTACATGCATGTATATCTATATATTAAATTTATATATAAAATCTGTTCTAAAAACAATGAACAACGTTATTTTTCCTCTGATTTCGTTTTCTCAGGAAAAAAATATTGTAAAAGTTCATAGATTAAATCATTATTAAATATGTTTAAACGACGCGTGTGGTAATTTATATAAAAATATAATTTTTTAAATATATATAAAGCAAATTGAATGCTAATTCAAATATTAACCAAACTTCAATAATATTTAAAAGTATGCACACTGGTAAAATAGTATAAAAATCAAGGATTTAAGTTCAAAGTAAAAATCATTTGTAAAATTTCTTTATAATCTAAATAGATAAAAATAGTGTTCTACAATTTTAATCAAATACATCCTTATGAAGCATTTTATTTTTATCTTAAAATCATATTCATTAATGTTTTAAATTAGTTTTATACAAAAATAATAATAGTAATTTACATGTATATATGTCTGTGTCAATTTTTACCTTTAAATGAAGTTTTTTTAGATCGGATTTAAATAATATTTGTCAATGGAATAAAAGGAACAATGCTATTACATGGTCGAATTGTGCTTGAAACAAGACAGCTGGACTTCTAAATATGCAATTACAACTTTACAAGACAATAGTTTAAAATTTTTAAAAATATTTTTTTTTAAATAAAAATACAAAAATGTTTGATGAACGAATGAGCAAACAATATTGTTGTTGAATACTTATATCATTCACATTAAAAACTCCATTTAATACTAAAAATTATTAAGATTTATTACATTTATGCGTAGAAATGGTCTGTGAATTTATATTTTCACGTTACTCTGATTTAAAGTAAAATTTATTTTGGAATCTATTTTAATACTATGCCAATGATACTTCCACTTGATTAAAAAAAAAAACATGAAAACTTAATATTTTCATCTATTATATTAACCGACAAGTGGCTGTCAATCTCACAAATTATCATATTTATAGATAATTTTTATTTAATAGACAAATGCCTGCCACAATACATGCAAAGGCCTTTTATTTGTTTTTAACAGACGCCATACAGACTCGGCCAAAAGCTTAAATTAAAGTTTCATACACATATTTTAAACGAAAATGTTTTGATGATTGCACGTTAAGATTTATGCAATTCTAGAGGTTTATTATCTTACGATATATTTTAATGATGTTACACTATTTATGTCGTTGTATGATACGAAAAGGTGATTTCGTAAAAGTACAACAGACACCGTTGTAAATGGTATATCATTAGATAATACACTGACATGATAAACCTTTCATATTACGTAAATCGTAACGTATAAATGTGAAATTAATTTTTCTATTTTTTAAAAATCCAAGCTTTAATTTTAACTAATCTTAACTTCACGATTTAATTTATACCGAGTATAGTTGCAAAGTCTCATACGTGTAATTTTTAATATACAAATACAAACAGTAACACGTGCGCGTATATATTTATACATATGTAAGTATTTGCAAGAATAGAGAGAGAGAGAGAGAGAGAGAGAGAGAGATACAGACAAAGAATCAGAGCAATGATCTTAAATAATGTAAACAAATATAATACACTTATTTGCACTTCTATTGCAAAACATGAAAACAAAATAAAACAAATCAAAATAATGTAAGAAGGATAGTATAGAAAGTTGTGAAATGCAGCAACGTCCGACAAAGTGTTTAATTCGCGTATATTCAAAAGCATGCGGAAAATAGGAACTTATTTTTAACAGACAATACGAAAGAAATTAAAAGTCTTACTAAATTTAATTCTATTTTGATGTGTTTATAATGTTATAATTATATATAATATATATATATATATATATATATATATATATATATATATATATATATATATAATATATAAATATATAAAATATAATATATAGTTATAACACAAATCTATAATGATCTGTTTTAAGTACGCGTGTTCATATATTGTTTGAAATACTGAAATTTCGACGACTCGTCTAAAATCTTGTGATACTTATAATATATCAATGGGTATTCTAAATAAACTCAAATACATAAGATTTTAAGAACTTCATAATTTTTAGAAAGTATGAAATAATAAGAGACAATAGAAAAATCTGATTTGATCTGATTACAAATTATAAATTTCTCAAAATAGTTTGATTATGTATTTTCTTCCAGTGTAGAAGGTAAAACGAATTTAAATAACTTTAAGTACTTAGAATGTGAAGTATATATAAAGAAAGTTTTTACAACAGACAAACAATGCAATAATTTTTTTATTTAAGTAAAACTTGTATAACTTTATTTTTGTTCAATAATGGAATCGATCTGTAATTACAATTCAAGATTATGCAACAAAAGTAAAGAAAGTGGAACTTCAAATAATGTCAGGAAATGTTATTCACTCACATAGTCAATGATATTGATCGAAAGTGAATTTGCTGCAAGAAAGTTAAATCCACTCTATTTGAACTGCATATACTCAAACAAGTTTTAACGAAGCTAAGTTCAGGTATTCTTAGTTGCCAACAGAATGAATGAAGAAAAAAAATAAGGGAAATGTATACAAAATAAAAGGTTTTCAGACAAAACAATATTTTAAATAAAAAATTTTTGATGAGCTTTTATTTTTTAATTTTATTTTACGAATCCCATTTATTAAGAATCTTTAAAGAAGGATTTACAAAGTATTGATAAAAATAAAATGATTAAATCTTCAGTTTATTTTATAATATTTTTATATTAACGTAAAGATTACGAAATAATTTTGAATTTAATGATTGATTTTATCATGCGAATATAAAAAAAATAAAATTACTTAATATAGCCTTTGAAAAATGACACTGTAAAATGAGTTCTAAAGAATCTTTATAAAAACTTTTCATTTTGATATGGAATATAGTTGTTCATCATTTAAATTATTTTAACAATAATTTGTATTAATATAAAATAAAATTTAATAACATTTTTTAATACATACTCATTTGTTTGATTGGATAGTCGAATTAAAAAAATTCATCTAAAAGATTTTTGTAATTACATCTTCAATTATTTTCAATTCGATATCATATTTTTTAACATTCAATTTTTTTTTAAGTTTTAAATTTCCTATAATTTTTCGGTGATGTTTTCTATTAAACTTGACCGAAATTAAAATATGAAATCTAATAATTCATTAAATTATATTTTTATTGTTTTAATTTTAATTAAGGAATATTTAATTTTAAAACTTATTTTAAAGCTATATCTATATAAAGCATAGATCAAGCATAGTTAAATTCAATTACAGTAATTACATGCGGCATAAAAAACAAGTTCGACATACTGATAATTATTTGATGCTAAATAATGAAGTATTATTTGTAGTATAAAAAATATTGATTTATTTTTTATAAGCTTCTAACATTACTGAAACAAATTAAACAAAATCGACTTTTAAAATTGGTCACTAATTCACTTACAAAATAATTAATATACATGGTTTTCAGTCTATACTTCTGAATATAATAGAGTACTTTTCTTCGGTATCAATTTCTGATGCTATAAAAATTTCGCCGAAAACGAGGAAAAATAGAATACTGGCAATATTCCATTTTTCCTTTAATCGTCGGTATTACGGTTAGAATTATTGGATGTAAACATGAAATGAAAATGTAATTAAATAGAATTATTTCATATAATTTTAAAATATAAAACGAAAAGATAATATGGATTTTATTATCCCATTAAAATAAGTACGCCAGGACATCGTATGGGACGTATTTGTAAAAATAAAAATTTAGTGGACTATTGTATGTACGAATGAATTCGTTAATAAGTAATAATAATTGAATAAAACAAGAATTATAATAATTTCATTTATAGTTAAAATATGTATAACTAGATAATTCTATTGCATAATGCAAATCGAATAGAAAGAATGAATCATCAAATACAGTAAATTTATAAAATATTGATAGCCAAAGGCGTAAATAAGTAATAAAGATTGAAAGATTATAAAATCGTATAATATAATTATTTTATTATAATTTCAAAAGTTAAATAACAATATTGCATCTCCTATCGTATAGTAATATATATATATATATATATTAATGGAGTTTATAAAAAATAAATAATGATAAAAGATAAAATTAGTGATTTTTTAGGACCAGTCAATTTTTAAAAGTAATTAATATGCTTATAAAAATTTTTTCGAAACAATCCACGCGATTTAACATCCGTGAACAAATAACGAGGTTCTATTTCATAGCTGCTAATAAAATATAAATCAAAACTATGCTAAAAAGTGAATTATTTAATCGATCGCGGATCTTTATAGATACCATAGTGTTAGACCGAAACGATCGTTAATCAGGTGCACAGTACACGAGGCCATCATAAAGTGAGCAAATGATGTCCAATATCGAAGCAATCACCAACCATCCACTTTCCATCTAATCCGATTACTCGATTGTTATACTATAGAGTATCATGTGTTCTACTTCTCTGTTCTTTAGTACCCGTTCGTGTTACTACGACAATATTGCACTCGTTGCTCATCAATATGAATTCCTATGATAGTTAGCTATAATGTTAGTGCATAACTCCTTGTACTTAATGGAGCTTGTATAATATCGCCATGACACTTACACCACTCAGTCCAGAAGTCTGAGAACATTCTATTTTCTTAATGTAAAAAGTTAGAGTCTTAGTTATAAGTTTCTCCTTCCGAATTGAGAACGGATTGTGTTTTAAAATTAAATCTTTATCATATATATCATATTTACATCGAAAATTTAGAACAAGTTGGTTGTCATCTTCAACGATACTTGTCAATGAAATCGTAGACACGTATTAAAATCACTCAATTTGTCAACGATGAGTTACTCTAAATTCTTAATCATAAAACATAAGCTGTTATAAATATAAAATTCTTTTAATCGAATATTCGATTATAAAAATTAAATCGTTTTTAAAAATAATATTTAAATAAGTAAGCACTTTTAGTATTTCATTCTGGCTTTATAATTTATTGTTTATCATTTTATTATAATCTATTACAATTCATTTATATAATAACCAATTAAAAATTAATTTAGGTTATATATATATATGTATATATGAGAGAGAGAGAGAGAGAGAGAAAGAGATATAAAAATGATTTGATTATCACTATTTAAACTAGATTCTCTATGTAAGTAATATTAATGTATGTATGAAAACTGAAATAAAATTTATGTATACTAAACCATAAAATTATAATATTTAAAGATATATGTTGCAAGATAATTTGTTTTTGTGTAACATTTGTGTAAAAATGTACAAATGTAGAAAACGAAAAATAGAAAATTATTCCATATTTTCTAATAATTTTTACATAATATTATTGCAACATTTAATTTGTATTTAAAATTATTTCACGAAGATAGTATAGATAAATTAAACACTAATTATTTCTAGCTATTTCTTAATGTCTAATCTAAAATTTGTCTGTGAATAAAAATATTTTGTATAATATGAATACATAATTATTTCATAATACATAATAAATAAGATAATTAATGCACTGAGGTATATAAACAAAATCTATAATTCTAAAATAATGAATTTTCAATAATAGCCATTAAATGCAAAATGTACACTAATAAATTTATTAATCATTTTGTTAAGTGTAGTTTGCAGTATAAGATTTCAGTATGTAGAAGTATAGCACAGAAGAAAAGTAATGAATCATTGAAAGAACAATGGGATACGATTAGGTACAGCTATTTATGAAACGATAAATCTAATGTTTTCTAACGGTAAAATTTAGATTTTACACCGAAAGAAACAAACGTAGATAATGTAAATGAATGGAGTTAAGAAGTAGACAAAGGCGATTTAATGTGTCAATTATTGAATTATTGACTTTTTGCATAGACTCATACATGGAAATGTCTTTAGTTACAAAAAAAGAAAAAAAAAGAAAAAAAAAACAGGAAAACTTATTTAAGTAATATTAGATACATTATATAACTTTATAATAAAACTAATACCAATATGACAGAAACGCAAAATTATATATTTTGTATAAGGCAGAGTAAATTATATTATTTATATATTTTAAAATTTCATAAAATTAAATATCTTTAATGATATGTCATCAAAATATATAATTAATATCCAGACAATCGATAATCAAAATATTAAACTTTGAAAATACGATTTTAACTCGCATCATTTTATTGAAGTGTCCGAAGCTGTAAGCTTTTAAGTTCATATTAAAGATAATATGCTAACTGGAAAGCTTTATTATTAATTCGTAAAACTGTATTTCTCTACTGGATGTATAATAATATTCCGTCCTAACAAAAAGAAAAATGAAAAATAGATAAAGAAGAAGAAGAAGAACAACAACACGAAGAAGAAATATACGTATGTGTATGGTTTCAGTATAACTTAACGTATACAACGTATGCAAATGCCATTCTAGCTTCTTCTCACTTAATATAAAAGAAAGTTTCACTTGATTCTCAGTGCCATGATAGATTTTTGCTTCTCTTATACGTGTCACGAGAACAGTATTTAACCAATATCTTACACGGAGTTTCGAAGCTTATAATTCCATTGTATCCGTTAAGAGCCAAAGTACGCGTATTGTGCCGTGTCTGCTAAAGAGAAATCCATAAGGTTCAAAACCATTGTATCAATAGCAACGTGAAATGTAAACTCGAGATCCCGCCGTTGTTGTTTTATCCTCGTACGACCCGTACTCCGCCTTCTTTAGCGGCTCCCGACCAACGTATTCGCTCGTCAAGCTCAATACGTGGATATCGAAATACATATAGAAACGCGCGTTCAGGCGAGTATCGAGACTTGTGATAACACCAACTATTTGTATATTAAAGCCAAGCTTCGTGCCACTATATAAATAGTTATCGTGGACTATTCGTGAACATTTCAACGACATTTGCTTGGAAGTAACAATTTCGAGAGTTTCGTCTCTAATGCGTTTGTGATAATTTATAATATTAAGAATTTTTGGCTATTATATCTATTTATTTCCTTCTTGTACTGCTAATTATAAAATATCAAATTATGGATCAAATTACATACTCGGAATAAAGTTAATTTGAGCATTACCATTTATTTTAATATTCTATTTTAATCGTTTTAAACCATCTAGATTGCTGCTTAAATAAACCAAATTTAAATATTTACTTCTTATTCTTTATCAACGTTCAATAATAAAAAATTTTATCATAAAAATTAAAAATTTAATAATAAAAATTTTCTAGATCTCCCATGTATTTATATAAAATATAAAGTTTAAAGACGTTATAATCGAAATATTACCCAAATAGCTTTCATTCACGCCGATAATTCATAGCTTATCGAAACGCAAATTGAATTATATCTTAAATATTTTTCTATAATTCACGGCATATGTAGATTATTATCTGTAAAAAATCTTATTAACGGCAAAACTGATCATAAGAATACGAAAATATTATTCCATATCTACTTACATTTAAAATGTTAAACATTATAAAGTTACAATATATATCATAACATATTAAAAGAATATCATAATGAACAATTAGCACGTTATTACTTGACCCAGTGATTCTTGCTTAATTTATTTGTCGTTAATCTGGTGATGAATATTGCTATCCGTTCTTAAAATAATTAAAAATTGGCCGCTGCAGTTTTTGTTGGTAAGTGTAGAACCAGTTCGTTTAATTAAATAACTTTATTTTCGTCGAAAAGAAATTATTTATGCAATGTTTATTTATTGACATAAAATAATATATATATATAAATTAGAAAATGTAGAATCTTTATTTATTTATATTTAATTTATTTATTTTAATTTTTTCTTTAAAATTCAAGTTATTTTCGAAATAAAACAGTTCGACGTGTTTTACAAAAAATTAAAATAAGTATTTTAAATTATTTTCCAATATTAAATCGGCCAAGTTAATTTTCAAGGAAATTCATATAAAAACAGTGAAAGTTAGAGAAACGAAAATATAAAATCCAAGGAAAGTTCAATGATTTTTATATTCTTATTGTATTACATTTGGCAACAGTGAAGGTTCACTGTTGATTTATTTCACTCTCATTTAGGGAAGACAACCTTCGTAAATAATGGGTGAATACCAGTGAAAAACAGAGCCTTGATATTGTTACCATCTGCTTCTGCCTTCTCCCATGACTTTTTCTACTTGGTAGCTCCACTCGTCATTGGTCTTTTGGGTTCATTTTTTACAACATTCAGTATGAATGAAAAATTATCTTAAATTCTCCTGTAATTATGTTTTTAAGAAGCGAGCATACGCATTAAACCATATGATTGCATCCAAGAGTTCGTTAAAATTCATTTACAAATATTCTGTGTGAAAATGCAAACTAGTAATTTCTGAGTGATTATTAAATTATAGCATTAATGATTTCTGATTTTATAAACTTTTATAAACCTTACTCGAAGGATATAACTTATTTTTAGTTTTAATTTTGAAAAAATCATGTGCTTAGCTATAATAGATTTTTAAAGTTTTCAAAGATTTATTTCTATGTTAATAGTGTTTGAAATTAGCTTATTTAATTAGTGTTTGTGCTCGTAGCTCCTTCAGATTTTAACACAATTTTATAAAATGAAAATAACAAAACAAATATATATATATATATATATATATATACATGTCTTTATTTTACGATTAATTGCACGAAGATTTTCTATCTGTAAGCGCATATTTCACAGTTTAATGTATTTATTCCATTATAACCTCAAGATGATTTTATGAGACAACATAAATTTCAGTGTACTTAACTGAAAAAACTAAACTTTGCAATTTTTAATCTAGAATGATATTTGGTTATAAAAATGGGATAATGAAATTATAAATTATAATATTTTATAATGTTAAAATTTAATATTATAATAAATGTTATCACCTAAAATAATTATATGTAAGTAGTATTTTCTTTAAATTAAATTATAATTACTTAATTGGACTGAACGAATACGCGCGTATTACTGATTAAGCGCAAATCATATTTGGGTAATTTAAAATGAAAAAGGACTATTTAAAATTATTAATCAATTTCATTTATTTCACTTCAAAATTAATTATACTATTTATGTCTTACTCATAACATACTGATTATTTAATTAATAGGCAATTTTATTTCCACATTTTCAATACAAACTTGTAAAGTATATGGAATACAAACTCTGCAATTTGAATATAAAACATGTGTGTATTATCGATTATTTATAAATACTTTCGATAATGAAATTTATTTACATTGGATTGATAAATTCTTCGGTATATTGTATTTTTATGAAAGATTTTTCATTTTTTAATACATTACGACACTAACAATGTAGATAGAAATTGACCAATTTCATTTCGTGAATTTCACAAAATGATTATTAATATTGATATTGTTTAATTCACGGTATATAGCAAATTGAGCGAGATATTTGAGTTTTAACATAATGTCATTATTATTACAAAAATCTTCAACATCATTATTATTTTATCTATAGTTTAACTATTAAAATACAAATAATTTTATAATTCACTATTTCTGATAAAAAAATTTTATTTTGGACATAATAATAATATATTCAATCAAATCAGAAAAATGTATTTTGAATAAAAATTACGGTATTACCATAACATAAACATAACGAATATGCAAAGCCCAA
Organism: Ceratosolen solmsi marchali; assembly: GCF_000503995.2. Taxonomy (NCBI): domain Eukaryota; kingdom Metazoa; phylum Arthropoda; class Insecta; order Hymenoptera; family Agaonidae; genus Ceratosolen; species Ceratosolen solmsi. The sequence goes on along the minus strand of NW_011948412.1, from coordinate 15,945,779 downwards.
GAGATTCTAAATAATTGTTTTTATCCATACATCACTAATTTTTAATGCTAGAACAGAAAATATTCATTCTTGTTTGATAGTCTGTTACAATCAACGAACGTATGGTCGATTCTACTAACAACCTCTGTAATGACAACCTATTGCCGACCCTAAGCGAACAGGCATTGTATACAACAATTATCATTATCTAGCAGTAGCTTTACCCTCTTTACCACCCCGCTTGCCTTGCCCTTGTTCGCGCCTCCTTATATGACAGCTTAGTGGCTGAAAACACTGTATATACTAAACCCGTCGGACTGCAGCAGCAATGTCGCCAACAAACAGTGACTCGCCTCTGTATTTACCCAACCTGAGCTCCCCCCCCCCCCTGCAGTGTCTGTCTTTGATACTGGTATGCTGTGTATACCATCCGTGGTAACTACACCAAAAACGCTGGGTATTTAGAAGTTACGAAGGAACGGCGCAACTTTTGTGTATTTAGTCATACTTCACTAATTCTACTTTTTCGTTCTTTTCAAATAAGCGATTATTTTGAGCTCTTCGTATCTATACACTATACATTTACAAACTGTAATTTTACCAAACAAATTTTCAACAACATCTTCTTTTTAATAAAATTCATGATCCTTGTTTAATACAAATTTTTTTTTGAGAAACGTGAACTTTCTGTTAACAATCATATCGTTTAAGAAGAGTTTAAAAAGTTTAACACATATCCACAGTTATAATATAATATTTTAATATAAGGATAAGTTGTAGGTAAAAACATAACCGTACACGTGGAAAGTAAATGCTCTGTTAATAGGAGCTTCTACTTACTATAGGTAACTACAAATATTTTAAATAATTATGTTCTAGTAGAATCTGCAAATAATGTAATTATTTAAATTAGAAAAGCTATTGGCATTGAATACGGGTTATTGCGAATAAAGGCTATACAAATATTCTTTGCAATGAAAATTTTTGTAACACCGACGGTTTTTACGTATTTGACTCAGAAATAAGAAAAGTATAGAGGAAAGAAAGATAGATGTGTATATATATATATATATATATATATATATAGATAGATATAAAGAGAGAGAGAGAGAGAGAGAGAGAGAGCAAAGTGAAGGAGAGATAAATAATACTCCAATAAAAGAGACTTTGTCGCTTATAAAAAGTTTAAAAGTTTCAAATAATTAAGAGTTTTTACGCTCTTTGAAGTTGCTTTGATCTCCAGAGATTTTAACGTGTCTCCACCTTCCTTTTCTACCTACTCTTAATACTCTGCTTCCTTCCACTTTTTCTCTTAACCTGCTTTTCAACTTTTTTTTTCACCCATCCTTCTTTCCCTTTGACTTTTACAAAAATATATAAATTTTTTAATTACAGAATTAATAAACATGTTTCTTCTTATCGTAAATTTAATACAATCTTGAAAGATTTTTAATAATAAATAATTAAAACATTTCTACTAAATAAGAAAGAATCAATATAATGAAAATATAAATGAATAAAGAATTATAGGTGAAACTGTATGATACTTCTAGTAAAATTACTCTTACTTAAAATCATCAAAAGTTAATAATGCCCTAAGATAAATAAATAAATAAATTTTATAAATCTTTTTAGAGATATTTTTTAACAAAATTGATAATTTTTTATACGATAATAATAGCAAGAGTTTGTAGATTATATTTCTAGTTTATTCAAGATTTACATTATCGTTAATATTGAAAAGATCCACTTTTAATAAAAAGCTATATGTACATTGAATATAAATTGTCAAGAATAATTTTTTTATTCATAAAAAAAAGTAATTGTAAGGTTGCCGGGAAAGAAATAAGGTATTTCAGTAAATACAATGAAAGTATCAGCTCCTTTTCATCGTTGATTTTCAATTAATAATTTTCAAACTTTATTTCTAATTTGGCGCTTAGACGGTATGTGAAAGAAAGTAAAGTAGAAAAAGTAGAGAAGTTTGTTAAATCGATAGAGAAGAACTGTATTCTTCACAATAACTAGCCGAATAAATTGGAAAAAAGGAACGCTGTAAAACAGTCAAGTTTTCCAACTTGCCCCTTCTCAATCGATTGAATAAGAAAAAGAAAATTGATCTTTACGTACATGTACTAATTTTCAATCAGATGTCTTAATCTTTTCGCCCGAATAAGCGTCATTGCTTATGGGAAAGGAGCCACCTGCTACTCCGTTCTGTCGGCACTGAAAAATGTTAGGGTTACCCTCACTCCTGGTGACGAGGAGTGACATTGGTGCGGCTGCGTCGAAGGCATATGACAGCCATACGACATCTGGGGCTTTATCACTGATCTGTGTTGACATGTAGGAGCAATCGCAGCTGCAGCCGGACGTCGAGAAGAGACGAGGGCCGATATGAGCTTTTTATTCAGAACCGGTATGATGAAAATCTCGGCCATGTGAAAGAGCGAGGGAGGGAGGGAGGGAGGGAGGGAGGGAGGGGGAGGGAGAGAGAGAGAGAGAGAGAGAAAGAGAGAAAGAGAGAGACTGTTGGAATTCGTCGTGACTAGCGCTTCTCTCAATTTTCATTAAAAGGACTACTTCGCTCCCTTTTCCGTCATTACCGCGACGATCAACTGGCTGTCTTGACTTTGATGTCTCCTTGACGGTATATGACGAAATGCAAATCATGCTTTGAAGAAAATTCAAACCGAGAATACCGCACGTAAATTGGAGTGGCACAGAAAAATAGTTGGAAACTTTTCTATTTACATATAATATATTTAAATATTAGAGAAACTACATTTATCCTTACGCTGTTGAAACAAACACTTCAGGTGTTATTAAACACGTGGTATGTGTATATAATTTATTCAACAATGCTTACAATTTATAACGAACAGTCATCAATTTTTATTAAAAAAATTCTAGTAATTTTTGTACGTCATTTATTATGAATCAAATTTTTTATTGAATAACATCTATTATACACAGAGAATCAATTTACGTGGTATTTTCAATAATCACTATTAAAATTGGTTTAACCTTTAACAATTACAAAAAAATTTCAATTACTTTTTTATATTTTATGACTCTATTTAAGAGTAACAAAAAACATATCGCGAACTCAAATAATTCAGACAAATTGTGTTCAAAGACACAATTTTTTTCTTAAAATATATTATAGTACTCGATCTCGCTATTGTTTGTAATTTTATTTACGGAAAGAAACAATAAACTAAAGAAATAAACAAGTAAATGCATCGAAAGGCACGAACACACGATAAAGTTACGTGCCAGTCTGAAAATAATGGATAGATGAATAAGCCTCTTCTCTTCGCCTTTATAGCTTCTAATTTTCATCCTCGGTAGCACTACGAATGAAAAAAATGGAAGTGAATTGTTTCAAGGATACACGCTGTATGGAATAAATTTCCTTTATCTCATTCCGACGCATTGTCGTAGTTGTAGACGTAAGCGCTAAAATGAGGGTTCCAACATGTAAATAAAATGAACAAGCACTCAGTTATAAAGTTTTCGAGCGCGCTTTCGTGGTTAATAATGTTTCAACGTGAAGTAGAATAATAACAGTCTGGTGAAAACGAGTGGTGATAGTTATATGTAGATGGATATTAACAAATTTTAAAAGATAAATTTTTTGTAATTTCTGATAATCTCTCGCTTCTTAATGTTCGTTATCAGCATTGATAATCTTAGAAATAATAAGTTGTTTAGCAATTCAAAATATACATCGCTTTCTGTGAAGAAATAATATTATTGGATTTTACGATTAAATTCGACATTGAGGATAAATACAAAAATTTAAGCATATTTACTACATTCGAATGCTCTTTTCTTATTGAGTAAATGAAAGCAATCGGAATTCAATTCATAGATCATAATCAAGTTTTATAATTCAATTTTGAAGTTTTAATTCTTATTAGATAGGCAATTAATATTGAAGAAATTTTTAACAATTCCTCATTGCCGGTTTGGTAATTGAGTTAAATATTAAGGTAAAATTTTATTATTTAAGTTTCATTTATTTTAATTGTATATATTTTTTTATATGTAATATGGTTCCAACGACTGTTTCTATAATAAATGTTCATTTTCCTTTCCGAAAGCATTATATGCATTTTCAAATTAACCTTTCGAAATTGATCAATAGATGTAATTTTTTAGAAGTAATTTTTACGTTGATTAAAAATTTTTTTCTATTATTTACACAGAACAAAAAATGAATAAAAGATCTATTGAGTCGTAAATTTTTTTATATTATACATACATAAGTATTATTACATATAGTATTACTACATACTATAATATTATTTCTTTTTATACGGTTTTATCGAATAACAGTCATACATATTTTCATACGCGTTGAAGATTTTGCAAAAATGAAGACGAACAGGTTTTCCATTGGATCAAAGATAAGTTCTGTAAGTGGATTATCGGAAGCTCATCATACGACTAAAAGTCAATCGTTTTACTATATCTTTTCCTCTGCTTTATTATTTCAGTATTAGTTCGAGACTTGTAACTCACTTAAATCAAATACACTATTATGCGGTTATTATTTTAATTGAAAGGATTATTTCTATCTTCAGATTCAAATTATTCAGATTAAATATATTTTCATTCACTACGGTCTAATTTAATTCTTCAAATAATTATAAAATAATGAATTATTATTTTGCAGGGTATAACTTGCTATTACAATTACATATGGGTATGAACAATATTAAAAATTAAATTAAAAAATAAGCAATAATGATCATATAAATAAATAGATTTATGTACATTTGAATAGCACAACCCTTATCAATTTAATTTTCTATAAGATATTTTCTTGTTTTATCAATATTATCAGTATTAATATTTATTTTACATACATTTCAAATAATTGTAAAAATACCAACATTTTCATATTCTATTTAAATTTTACTCGTGAATATTATACAACATTGTTCACTTTAAAATAAAAAAAAAAAATAAAATAAAACATTTCTTTCAATTCCAATCTTCTATATGGTATTGTTAAATTTCACAAAATTATATATCAGCAAAAATCAACAAATCAAAGGGACAAAGACCCGAACAAATGGAAACTTGACAAAAAGAATCGAGGATTCACAAATAAAATATATAGCGACAGAGATACGAATAAGCGACGAGAGACGAGCAAAAGAAGACGAATGTAAGGGACCGGGTAAATGAGGTTGGAATGCAATTCGTTTCGCATAAAACACAAAAGATGATACAGTTATTATATAACAAATAGCATTTCTTATCAAATAGTCGCATATTCTTAAAAAATTGTTTTATGGGATAAACAAATGAACTTGACGCATGTTTAAGTATACTTGATATTCAAAGGATGTCTAAATTTTACAAATGAATAATTATTTATTTTTATTGTCTTCCGCTATAAAAATATAGTGTCATTTTACAATACATAAATAATACATACGCATAAGTAATATATTTTTCATCGCTGACTTATTCATGTTAAATTAGCATTAATAGTGACAAATATAGTTAATTAATAACTTTAAAGTCATTTTATATTTCTCCATTTATATTCGAACTCTAATTATTGAAAATATGAATATTCCAGTTTCTTCTAACAGAACTTCAATTTTGAAATTCTATTCCATCACATTTAATAATTCGGAACTAACTGTAATATTCAACAAAGCCGTTAGAAATATCTTTATGGAGTATGTAGATTTAAAATTTTTAATTATCAACATTAGATTTTCAAATCTTATTTATTTTTACATTATTGCATATTTAAATATGAATACTGTATACTAATATACTATTTCCATATTTTACATGCGCATATTAAAAAATAATCAGAAATATAAATAATTTTTAATTTATATATGAAAATATAAAATATGTCAATAATATGTATATAAATATATATATATATATATATATATATATATATATATTGATATAAATTTATCTGTGGTACATAAAATAATAATTAACGAATTCAAACTACATTTAGATTCTCCTTTATTAATGTAGTCATATAGCTATTTATACAAAAGACTGCATCTTATGCATACTAATGCAAGAATGCATAATAATTTGTCTGTTTATTTTATTATAAAAATTCATTTAAAAATAGTCTTTTTATATAAAAATATTTTGAGAGTATTACATACGGAAGCAATTTAAAAATAAAAATCATATTATTAAAAATTAATACATATATTGATTGTAAGATTCTGTAATTAACAGCTTATTTATTTTTGTAAATATGAATTTTAAAAACATATTAAATACATACAATACGCTTTTTTGACGTTTATCAAAATCGGTATATGATAAAATAACATATTTATTTTTTAAATTTTAAATTGAAAAATTTTTTTAAAATACTTCATGATTGTTTATTTCTTTAATTACAATGTACATTTTCAGTATATATTTCAATTAGTTATCAAAGCTGGTGTACCTTATTTGATCAAATAATAACTCATTTCATTTAATATGGCTGATGGTGATTGTTGATAAATTCTGTATTGAACATGTTACATATTACATTTTATGTATGTATATGTATATGTATGTATGTGTATGTATGTATGTATACTATATATATTATAAATGTATACAACATAACATGTTACATGCTTCAATTTAGATCTAAACTTGTACAAAAGTTAAAGTGTTTGTCTCATTAAAATAAATCAACTAGAATTTTTAAATTCTAGGTAATGATTCACACTATAATACTGAATATTCTTAGATATGCATATTTCATAAAGTAATTTCTATGTTTAGTAGTTAACTTCATTTCTATATCGTTTAAAAGATAATTCGTATATAGAGACCATTTAATTCATCCAGGTATATTTCTATAAAATAACTGTGATTGTTATGATTGAAATACTTTAAAAACAAACAATCCAATAAAATATCGCAACTGAATTTACTACTGATTCTTGAATGAACTTTAGTTAAATTACTTCCTGAACCGAAATCAATTTGTTTTAAATGTACTTCTATATTGTATATATACAGTTAAAGCCAAACTTCATGCAACATATATTTTAATTCTACAATAAATAACAATTTTTTTTTTATGGAATATAAATATTTAAAATAAAGATATTTATCAAAAATGAACGTTGAACAGTGAATCTTGTATGTATCTAATTTTCAGGATAAATGTAGAAATATAAAAATTAAATATTATAGAAATTAATGAATTCAGAAAAAATAGCTTTCAAAAATTATATTTATGATTTGTAAATAAAACCAAAATTATTATAGAATATTTTATTTTATACTTTTTTTTCTAAAATTGGATTATTTAATACTGTATTGTAAGATGTGATATTGGCATGGAAATTCAGGTTGAGTTAGATTGCATGCAGTGTAAAACTATTGTAATATCACGTTCATAGAAATTCCAAACTAAAGAATTCATCGAATATATTTTAACTTTCGTTATAAGGTGAATAAATCGCCTCTAAGACTTGGTAAGGCTCTAAGACGTCTCTAAACTAGGTTTTTTTTTATAAGACTGAATAATTATTAAATAGAATAAATATGATTTAAGATCAATTATCATTTATGAAAATAGAAAGTAAAAAATGAAATGAATTTGATTGTGCAATTGTCGCAACTACCAATTTCAAATCGATAATGTAATGATTCTTTATGAGAGACAAAAAACTTTTTATAGAATTTTAGGCAATTTTTGGGCAATTTTAGGCATATTTTCAGGCAAAATATCTGCATTTTACCGATCATAAATGTATAAGCAAATGAAACAGCTCGGATAAATAGAAAACGAGCTTCGAACTTTTTCAACAGGTACATAAAGGGAGAAACGGAAGCAGACGTCGTAAGATAGATAAATTTATTAGACTCAAATGGATAATTTTAAATTTCACTATTTTTTTAGAAAATATTAACTGAAATATTTAGAATTGTGAATGACTTATAAAAGTGAACCATCAACTTAGAAATATGAATAAATTATTATACATATAAAGCATATTAAGCTTAAAATGTTTAATAAATCATTTGAAATCTTTTTTCAATTATCTAAATAATTAAAATACGAATATAACGTTTCACTGAAAATAGAAAAAATAAGAAAATTTTATCAAGGTTATAAAAGAATTTTTCTAGTAGCAAAAATATTCTTGAATTTATAGATAATTCAATATAAACGACAATTTTTAAAAGGATTTTTAAAAAAAGCAAACTAATTTATAATTAAACATTGTTTTGTTTAAATAAAACTATGTAAGATTATGAAAACCGAAACTATTTGTGAAAAGGGAGGGTACTTCAATCTTTATATCTCTTTGAGATAATCAATGCAATGTAATAAATAGACAAAAGATAATTATTAGGTAAAAAATGAAATTAAAAGATTTTTTGATCTTATAATTTTGAGATTCTGTCTCGAAGATTTTAAATAATGCATGAGAGTGACTCTTGCTTAATCCTTTAATTCCAGTCTTCTGAAAGCACAGCCGGTAAGCATATCATTCTCGGGAAGTAGATTAATTATAATTAAAAGCAAAGAATACATCGTATTCTACAAAAGAACTTATATAAACTTTTTAGTGAAAAGAGCGAAATTGAATACTATTGTTCGGAAGTGGATATTAAATATCCCTATGGTTACAAATGCAAAGTTGCGAACTTCTTTTAAAACAAATTGGAAAGGGGGGTGTTGAAAACGATGATAAAAAGGAATTTTTTTTTTTAAAACATCATCGGTTACAAAAAAAGTTTTCTGGACGAGATAATTTAAAGAAAATAGGCAACGAAGATATTTAATATAACACTAGAAAGCAGATTCCGAAAATTTTTATTTATTTACGGATTACAAGTGACGAAAAGAACGCTGACATCAAATTATGCATACGTTAAAAAAAGAATTTTATATAATATATTAGTATTAACGGAATCAGTTACTTTAATATACAAAGAAAACTTTCGATTAATATAAAATCTTAAAAACAATTGAAGTAGTGAAAATTATAGCAAATATATTTTTATTACTAAATTACTATAAGTTGAATTAACTTGTATATGTTCTTGCATGTAGTATAATTAAAAATTCATTAAAATGGATTAAATATCTGAATACATACTTTACGAAAAATTGCTACTAAATGTGACTTACAAATTTAATCTACTTTTTTCTGTATAAAATTTCAATATTGTTAATTCTATAAATAGACTATACAGATTCTATATAATATCTACTTCGTGAAAGTTTTTTTCTTTAATCTTTTAAAACAATCTTTTCTCTTTCGTTTAATAACTCTTTCGTTTAACTGAAATATTTGTTAAATCCCAAATTAATTCCTATGCTCGAACAATTCGATTATTTTGTAGGTTGTGAGACTTTCATAACAGCTTTATAAAATTAACGTCGTTTTCCTACCTCAAAAAGCACATAAACGCTTGTGAAAATTGCCCCCTTTAGTCAATTTTTGCTTCGACGGAATCAAGTGGTATGTTGAAAGCGATCACTGTCGATGGACCATTCGTCAGTTCTCTCTCTCTCTCTCTCTCTCTTTCTCTCTCTCTCTCTCTCTCTCTCTCTCTCTCTCTCTCTCTCTCTCTCTCTCTCTCTCTCTCTCTCTCTCTCTCTCTCTCTCCATCCTTTCCGTTCTCTCGATCACCGTGGAGTTTCGGCGTCTAGTTCACGCTCGACCGAGAGCCAATCCTGTATCCGGTCGAAGCGTGTTCGAAAACGCTTCGTTAGTACGCTCGTTAATGAAAGGGTTGCAAGGCACGTTAATTTTTTTTTCCATTTGCCTGTTGTTATTTCTCTGTTTTTTAATGCGGCTCGCAATGCAGTAGTAAAATACGAGCACGAGCGTCGGGAGGCTTTTGTATTCGTTTATGCGTCGGCGATCGAGCCAAATTCAGTTGTGTGATTATTATTCGACTTCACGTAACGTCGTGGCTTGACTCTTTGCCGTTACGCGCTCGAGATGCTTTCGTTTGTCGTGTAATTGCTATATTTTCCACGAGTTCGTGCTCATTGTGTTTTTCCTCTTTCTATACAACATTTTTGTTTACATGCTGTTTATAAACGCGTCGAAAATATAGAGTTAGTGGGTGAACTAATTAGCAAGTGTAGTTATGTTTTAAAATTTTTATGATGCATTGTATGTATGCAATTACTTACTATAAATATTTTTCTTTTAGTATTTTCTTTTGATCCATTTCATAGAAAAATTTATTTATTTTTTTTAGACGCGATAATACAGTCCAATTTTATTTGTTCTAAAATATATTACGAATTATCAATAAAGACAATGGACTACAAAATAAAATAGTGATTTAATTTATTGCTAATCAGGGAATTTTTCTTATTGTTCTCATTTGCAATGAAAAAACATTGAAATATTAGCAGAAATAGGCTAGTGTTAAATTTAAAAAAGAAATCTCTCTAAAATGATTACTATCCTTAAGATAAAAATTTATATTATAGTTTTCTAATATAGCATTACCCCTGAAATTTTCCATTCTGATAATTATTCTTAGCTCAAGCATTCGTGTGTATATATATAAATTTCTTCGTAAGATAGTTTTAGCAAAAAATAATAGATTTATAACAATTATCCACGAATCCTATATGAATGTCAACTTTGTTCAATTTTATTCAACTGACTAAAACATAAAAATAAAATATAAATTAAATATTGTAGCGTAATTTAAAAATTTTAATTGTACTAGCAGTAATAGTTCAATTTTTTCATTGTCAGTATAATGTATTCATTCATTTTCATATATTTGCAACAACTTAAGTAGATTTACAATGAGCTTGAGCCGTGATTATCAAAATATATACAGAAAATATAAATACGTAAATAGCTTGTCTTTTTATTTATTTGAATTTCTAATTATAAATAAAAATATGAATGTTTAATTAATATGTTTAACATTTACAGTGCATATTAGTATACTTTTATAAATGTTTTTATCTATCTACTATTTATTTGTTTGTAAATTGTTTACATATTCTTATTAAAAGATTTAGCATATAAATTAAACATGTTTGAGTATGAATAAATACTGTACTTTCAGAAATTTGTAACATTAATGCATGTTTGTGGTGTATAATATGTGCTAAGATATTTTAATATATAATTAGGTGAATTCTAAAGTATACATATTACATGAAATCTTTATCCGTGTGAATAGTAATACCTGAACTATTATTATAAATTAAATGCTCAATACCAATAGACTTTCAGATTATGCACGATTAACCTCTGATGGTTAAAAAACATTAGAATTCGTAAAAGAATGAAACTTGTATGCGATAGAAATTACGAATAACTGTTTTGTAAATTCATAATGACTGAAAAGAACCTTGTTGCAACAAAGTAACGGATCCGTGTCGATTCTGTTTTGTTCAGTGCGTCTTTGAATAAAATGAAAGCCTGCAAAGGGGCGTTGTATTCTTTTATGTTGTTTCTTCCCTGTTCGATCTTGAAAATAATTTTAAAAGTGTCGACCCTCTATGTGTTCAACATAATTCTCAGATTTCTCTTTTTCAACAAGTACACCATTAATTTTTTCTTATGTCTTTTTTCGCTGTATTTTCTTTTTATTATGGATTTATAGTTTTATTTATAGATTTATTCTTAACAAGTACCGATAAGCCAATATTAAAGACAAATTTTTTGTTTGATTCTCTAGAGTGTATGAATTTTAATATTTAATATAATAATCAGAAACACTGTAAGTAGAAGAGAAAAGAAATGATAAAAGAATGGAAGAGAAAAGAAGATAAAAAAAGAAAATTCCAGTTATTTTCTTTGGTAAAATTAATAGCATAACGGCAAAATAATCAAAAGAATGTATTTTTTCTACACGAAATATATTTATTATATATTTATTACAATATACAAATGAAAATAAAAGAAAAAAGAACTTGATAAAAAGTAGAAACATAATAGCTTTTATATTTTGTTTTATTATAAAACATTCACCATATTATATAGATCAAGCATAACAAATACAAAGTAACAGATTATTTCTGTTCGAACTTTTTACTAAAAGGATAGCAAATTGTAAGATTTTGAAACAGGAATAATATTATGATAAAATAAATAAAAAAAATTGTTGCTGCAATGAACGATAGAATATATAAAAGTAGAAATATTGATAATAGCATTAAGGTGAAATTTCGATTTATAATTGTTTAATATGTATTGTAATTAATTATAATTGCTTTTTATTAAATCCAATTCATCTACTTCCTTAAGGTTTATTCAGTATATGAAATTGATTTTCCCTGTACAAATATTATATTAGCATTCTTATGTTATTATCTTATTAAATTATACAAAAATAATTTCCAAGTTATTTAAATTATTTATATAAACGAAATTCGTTCTTATAATATAGTATTTGTTTATAAAGCAAGTAAAATAGTCTTATATCATAAATACAACATTTTTAATTATAAGTTTTATAAGGAAATAAATTTATGAAATAATTCATTTATTTCTCTGCAGATCTAAGACTATAATATTTTTTGTAGGCTCACCTGCATTAATGAATATAGAAGAATGTTGATGAATATTATTAACCTACAATACTACACGTACTCTTACATAGCACAATGCCTGACAAACTGATTTATCTGCTATTGCTGTCTCTAATTTCCCATGCAGAAATTCAAATAAAAGGCGAATATAAAAGAACGAATGACGCAAACTTTCATTTGGATTTCAGGTAGTTTGCTTAATTTTTTAAAAAATATATACAATTTCAAAAGTTTTCCAATTTGTTTGTTTATTGATAAAATAATTTTTACTACTATAATTACTATTATTAGATAATTATCTTTTTTTATAAATTGTCTTTTATATAAAATTTATATTAGTTTTTTACTACAAGTTCAACTAAAAAAAAAAAATCACAATTTTATATTCTCACATTACAAAGTATATTAATATAAAAAATGTGCATTTATTTATTTACAAAATACAATCAAAAGGATTAGTCATATTTCATTTAATGAAATATTTTATGGTATTATATAGCAATATATTTTAACTATAACGTTTGTTTTCTATTCTGTTGAATGGTTTGAATTGAAAATAATTTTATTTAATAAACATATTGGTTTTATTTTAGTTCTGACAATTTAATTTGAAATTCCGAATGAAGTATTTAACTGTGCACATATGTCATTGAAAAATTTATTTATTTTTCTTAATATATTTATTAAATTTATCTATATTGACAGTATTTAAACACTATGAAAAAATAGTTAATGTGAAATTATATTTATAATTAATTCATAAAAAGAAAATCTAATAATAATTATCATGAAATTACCAATTAATTTTACAATATTACTTTTATATTCTTTCTTTAATTTTGAATTTCATTCTTTTAAAAAGAAGACCCTAAGTGCATTTACGATTTTTCACATTTTTTAAAATGTAACTCTTACCAACTCATATTTTACTGCTAGTAAAACGTCGGTATGTATTCTATACACTTGCGTGTACCTCTAATGCAATCCAATTTTTTATCTAGAATTACAACTTTCATGCTCTTTTTGAATTTTTTGAACGAGTGAAATCTAACCATGATAGAGATGAATAGAGATAGATAAATGGATTGATGGATAGATAGGTAGGTAGATAGATAGATAGATAGATAGATAGATAGATAGATAGATATATAGATATATAGATATATAGATACATGCATAGATAGATAGATAGATAGATAGATACATAGATAGATAGATAGATAGATATATACATAGAGAGATAGATAAATAGATAGATAGATAGATAGATGGAAAGAGGAGCCGGAAGAGGGGAAAGACTTCGATAAGTACCACATTTACTTTTAGCTTTAAACTCTTTGCCGTGGAATACGATTTTAACCTACTTCACTGACAACGGAATTGCAGAAGCGGACCGAGTTACACGCAGGTATGCATTCACAGAAGATTGATTCAGACATACCTATAATATTTAAAATTAGTAGGTGTATGAGTATAATGACAAATGCAATTATTTATGAAAATTTTTTTCTTACTCACCGAGTAGCAGAACATTTAATATATCTTTTACAGCATATCTGGAATTTTGACATTCGTGTATTGACGTACCTGGAATAAATGGAATAAAAAAATTGAATACAAATTTGAATTTGAATGTTACACATGCTAATTTATGGTTTAATATGATAATACAAATGTTATTATAAAGCAGAAAATTAGGTGTTCAATTTGTATTTACACGAGAAAATAATTATTAAATGCCGTGAGCATCTATGCCTTATGAAATAATCTATAATTAATTTTAGCTTTGGTATATTTACATGTTATATTTAAAGATACATTTATCAATCAATAATAATCTGTACTTAGATTTGCGTGAAATATCAATTTATTAATGATTAATGTATATAAATTTACGTTAAAGTGACACCGCTGGTACATTGAAATTATAATTTTTTAATCCATGAGATAATACACTTTAAAAACTCTTGAATATAAAATTCAACAATTAATTATGAGAAATAGGTATGTACAATAGATAGAATTTTCAATGGATATAAGTCAATGAATATAAGATCAGATACGGGAAGGAGAACGTTTAAAGCGAATATCAATTACGTTTTATTCCTAATGTGACATGAATAGATTTTTATTTATGTGTAAGAGATCTATAAATTTCTATATTTTGCAAAATATAAAAATGTAAATAAATGTTCAGTATGTAAATGTTCGATTATCTATTTATCTGTAATAATTTGCACTATGATATAGAAATATTTTTCTATATATATAATATAGTGCTATATATATTGAGTACATATATAGAGATATTTTAAATGAATATCACTAGACATATATTAAAGATTATATTGGAATCAGTCCAAAATAAAAGTAAGGAATTATAAATAAATTGTAAAATTCATTAATAATTAATTGATCTAATATCATTTTCAATTTAATTGATAATCATCAAATTTCTCTGCATCACATTATAGAAATCGTAGGTACAATTATCCAATTATTAAAATAGATAAGGATTATTATATCAATTTTAGTTTTTAATTTATTATTATATAATGTATAATTTAATGAAATTTAATATAACTAACTTTGAAAGTGTCTAAAAATGAATTAATCTCCATAAAATAGATCCAAAAATGAATATTTTAAATGATTAAGATATACGATAATATATTAATATATAATAATAGATTTTAATATATGAAAAATAAAATTACAAAAATAGTATTTTGTACTTTTTTTTACTTTTAATTAAGCTGTCGTTTCAAAAGTAATAGAAATGCCATATCCAAAACTATAAATATATCGCATATCTGCATAATAAGTCACTGTACATTAAGATATTCGTATTATACAATTTTATTGTGTAACAAAAGATAGTATAGTTAACGTAAAATATGGAAGATGAACTGATGCTGTACGGATACCTTTATGTTATTATGTGAAAGCAAACGATTTCTGTGCCTCAATATGTACAAAGTAATATCAGGATTTGGTGTTTCAAAAAAATTCCACGCAAATTTGAGCAGTAAAATAAATCCAAGTTTTTGAATTTCTTTTGAATTAATTATTATTATTATTGTTATTATTATTATTACTATTATTATTGTTATTATTATTAATATTGTTTAGTATTATTTGTTAGGGATGAGGAATATATTGCTTGAATATAAAATTACTTGACTTGACATTAATTGGACATTCGAGATCACCGATTGTACATTGACCAATAAAGTAACATTTGTCTGTATACGAATATGTAATTTATTAATATAAATAAACTCAATGAACATTAAATGAATAATTACCAGTTATTAACAAAAATAATAAAACGAAAAATACCTTTTCAATGGAATGAAGTTTCGAACATAATTATCGAGCACTACAATGAATGAACATGTATTTTCTAGGACAGTAGTTGAAGCGTTGAAATTTTGAAATGTGGACTTTAAAATAATTATGTAGTATGATTAAGTTCGATATTTTGAAAATTGCTTTCTACGCTTACAGGACGGCAGAAAACACATCTAGATAATTATATAAGCTCTATTTCTGGCAAAAATAGAAAGTACGATTTGGAATTTTATAATTATATTGTCAAATTTTAGTTTAAATAATAGGAATTTGTATCAATCACATCCTAAAATGAAATAAACGATGATTGGAGTAAAATACGATACATTCTCAAGTTAACAAGCCGACTATATAAATAAAAATAACATTTGTAAAAGATTAATAATATGAAATTATTAATTCCGTTCCGAAAATGAAATTGCTCATTGCGTTTTAAATTAATAAGTGGTATAGTATTTTCTATGTTACTTATACTAATTATCTTTTTACATCATACCAGACTTATAACTTTTTCAATCTTCAAATCAATATTTTTAAAGGAATATAAATACTTAACAAAAGAGAGAGTAATACTTAGAGTAATACTTAACAAAAAGTGAATGAAAAGATTAATAATATCCTATGGTACATGAGTTAATAATAAGTACATCGATATTTCATAAATAACAAAACTTGCATTTTTTTTTTTAATACATTAATTTTTTTCAAAATTTTAACCACAAGATTAAATATATACTTTTATGTGTTCAAACTTGTTATGGGAATAAGATGATTACATTTCTTTAGACAAATTATTATATAGACATATTGTTAATCATTTCACAATAGGTATAATCATAACATCATTCTACGCTTGAACAAATTTCTTTAGCAAAATTTTTTACTTAACTCTTGACATTAAAAAGAAATTTACGTATTTGTGTTGAACACGCGAAGTACACCTCTAAATTAAAAATGAACGTATTATGGTGAATTAGATATAATTTCAATTTGATATATATGCGTTCGCGCTTGAACGCATATAGCATGGATTAAAAATAAGTGAGTAAATATAAGTGAAATACACACATAGCCACATACGAAATGCATTATAATGTAATAATATAATAATATTATAGGTACTTCTATATAGTATATCATAAAATTTCTGGACATAAATTTCTTGATCTCGTTAAATATGCAGAAATTTTTGCTAGCTAAAATAAATTAAATTTTATATCAAGCGAGTATTTATTTCATAGAATATTATTTACTGTTTAATATAGTAAAGTATAACATAATTTAAATACTAAAAAACTTCCTCAATATTGTAAAACGTTGGTCAACAGTATCGGCGACAAAATTACTTTGGAACTCCGATTAATTAGTTTGACATACTAGACATATCGAATTTCCTGTGCATACATTTCATACATATACGTAAAGTATATTTACTTGATTATTTTACTCATTCCCTTCATATTTACTGCGCGTATAAGTGCAGTAACACCCCACTCGTTTTCGGTGGACTCGCGTGTATAAATCTTGTCGTTTCTAAGAGGCACATTTAATACCTTTCCATGACAGAAAGGCGATGAATAAATTACAGTGACAACGACGGTAGTAAAAGCGAAGAGTAAAGGAACGCAAAGTTGGGAAAAAAAATTATATTAGTACTTAAATATAAATCCTGAGGTTGATTTTTATCGCGTGATGATTGTAATATTAATGTTTTACAAAATTATCAATTAATGAAAATTGTGAAAATATAGACACTGAATTTCGGATGTACATTTGAATAATCCATAAACGATGTATGTCAATAAATAAAGTAAACAAAATTTACTTATAAACGAAATTGATAAAGTCATCGTAATAAGAGACAACAGGAACAGTTTATTAATTTGATAAAGATTCATATTAAAAACAACATCATTAATTCAATAATATAATAATAATTTAAATCTTTGTAAATAATTGGTAGACATTTTCGTAGCAATGGAAAGTTTTGAATATTGTAAATTGTATATACAAAATAGTTTAGTATTTTTTTAAATTTGATTTCGTTATTCTTTATTTTCTATTTTTAATCGCAAACATTGCTTAATCTCAATAATATTTCTTTCGTTTTCAATAAATGTTTACGCAGAAGTATCCGTCAACAAGTGTAACTGTATTAATGATTTTTCAATCTCAACTCACGATCTTCCGAACAAGACTACGAATGTATTATACCCATATATCCCCTTCTTATTATTGCAACGTAAAATTTCATTTGGCAAGTAAGATCGATGTCGCAATAACGGTAAAGCGACATTTTTAGCGGTCGACAACGCTTGTACAACCGAAAGAACAGGCGCCAATCCAAGTCCCTCCAGAAATCAATGTAAGAACAAACGACAGAGTCGTCGCGGCTCCGCTAGTCGAGGATCCAAGAAAATTACACGATATTGCGCTTCGTCGAATTGCTCACTTGGCCAGTGACCGACGCGTAATAACGATCGAGCAGTCTCCCCGAGCTCTTCATCATCCGACAGCGCCGATAAATCTCCGACAACAACGACGTACATCTACGTGACTCGGGAAATCGGTTATGTAACAGCGCGGTAACTATCGATCGATCGAGTGTACGCACACGCAACTCCCGGCGGAGGTTATAATACGCAAAGGATCGTCTGCCCTTGATATTGTCCCCTGTTTCTCAAGATACGAGTCATTGGGATTTGAATTTTTGACCTGGCGATCGATAACCGCATGCAATGGCAATTGTTGTCGATAATCGAACTAGTGTTAAATCTTAATGCCTTTATTAATTTCATCCATGTATTTTTAATTTGGTAGCTACGAACACTTCATTTCCAATACTTTCATGTTAGCGATTGCAAAAAGATTATCTGGAATTTTGCAATTAACATATCATAAAAATCTATATTCAAGCTCGAATGACAAAAGAGCTCGAGTGTAAGACGAACCTTTTTTTCAGCCTAAATTTTAAATCCTAATAGAATTCTACGATAATTAATAATCAGCTAATAAGCGATTTTAAAAGTTTTCTAGCTATTTTCACATCAATATGACTTGCATACGCATTATATGGGCTGCCCATGCATCATTTCACATCAAAACTTACCAAGCAATGCACCGTAAAGTACGTAACGGTATTAACTTCGACAAAAGAGTCTGGCAAAAAATTTCTCGATCATACATTGTCATATCCGCGTTCATTTTCGTACAGATAAACTCATTGTAAATACGTAATTTCATAAGCAATGGAAAAGAAACGTCCATGACTTCCTTCTGCCGGTAACTTCTGCTGATTATAGAGAAAAGGCGCTCACAGAAGCTGTAAAAATTCGTGGCCATTTGAGGAATCGTCACCGTCATCATCTTACCTTGCCTTCGGCGACGATTTACAAGATAGATTTCAACGTAACATGAGGGAAAACCGGTCTCGCTTTGTACCCCCTCCCCCTATCTCTGCGTCGCTCTTTTATGCACTAAAGAAAATGAGCGGCAAGCGCTCCGCCGTTCATTGCGCCTCTCCACGCGGAAATCAAATGGCATGAAGTGCCACGGTTTCTCCTCCAGCTAAACAAGTTGTATGTCTTTTCGATAAGGAGGCGTCCTACGAAAGCGCAACTAGTGAATCCTCGGCTTAATTTTTATTGTTCAATTTTTATTGTTCCATCGGATCGATTAATAAATGTCATGAATTTTAATCTGGCACAGATAGAGGGCCGTTTTTATTCAAGTTTGTCGAATTTAACATTCGATTGGAGAACATCGCTTACCATAACGTACATATATATTATGGATGTAAAATTGACAGAATCGTAAACAACTAATGCATTTTATAAATTCTGACGAAGAATCTGGGCGACGTTATTGGATTCTAGAGTTTGAGAAATATTCATTACAATTTTTTTAATCATGGCCCGAACCAACTATATTGATTTGTAATATATGTAAATGATACATGAATTTGACTAAGAATATTAATATAGTGGGGATCTAGGAGAACGTAGTGTTGAAATATTGGAAGATTAAAGACGTTGAATTTAGTATTATTATCTTCAGAACCAAATGATGATTACATTTTTTAAGACTCAAATCTTAATTAATAATTGCTCGAATTATATAAGCGAGTGTTTCTCAAAAATTGTTTAACTTGAAAGTGCAACGCTATAATATTATAAAATATTTTATTAGAATTTAAAGACAAATCAATTTAAATAATGGAACTTTGCAATTCGTAAGGCATATTATATGCCTCTAAATACAACTAATAAGTGACCTAAACAATAAATATGGATTGCCGAAAATGAAAAGCAAAAGCTAATGTTTTGTTGTGTTATGAGTCTCGTCCAAATCCATTTAAAAGGAAAAATATTATTTGCAAGCATTGTCTTTGGCATCGTTATATCCGTCGCTTGTATTAGTGAGAAATTGCACGCAGGAAATACAACAATGGCAGTCGTGTGCTGTTATATGAACTTGCAATACTATCGCTTCATCCGAATCTCTAGATTTCCACTTGATGACCGAACGCTACATGCACACGTAGAGACGTATGTACCTGGATTCGCTTCTCGAGAATTATGGGTAGTAGACCTTCATTTTACGACTGCCACAGATACATAACACGAGGATCCTTAAGAATCTTTTTGGATGCAAATTTCTTATCTAGCGTATACTTTTTACGCTTTTTTTACTTGCTAAAAACTTGAATACACTTTCATTTGGCACTTCGCTATTGCTCAAAGAGATTTTGATTTTTTTTTTGTGTTGTAAATCTCTTGAGTGCGACAATGGATAATATTTTGCAATTATTTTACATGAAAAAAAACTTGTCAATCATCATCTAGTTCAGAATTCATCATTTTTCATTTAGTTGAAATAATAATATGAAAAAACAAAGGTATCTTGTTCTTTTAAGTTGCTACACTTATACATTCTATGCAAAATACTATTATAGTTGTACTATAAATGGATTCATAATAATATTTTAATATCAACACCATACCAATTCTCATAAATTTAAATATAACTTTTAGAATGAAAAATATATAGCGGAATAAATTTTATAACTATATAAAATTGAATTATATCCTTAAAGAATGCAATATTTAACATATAAATTTAATGCTTAAAATTCAATTTGACTATAAATATTGGGATGTCTAAATAAAATATAATTTATAAGTTTTACAGATACCTTACAATTTTAATTACTACAATTGTGGAAAAGGAACAAATATAAAATAATCTCGTATATCTCGTATAATTTTTGATTTGTACAACAAAATTCACGTCATCACTTTGTATAAATAAACTATCACAGTGAACAAAAAAAAATTTTTAATTTGTATACCGCAAAATTTGTATAGTTATGAAATAAGTATCTTTAAGATCATTTACAAGAAAATCAAGTTAATCAATCTGAAATTTAATAAAATAAATATGAAAAAAATATGATGATCTTAATTTAAAATATCAACTTGTAATACATAAGTAAAACCCTATTTTTAAAATAAAAATTTAACATAATAGATATCAAGTATGCGATTATAGGATGCACATAATTATTGTTTATAAGTACAATAAATAGTAATTCCAATATAGTATGGTTGTGATTCGAAAACTTTACAGATATAATATAGTCGATTCAATTTATTATCATTGCTTCATTCAGATTTTGCAGTTATAGTCTGGGAACAGATGTTTTGTGCTAAAGCCACCTAGATTATAAAAGGATTTAGTTTATTTTTCAATTCATTGAACTATAATAATCAACTTTCTAGTCTTCCAATCTAACTTTCCTTCCGCATCACTGTCAAATAATAATATAGCATTACAGACAGCATAACAAATTTCATAAAGTGAAAATGAATTACATATTATAAATAAACATAATTAATAATAATAATTAATAACATATGTTTTTCTTAAATTTATCTTATTTTTATTTTTATTTATTATATACTTTTAAAGTATTATACATGAAAAGTATATTTCATAATTTTCTATAAATATTTTTTTTGTCGTATTAAAAAGCAATGTTATTTGGAATTTAATAAATCGTACCAATGTCATTGAAATTAAATTTTTAAGAAAGCATTTGATGCACATCAGTTCTAATCGACCTGTACAATACTAAACAATATTATAATAAAGTTGGTATTACGATCGTATATAAATTATAAATATAGCTAAAAATGGTGAAAATTGATCAATTTTCACTCGTTTACTGACTGAAAAAATATACTGAATACTGAACAACTAAACAAATATATTCTTTTCTGAAATAGAATAAAATAAAGATTCAAATTAAAAGCAATTTATCTCGATAGACTCCATATTTTATAGAATTTTTTTTTCTACATTCACACCGTATTTGGATATAATTATTCTGATAAAAATTGAAATCTTAAAAGTCATATATTTTATTAATATTTTTCATACGACAACATTCTGTAGTTAAGATTGACATTCTATTTTTGAAAATATTCATGAAGACTTCTATTAACATTGTATAATTAAAATCGGGGCAGCTTCTTTAAAAATTTGTTTTTTTTTTACAAAGCTTATGATAGAGAAATTTTATCTACGTTAAACAAGGTTGAACAAACACACATAGTCTCACCTTCTATAATTAATTGTAGCGATGTCGACTTACCATTCTAAGCCTTCATTATTCTTCGACATTGTGGAAACAATAAATAGTAAAGCTCTTTTAATATTTGGTTTTGATGAGTGATTTTTTGATGATTGGTGAGTAATACTGTAGTAAAGGTGCGAAAATTTCGATCATTTCATTGTTTCGAAGTTGATTGTTAAAGCAGCATATTTCATTGTTAATACTATTAATCTAATTGAAAACTTTATTAATAAGAACAGAGACTCAATTGGAAACAACGTGCAAATATGATTTTATATATTTTGCATATTTTAAAATTTAATTATTGTCATCAACTATTGATAATAATTGAAATATCAAATAACAATTTTTCTTAAAAATCTTGATTTATGCTGGTATATATTATTAAATACATTAAAATCATATTAGCAATGAATATGACATTTTTAATAGTTATTTATATTATATAAGCTATATTATTTTTAATATGATTAAATACACTATTGGAGTAAGAACTT
Source organism: Ceratosolen solmsi marchali (assembly GCF_000503995.2). Taxonomy (NCBI): domain Eukaryota; kingdom Metazoa; phylum Arthropoda; class Insecta; order Hymenoptera; family Agaonidae; genus Ceratosolen; species Ceratosolen solmsi. The sequence goes on along the minus strand of NW_011948412.1, from coordinate 15,922,768 downwards.
TCAACTAGCAGAAGAAAAGTAGACCGTTTTAAAGGATGTAAATTTAATCTGTTTATTTATTTTTCATTATAAAAATACCGTAAATCATAATAATATCATAATAGTATAAGCAACATTACATTTACATATTATTTCTATTCGTAAAATATACCGGAACCTTAAAAATTTGAGGATCGAATATAAATATGAAAGAACTTATATGTTATTTCGTGTTAGAAAATTATTCAAATACGGTTAACTCTTATGAAGTACTTGTTATTCTAACGTTTCGTCATTAAAATCATATATTTGTTTTAGATCGAAAATTTGAAAATTGAATTATTTTTCACCATGTACATTGTATTTTCTTTTTCAATATCTTTATAAAAATATTTTTATATTCCAATACAAGAAAATACGTTTTTCAGCTTTATTGCTTATTGTAGTACTATTTAAAATTTCATACTATTTTAATGCAGTTAAATATTTACAAAATTTGTACATAAAATGTAATATTTTTTTTTATAAACTAATATTTAATAATAAGTAGTTTATTCTAAATAAGTTCAGGATGTTTTATATGTCGGTGTATCTTATATTTACATGAGTGAGATTGCATCTAAGCAACATAGAAAAATATTAGCTTGAAAATGTATTGAAAGATATTTTATATTTCTCGTATTAACTGTCTTAGATAACTATTTTTTTTCATTGCTCTCTAAAATTAATCGAATATTTCAACTGTCTTTTCTTTCACTATGTATAATGTAATTTATTATTCAATATTTATAATTATTAAATTAATTATATTTGTAATTTTCTGAAAATCTGATATTCTGTAATTAAGAGAAATTCTAATTATATGAATTTTTATCTAACGATAATATTTTAACTGAATAAACTAAATACGTGTTGGATAATTTAAATATTCAGAAGAAAATGGTGATGATAATGGTGACTGATGAAATTTTATATATTACCGCTTGCAAAATACTTTTAACTCAGCCCTCTTATATATTTATCAAATCGAAAACTATTATCACTTATGTTCGCGAATGCTTCGTTTGAATATCAAATCGCATTATGCCAACTAATAAGGCAGCTTTTCCAATCCAATTTAGATATAGCAATTGAATCTGATGCTCGTTACTGCTGTGCTTGAGATATTAATTTCTCTTCCATCTCATTCTAAATGAAAACCAATCTTTGGGGTACGTCTTGAAAATCTCAAGCACTCAAATCAGATTTAAAATTAAGACTGCTTAATGTCAATTTATTGGGACGAAAAATACATGAAAATTGATGAATTTGTTATATATATATATATATATATATATATATATATATATCACTACTTTATTTAAAAAATTAATTTTAGTAAAATTTTATTTAAAAGATTACCATTGAGCGATTGCTTTCATATTTTTTAATTTTTATATGATTTAAGTTTATCATGTTTTAATTTTGATATTAATATTAATTAGTTATGTTAGAATGTTTAAAATAAATTTTATATTATTTTTAATACATAATGGTTTTAATAATTAATTTAAAATATTTACAAATAATAAATTTACAATAAAACTGAACGTTTAGCATTATAATACAGATTTCAAGAACCTTCATGAAATCAATATATGAATATAACAATATATATATCAGTATTTGTATAAAAAAATATCTCTATTATTGCATAATATTTTATTTCTATATGAACAGTCTCAAATTTGAATATTTAAAAAATTATTATGCATTCAAATAAGAATCTACAAAATTAGACTGATTCATGAAATGGATTTACATAAGTACAGGTATACGTGAATAAATAATGCAGGAAGCCTTTCATAATAATTCATCTTCGATGTTTACCGGAAAATACTCGATAAATATCGTTTTAAGTATATCTTTGTTTTAATTAAAATTATCTACTCAGTATATTCAATTATTATAAATGATGCAAAAACAATTAAATAATTTTAACTCCAGTAGGTACTCAATTTAGTACTATTAAGCTTTTACAATAATTAATTGCTATACATTATTGAATATCATTAGTAAGAAATAATGAAATATAACATTTTTTTATTTTAAGATAGATAGAATCAAATTTTTTTGATATAAAATTATATTTAATGTATTAAAAGTATTCCAAGTTCGAAAATAAATAGAAAAATCATAACTAAAACTTATCCGAAAAACGATCATACAAGTTTTATTTTTCAATTATTATATTTAGAAATATCGGGAAAAGATAAAATGATTTTGCCGCTGATACGAATAATAATTTATCGATCATGTGCTATGAGAAGCTTCTTTAAGAAAAAAAAGTAATAAATGCGTAAGCAATTTTCTTGAAAAATCTTGAAAAATCGATGTGCAACAACAATAATCTAATATCAACTAAATTTGTATTATTGGAAGAACTGCTTCTTTCTCTTCTTTATATTTAAATCTTGCATTTTAACTATTACTCTCTGTCAGTATCTTTCTTTGTCTGTCTGTCTCTCAATTTATCTATCTATATCTCTGTCTCTCTTTATCTCCCTATATCTCTGTCTCTCTTTATCGCTTTATTGTTAATTTTCTATTTAAATTTCTCAAAACGTTATCACTGAATCAGTTGTTTTGTTACAAGAGATTGTAGTCAATAAATAATTTACTGTACAATTAAATTTTATCTATTTTCAATACTTTTAAGATTTTCTAATATCTTCATTGTTTACATTGCCATTTGGGGTAAAATTAAAACGCATATTATTTTCTTTATGAAATTCATCATGTAAATAATATTCAGTTTTTTAAAAATCAAAATTTTTATGGTCAAACACTTCTAAAAAGAAATCGAAAACCTTCAATAATCGATTCCTCATATCAATTGTCATTATTTAAAACTTGAAATAAAATAATTTTCTAATAAAAATAACTTTTTAGTAAAGTATTAATTTAATTATATATTAAATTTAATACGTAAATTCATCAATACACAAAATTTTTAATTAACTATATACAGCGATTATAATAATAATATTTAATTATCTACTTTATTTAACGTAAAATTATATTTCAATAAATTTACTTTTTAAATTAATAATAATAATATAGCAGGCGTACAATAAAAAAGAAGTAATAAATCTTTCTTATTCATAGAATGTGAAATTCTTTTCATAAATTGTAGTGAATATATTTATTTTATTAACTACGCTTTCTTTAAATCACTTTAAAACAGAATGACATAAAGAGTGACTCAATTGATGAATCAAAGAATACTACATTGTTGTCTTTCACATCAATAATTATTAAAGAAAGAAATTTAACTTTTCATATAAAATATAATTTTAAGTTCAATTCACACATTACCCTACTAGTTACGTACGCAGTGTACGCCTACTTTAAAAAATCGCCGTAATCGCATTAATGAAATTATACCAACACTCGAGTCCTTTAAATTTTTATTTGATCAGTTAGTAATAATCTATCAAAATTTGAATAATAATAATTTCCTCTTTTTTGACTTAATACGTCAATATTTTAATTAAATGAAAGTATCATAAAATTTACCATTTAAATAAAAGGCATAAAATTATTATTTTATAAAAATAACTAATATGTTTTGGACAATAAATTGATCTTTATTTTATTTTTTAATAGATTCAAATATAAAAAAAATACATAAAAATATGGATTGCAGAAATATAAATTTCAAGTATTCATTCATTTTTTCTTCTTACTTGTTTATGATATAAATCTTATTATTTTTAATCAAAGCCGATGATATTTACTATAGTAATCAAGCTTTAAGCATTTTATAACCGCTCCAATATGAGCAATATTTTTCATTAAAAAAAAAAAATCATCTACATTGAGAATTGAATATGATTAATCATCTGGGACAAGTAAAAATACCCATTGGATGCTTGATGGAATCTTGTCTTATACCCCACAAATTTTACAGCCTAGGTTCGCTAACAAATTTTTCCTCAATTTTAACCGGATTCTTTTTGTTTTTAATGATCTTACGGTCGCGGCCACGGTTATGTTGAAACACGAGCCGCTATTCGTATAATACTTGATTAACGATCCCGTTGGGCATCAGCTTGCACGAGAAGTTGAAAAATGCGTATTACGCTTGCACGTTTAAATCGACGATGTGCCTTCGGTCGAGGTTCCTTTCTTTCTTTCAAGCCTAGCCGTGCGTATTGTTCAGCTGATAATCGATACTTATTTCTCTTCAATCTAAATTGCATTCCACTTAAATAGTTCTAATGGATTTGAATTACCAGTTCTATTAGATTCAACATCTGAAAAATTATTCCAAAGATATTCACGAATGTTTCGTATGGGTTCGACTTTTACACGCAATTTTAATGAATAAATTGGTAGTGTAATAACAAAGTTATCTTTTTAAATATTATATAGTCTATAAATATATAATTGAATCATAACTGATATCTACATATTAAATCATAGAAATTTTGCTTCTTAAGTAAACGTTTTAACAGTTATAATTTATTGAGACATAGAACAATATTAAATTATCGGGAATATTTATAAACTTTGATAAATTTAATTTGAACTATTTCAATATATTAATATATAATATATTTTTCTAAAGCTATTTTATAATAAAAAATTTTACTTCGACTTAAAAGCTTTCAAAAATACATAAATTTCGTTATAAATCGATCTGTTTCAAAGTTTCCAATTTTTTAAAATGGACCATTTTAAAATTTCATTTTACCAAAATAATCCATAGCTAATTTTCAAATTTCTAGGAATAAGTTAGCCGGTAGAAACGTATTATTATTAAGATAAATAAGAAATCGCTAATCAAATTAATTATGCCGAAGAATAATGATCGATAAATAAATATCCACTCATTTCTCGGATTTTTTCAATTATTTCAACTCTTAGTTTAAAGTTCGAGTATAATACTTACAATCACCCATGCTAAAAGCACAAGCAAAATAAATGAAAGGGGCATAAAAGCACAAGCAGTATTCGAAATAGAATTCAGCTGTTCCATCGTTTATTTTACGAAACGACAATTATTTTAAATGAATGTACTTGTAAATGTATAATTAGCCACTACACTTCTCGTAGGCGCTGAATAAGTAAGCCATTTTCTCATTACGAACTAAAATCAACTTAGTCGCGTTTTCCCCCTTGTTTTTTCCCCCTCAAGATTTTATGAACAAGATTCTAACTAGCGAAGACTTCATTTAGATCATAATGTTAATATACTTAGAATAGAAGTTCGAGTTGAAAACAATGACGAAATTGGAATATCGACATCTATGTCCAATGCCGTTAGTAAATTACATTCTATCGGCCGATACATACGAGTCCATTTCTTGGCCTGGAAACAAGTGAGGCAGGTAGATGAATGCCAATATTCACAAGCATAATCGATAAGAGAACAACGTAGTCGGAAAAAAATAGACCAGCTTATTTTTCCGCTTTCTTCCACTCTCCTACATATTTTCATATTAACCAACTTCTCACTTTTTCCTTAACACCGCACCATATTTTCTTTCGTTTTGATTATCGCTCGGAAATTGTGTTTTTCATTCTGCTGAACGTACGTGTAAAACCCGACTACTTTTTTCTCTTCTTACCGCTCGAAGGTTGCTAATAATACGATAAGAGTACGCTCGCTAATTTTCCTTCTATCGGCTTTCTATCAACTCGAGTAATTTCTCACGTGCCTGATAAGAAACATTAACTTTCATAAAACACTTGTAGCTGTTCCGGAAGGAATCGAATCGTAAAGCGGCAAATACGTGGATTTTAAAAAATTTATTGCGGAAAAAATAAAAAAAAAACTTTTATGCTTGTACTCAAATGTAATATGTCGCAAATAATCTTACTATATTTATGTTTAAGTATATTATTGAAATCAGGTGCATTAAATGTCGTGGAAACGCGGAAAGTCTTATTAACTTGTTAATTTTCATATGTGATTAAAATAAATTCAAAATCATGTAAAAAAATACGGTTTAGTTTTTAATGTACCATTAAACACATTATTCATCCAATATATGTGAAAAAGTAAAATTTAATTACCCTCTATAAAACTAAAGCGAGTCTTATTTTCATGCTCTTAATAGTTTCGTTTTTAAAATAAACTAATATGCGATAGAAATATTATTAAAAATGCTAGTACTTTTTTCGACTATAACAATTGGAAATTGACTTCCGTATTTATGCATTTGAAGTAATTTTTATCTTGGAAAATCTGCTAAAGTTAAAAGACATGGAAAACCAAACTCAAAAACTAATAAAAATCGCTACGATTCCATTGCATAAATAGAGCGAAAGCTACTGAAATGCAGGAAGAAAGTGAGAGTGATGCTGCCGGACTCTCTCAACTTAGTACCTAATAAAATGGAGTACAAATAGTGATACCTCATAAGAAATAAGAAAAAAAAAGAGAAAAGAGAGGGGCGAAGGAGGAAAGGAAAGAAGATGAGGGACCGTACCCGCGTGTAGACTGCACAGTTCTCGATTGGCAAACTGGATTTGATATCCGGCGATTAACTACATTTCACGTTGTCGTGAAGTCTACGTAAGCACACAATCCTTTTCACGCCAGCAATCGGCACATCCTCTCCTCGTTTTTGACGCCTACTTCTTTTTATTCGTATAACCGTATTCATGTCCTCATGTCTTTTTATAATCCACCTTGGAGGATATCTGCATATGGCTAATTAGTTTTATGCCTTCCTCCATGGACCTTATCATTGGAAAATACATGTATTATTTACGAGCGGCCCATCGTATACTCACTTCTAAATAAATAAAACAGAGAACAGGAAAGCAATAACCACTGCTACTTTTATTATAAATATTTTGCGTATATGATATATTCATGAATTACGAATTTCTGAGCAAATTTATTACTAGAGAATCGGGAAAATTCATGATTAGTTAATTGTGGACTATTATTTATAGGTAACCGCCATTTATTAGTTTAGCATAGTGAATAATGTTACAGATAATAAGCGAATTTACATGCACAAAAAATAATAAAATCACGTTTGATATAATGTTACTTTGTCGTACTCTACTTTTCAAAAAGAAAAAAAAAGTTCATTAAAATTGATGCAGAATAATATGCTAGTGATTTTTGCTAAAAATATGTGCTGCCAAGATTGCTATAGCACTTTTTATTTTACTTTAAAAGATAAAACATGCATATGGTATCACGTTCACAGTAACAACAAAAATGTAATAAAATACCGTGATTTATGAAACTTTACTTTCAATGCATATAGTATCAAGATAATTTTTATTTGAGATGCTGTGCAATATCATACGATTTAATGATTTCTTAAAATTACAAATTTCTTTCAATTTTTTTTTTTTTTTTTTGTGTGAAAGCAGTGATAAGTTGATATTTATTGATAAATATTTTCCAAATGCAGGATCATTAATAAAAATTTTTATTTTCATGTGAATATTTGTTGTAATGTTTTTCAATATAAACGTATAACCATTAGAAATGATAACGGTTATGTTATCATATTACAAGCCAGATATATCATTTGTCAAAGAATTTCACCATTATGTAAAAATTCTAAATTTTATTATAAGACAATAATATATGAGATTTCAACTTGTATTTTTAATTTAGTCAACACTATGAATATTTTAAAATAGGGTACAATTTAATTTATAGAGACTTGAAATTATATTAATATTCTTAATTGATACGAAGATAGGAAGTGAATCCAAACAAAGTACAAAGAAAATAAATTTATTAAAATTGTACAAATATGAATACATTAGTTAAGTAGATGATAAAATATATTATAAATAAAAGTATAAATATAAATATTTTATAAATATATTATATATAAATATAAATATAATTTATGAGAAAAAATTTTCAGACTCCCGTCAATTTAAAATAATATAACTATTCTTTTTAATGATAAATAGTATGCAATCTGAGTTATTTGCATTACTTTAGATCTAACTTCAAAAAGAATCTAAAACTTTAATTTGTTCGTTATTAATGATGTTTTAATATTTATGACTTACTTTCTTAGGCAATAAGTAGTGAATTATATTCTGAAATATATGAATCAACTAAGTCATAATGATAATAATAAAGAATAAAGGAGATAATAATAACTATGATAAATAAGTAAAAGGTAAGACGGATGATATATGTGTAAACTCGACGAATTTTCGATTTTGTGGTCTTGCTTTTGTACGTTGACTAAAATTGAACAAAATCGAAATATTCCTTGAAGATGAAAGACGCGAAAAGAAAAGGTTCGTTGTCGTCGCCCTCGAGTCATAATGCCTTCGTTTTAATCGAATAAGTAATTGTCATAGATTTACGATTATTGAGTAAGAAATTCATGTAATGGTTCTGCGCGGATTATTGTCTGCACTCCTTTTTTTGGTTATACATTTGACAAAGTTATCAATTTTTGCGGATTACTGTAGTTCATATGTGAGCGGATCCATTTTTTTCGAGCACGGGAGAGAACTTTGGTTTAATAAGTTTAGCAACCGCAGAGGTCTTGTTAGGAATCGTACAAATTGAATTATGTTCTTTATTACGTTACTTTTATTCTCCGTACCAGTGTAATTTATGAAAAGAACAACGGCAATTACTTGAGAATGATCGAATAATTATTATAATGTTTTTTGTTTCCATCATAAATGCTGATTAGTAACAACTTAAAATAGGATGATAATAATGGTATGAAAATATATAAATTAAGCTATGAAATAAAAAACGTTAGAAATATAGTTAGAAATTAGAAATTATAGTTTGCCAAAAAAAAACGCAACGCATTATAAATGGAAATTATCAGAATAAAGGAACAAACGAGTTTTAAAGCAACACAAATTATGTAATTTTTTAATAAGTTTCGAACATGATAAATACGCGCCCATGTACAATCAGAGAAAATATCAAGGCTATTATTAAGAACGACCTCTTAAACCGAGTAATCCATTAAAAATATTGTATTTAAGAAAAAGGAAGAAAAAGAAGAAGAACAAAATAAATGAATTGATTCTACGTGCAATAGAATATCCAGATATTCATTAGTCGTGGCTTAATTTACGTTAATTGACATCTATAAACCATACCTTACTTAAAGGTATATAAATGCATTATGAATATTAATTAGAGAATGATTTTTTATAGATAATTTTATAGTAATTTATGTTACAAAATCAGTACTACAGAAATATTTTAAGGTCATAATTCTTCTAGGAATTATGTAAATTGAAACAATATGTTTTTATTTTATTAACTATTTGAGTATATTTATTGAATTCATCGCAAATATTTAAAATCTAAATAACTTATAATTTATCTAAATTTTTATTTAATAGAAATAATTTAACAAGCACATTAACTTTTTATGAAAATTTGGAAAATATTTATAACCATAATGCAACATTGAATTGCTTACAAATCTAAATGGAAACTTTATTCTATTTTTGAGAAATTTAATGTTTAAATATTATTTAAGGAATTCGACATTTTATAGCTGAAAAATTATTCTTACTCAAGTATTTTCAGTCAAATCAAACCTTTCGAATATTATTTTAAATGCGCTCTATTTTACGTATTCAAAATATTTGCATCATTATATTTTCCATCAGGCATTTGACAAATAATTCTTAATGTAAATTTTAAAAGAGCCCTTCTAAGGTTTTTAAATATTTCACTCGTTTTGGAAGCATAAATATTCTTACTGCATGATATTTTTTTTATTATTCATTTGTATATATAATTTTATTACTTGATAAATATAATTATATTATTATATTGGTAGATTTTACTTTGAATTGCTAGGAAAATATTGTATAAAATATACAAATCTAATAATATTTTTCATCAAAAAATTGATATTTTATTAACATAATTCACTCCACATTATAAAATATTAAAGATATATCTTAAAAAATAATTTACATTAATTATCGTAGGCCAATACATCCATATTATTAATATAAAATTTGAGAGTCTATTATCATTGCATTTGTAATATATCTCATTTATTCAAAATGCTGTTATTAAATGCAGATTAATAGAAAGTATGAGACTAGGTTATAGTTATACAAATTTCAGAATAAAATTTCTTTAAACACTTCAATTCGTTGAAATATTGGAAATATCTTCTTACATGCATTATTAAAAAGAAAAATACGCATGTTAAGCATTTATTTTTCAGTCTTCAATTTAACCGTATCGATTTTGTATGTTATTCACAGTCTTATAACACTTTTGATGAACTGGCACGGTTAATTTCATAAAAATTCTAAAAATTATCCTATCGCCTAAAAAAATGTTACTATATTTTTTCATAAATTAATGTTTATAAGTACGTTGATTTCACAACGATGGCGGATGAATAATGGAAGTGAGTGGCAAGGGGAGATAAAAATTAAGCGTAACTATGATTGCTATTTTTTTCTTTTATCTATCGTACTATTATGATGAAATGTAACGTAACTATAATTCATAACTACAAAAATAATAACACTCATTCTATTTCATCATTAAATTAGAACAACTACTTAATTATATTGATTTATGAATAATAAAATAATTTAGATAATAAGTATATATATGTTTTAAAGTAAAAATCAGTTTCATTATTCTTTCAATAATATTAAATTAAATTTTTCAAAGACGATTAAAAACAAATCTAAATAATACTCATAAATTATTTATTCTAAATTTATGTCATATACTTCGAAATTATTTTCAATGAAATGAAACCGCACTTAACTTTATAAGGATACGAAAGGAGGCTACTGAATTCAGTGTTGGGGCCTTACAAATTAGTCCTTGCTCGCAAACTGGCAATTGCTTCAACCGCCTCGTTTGCCCTTATCGGTGATGCACGACTCAGACATATTCTTTAACTTCTTACTCTGTGCAGTATTGGAATAATGTGGCACTTACTTGTTATGGTACTGCCCCACTAAAGTTAAGAAAAATGAACGTATGCTTCCTGACATATATAATTCGTAAAATTTTCAGATTTGCATTTGATTAAGCCGTCCATCGTCCTAATTGGAGTAAATCGAGAAAAAACTCGCGATGTAAGTTGAAAGTGCCATTAGTAAAGAGATAATAGCAATTGAGCGTTATTCACGTTAACGATAAAATCTTTTTTTTATGCGATGAAAAAATAATTAATGAAAATTTTGATCGTTTTGAAGACCTGGAATTCACAAAAATAGAGAGAAAGGATGGAGGACTAAATTTGTGTGTTTAAACTATGAAACATTAAAATTGTCCTCTGTCAAGATATAGTAAAGTTACAAAATAATTTTCAAATTCGTGATTCTTGAATTCGATTGTAAGTATTTTTTTCAGACCTTTTGACTATGTTCATTAGTAATAATAACAGCATACATAATTTTTTCTATTTATGAAAATTTATGAAAATATGCTAATTAAATATTAAAAACTAAGGAATTAAGGTTGAGATATAGTAAACAATGATCTTTTATATTCGTTATTTGCCCCATATGAAGTTACAGTTACTACATTTATTCATATAAATCTTATGTGACGGCTAATCATCTAATTCTGAGTTTACGCAATACCGGGAATTAAAGGATTGCAAAAATTCACCGAAAAAGCTCAAGAAACTCATCCACATTTAAATGTGATGTACTTCCTCAATCCACGGGATAAATAACTAGAAGCATATTCTCATAATTATTTTTAAACATTAATTTTATTATTAAATCATTTGATTGTTATCTCTAAATATTATTTTTAAAAAATTCAATTTTTTTAATTTTTGAAATTTTTAAGATAAATTAATCAAATTCTTTGCATCAATCTCTATGGAATACCTAAAATTTAAAGTAAGTTCGAGAAAGTTTAAGTACATTTATAAATATTTTTTTTCCTGTAGACATTTTTAATAATCAGAGATTTTTAAATACTGTAAATCATCACTGAAAACCAGCTTTGAATTTTGAATAAGTGGAGCTCCAATACTAGCCTTCTCTACACCACTTTGATTCCTTTACTGATTTTGACATTTTGAAAGCTTAATGGCTATGTTCCTCGTTAAGGTTTGAAAGGAAAACCAATGTATTTACATCGTCATGAAATAAAAAAAAAAACGAATTTATGAAAATTCTCATAATACATAAATTTTCTGTTGTGTATTGGTGGCTATTGTAATCATATTTGCTTTCTCTTTGTAATCCCAATAAGAGACGTAGACAATAAATGTTCAAAATATGAAATATGTTACAAGCCCAATTTAATGATTGGAACGTTAGAATTTTACTTATTTTCTATAAAATTAATATTTTATGTCATTAGACTATAATAAATAAATGTTATATCAATATTTTACCTTAAATCATGCTTTTGTATTATCAATTTATATTATTGATTGTTAAATTTAAAAAAGTCATCTAAATAACGATAAAACTTATACTTTCTATTTATTATTTTTTGTTTATTATTTATTTATTATAAATGTTAAAATTTACACAGGTATTAAGGACGTGGTTTATAATAAAAATATCAAATCAAATTATACTTGAATCAAATATTTTTTTTTTTTTAATTTCAAAGTTATTGTAGAATATGTGAAATTTTTATAGGATAGGCACTGGTTTCACAAAAATTCTATTGATAATATTTTAAAAGATACACTGATGTATTAATTTGTTTAATTAATTAATGTGTTAACATTCACATTATATTATATTATTATATTCATATATAATAAATATAAGCCTGGAATGGGTTTATTACTTATTATTTTAAGTCATATACGAATAATTTATTACACGTTGGGTAAAAATTTCGATGTTAAAGATTTATAAAACAATTAATCTTAAAACGTCGTTTTCATTAACTTTTTTATCTACAAAAGAACATTTCAACATCTGTATAAAAACAAATAACAAGCATTTTTATCCACGTATTCTTTCTACATTATGTAATAAAAGATCATTTTTCTGGCAAGCAGGAGAAAACGATTCGGCGTGATCATGAGTCTCTTGTATATTTGACCTTATATTTTTGCTATAGAGCAATGTCTAGCAGAGCTTTCAAAAACTTTACAATACACACTTCGTAATATCTAATAAATAATTCAAAATACGTAAACGGAAGACTACCGATACTTTATGTTTGCTTACTATTCTTTAAGATTATTAATTTAGAAAAGAAACTTAGGGACGTTTCAATTATTTTTCATTAAAACAAAAAAAAATTAAATCTTCTCAATTGTGAATATATGTTCTTTAGTTATTTCATTATTAATTTTTAATAATTAATAGAAACAGATTTTCAATGATTGTAATTGTTGTGTAAATATTTTATAAAAGATTTTATTTTCAAAATTAAAAATATATATATCTATATTATATTTTCCAAATAATAAAAAACTGAATCATAAATATATTTAATATGCATCAATCAAGTTCAATCAAAAGATATAACAATAAGTGCAAATATAATAATAATTATGAATAATGAATATGAATATTTATGTCATTTCTCAATAGAAGTTTCGAATATTGATTTTGAAGAGTAGAGTTAAATAATTATTTATTTAATTATAATATAACAATAGTATCTTTATCTCTCATTCTATTTTATATTTATCGAAATTCTATTCTGAGAAGAAAATTTATCTTTTAAAAATTAAAAGGAAAAAAATTAGAATTAAATGGCATGAAAAACAATAAAGGAGTAGGGAGAGATTAAGTAAACAAGAGTCATTTGCATTTAAAAACAGTACGCTTTATTTCAGAGTTCACTTCATTTTTTCGTTATAGCTGAGAGAAGAGTTTGTACAATAAAGTCAAAGCATACAAAATAAAAATAAAAATCAAGGAGACCGCAATTTGACACACGCAAACGAAATTCAAAAGACCACGATCGAAGTGGGCGCTCGATAATTCGATCGCGGTCCATGTATCATGTATCCATTGAAATTTTTATATATTCGACTTCGTCGTTTACTCTACAACTTAATGCATAGCGAATTTTATTAGTGACTGTTCATACTACGTACATTTTATCTTATTATTTAATGACACGCACGATGACTTTGTGGATATATTAAAAGTCGTTATTCCTTTTAAAATCATTTTTAACCTATTTTTTTTTTAACATTCATTTCAGACAAAAATTCTTACGCGAAGTAAATCCATATTTCGTAATGACACATACATAAAATTGTTTCAAATAAGCATGCATTTAATTTTTTATCAAATTCATTTTATTTTATATTTTAATACACACATTTACTTTTGGTTACGTTTAAATATACAACTATGTAAGATCCAAAAATGTATTTCACAGTAGAGAAAGAAAAAAAGTAACGATATTTAATTAATAAAATTGCGTTCTAAAAATTTAAGACAGTCATATTTAAACGTTGATAAAAGAAGAAAACTTTAATAATTATCCTTTTTTAGAACTGCTTTTAATATACTTTAATTTTTGTTTTTTAAATATACAAAAGATGCAAGTAGTTTGGTCTTATGTGACATTCCCATTTTCTGTATATGTTTGTTTTAAAATATAGAAAAAAAATATAGATAAATTATTTTGCGATTCTAATAATGATACCGTTTTTGTTATAATAGAATTCATATATCCATATACAATAAATATTTGAAATTCCGTGATACTATACAGTGATCGCAAGAATACGTTAAATTATTAATTTTAATAGAATTTAATATTATACAATCTTCAGAAATATTTCGCATAATATAAGAAGTTCTTTTTTTTTTCATGAAAAAATTCTTTCAGGTGATAACAGAACACTTAAGAGTTTCTTCTGATTTAATTGTCGTAGCATGTTTCAAATATTGGAATGATAATAAATTACAACTACATGTTTGCTGAATAGAGAAAATCTTGTTTTAAATAACTAATTAAGATTGATTTAATGCATTTCATGTAATAAAGTGTTATTCGCAGAAATTTAAAATATCCACTCGATAGAAGTTCAGCTGCTTTCCATCGCAATAAGAAAATTGAAGAAATGTTTTATTTGAATTTCCATTGAAAAAAATTTCTCATATCGTCTGCATGTGATCAGTTATGAATATGAATACGAATAGAAAATGTGACACTCTATCTTTGAAAAAGTCGATGAGACAAAAACTATTTTTGACGTAAGAAAAAACGCCAGGAAGATACCGAAAATATCAACGAATATCATGTTAAAGAAAAAGAATGAAAGGAGAAAGTAAAAGAGTCCAAGTACTTAAAAATTGTACTCATGGAATAAACATATATAGCGTTCTATAATTATTCTATGCATGATTAAAATTAAAAAACTTGTTATTATATCAAAATAATTTTGTCGACTTTATAATAGAGCAATATGAATTGAAATATACACGACTAAAGAGCTTATATTGCTTTCAACATTGACTATCTTTAAAAGAACAAAACAAAGAATTTTACCGATATAAATTAGTATTACTTCGAGTTAAAACCAACTATTTTCGTTATTGTACTAAGACCTAAGTTATTAACGAAAAGATGTTTCATAAAAACTTAATTTTAGATGTGTAAATCTGCATGTGCATAATAATATAATAATTAAAATTAAAAAAAAAAAATATGATAGATTTGAAAATTCTAAGCGTAAAATTAGCAAATAAATGAATTTTAAAGAATAATGTATCAACTTTTTAGATCTGTAACTCTGTTTATCACGTATTTTCACAAGTACAATGAGAAGAAAGCATAATTTATTTTCGATATTTCTTGCCTCAAGGTTATTTGCAACTTCTCTGTAAGACGCCCGTTACCTTACTATCCCATCCCTATCACAGTTCCTAACCGCCCGCATCTTTAATCTTCCCCGAGCCCTAAAAAGTGGACTAGTTCCAAAATCACTTTTCGTTTCCAAAAAAAATTCCTTTTTTATTTTGTCTGTGTTGGTAGTTCAATACATAAATTAGAATTAAGAAAAGAAAAATGTCTCTTTTCAAAACTTAAAATTTTTTATAATATCTAATGAATGATGATTATATATAATGAGATTTTTTAATTAAATTTATTACAGTTACAATGGATTTACGACTATTCAATTCTTACTTTTTGTTCAAGTTTTAATTATACAATTCAAAATGTGTCGAACCTAATAATTAATTTCAAAAATTGTAGAAGAAAAAAAAATATTAGTTTCTCTTTTGCAATACGCAGTATGAAAAGCAAGATTTCTATAAATATTCATCTTCTTATATCGATATAATCGTATAATTATAAATTGATACAAATGTTAAAATATACTTTCTATATTGGACAAATTAATATTTCTAATTATTAATTAATTTTATTTATGTTAACATTTATATATGGAAATAAAACGTCAAATATAATATTAAAAAGTACATGAATTTTAATAACAAATCTGTAAAAGAACGTTGGGAATTCAATCGCTTAAATAAGATAGATCGGAGTTATAGATAAAATTTAATATCATGAATATACAACATTCCTGC